>NW_020837982.1:9922991-10350949 GCF_003676395.1 Aethalodelphis obliquidens
CTGTGGGCTCTGGGGTGCTCGGGGCTCTGGGCTCTGGGGTGCTCGGGCTTGTGGGCTCTGGGGTGCTTGGGCTTGTGGGCTCTGGGGTGGGTTTTAGAGTTTTGGAGAATGTGATGGGTCCTGTAGAAATTCGGAACGTGGTCTGTTCCTTAGTTGGAGGCAAGGAGGACACTTGGGGGCGTAGCGGAGCAGTCGGCAGTGAGTAAAGCAGGCCCCAGTGGGTGGTGTGGGCACTGGTGTGGGTAGAGAAGCTGCCCACAGCCCTTGTGGTAGGCACCTTGTCATCCTCTTCGTAGACATCGTAGTCTATGCTGTCCCTGTCGCCAGGGGTGTGGCAGCCCTCCCCTGAGTAGGTGTAGACAAACGTGTTGGGCAAATTGACACACCCCACGCTCGTCACGTTGGGGGTCATGGCCTTGGCGTCCACACCCTCCTTCCATATGTACACGTTGTTGGCATTGTCCTGCAGCCAGTGGCTGAAATAGAGGATCCCGCAGTCACAGAACCAGGTGTTGTCGTGGAAAAAAGCAAAAGGCAGGAGGAGGTCCCCAAAGAAGCCCTTTGGTATCGTGCGCAGCAAGTTCCGCTGGAGGTAGAGGGTGTCAAGTTCCTCCAACCCATCCAGGAACCCAGGGGGCAGCTCACTCAACCCGTTTTCAGCCAGGTTGAGCTTCTTCAGCTTGGGCGTGGGCTGCAGGAGCCCGGGGGGCAGAGTCTTCAGCTTGTTGCCACGCAAGTAGAGCTCATGGAGGTGGCTCAGGCCATCCAGGGCATCAGGAGACAATGAGGCCAGCTCGTTGAAGGAGACGTCCAGGGTATAGAGTGCTGGCAGCGCCCGTCCCAACAAGGGCAGGCTTCTCAGCGTATTGTGGGATATAATCAGGGTCTCCAGCCGGGGCAGTGTCGCGTCAGTCTGCAGGCTGGTCAGCTGGCTCTTCTCCAGGTGCAGCTGAGTGAGGTGAGTCAGACTCACCATGGACACCGTGGAGAAGGTGCCCAGGGGGTTCCCACCCAGGCGGAGGATGTTGGTTTCTGCTTGCAGATCTGGAGGCGGCGCCTTCAGCCCCTTATTTTCACAGTTCATTTCCACCTCGCTGGCCACTTTGCTGATGCCACAGATGGGGTGGGAGTGCGAAGGGCTTGGCAGCAGGAGCAGCAAGAGGAAGAGAGGCATGGGGACCTGTGGGCAAGGGGGGCTTGAGAGTGGGCACCCCTCCGCCCCCCGGCAGTATTCCTCCAGGCCCTAGCCCCCACTGCAGCCTCCAGGATCCCTTCCAGAAACTCAGCTCCCACACCTCCCCCCTTCCACTCCCTTCTCCTCCCCTTGCCCCCCGAAGCCTAAACTGCTAGCTCCAGGTCCTTGGCTGGTATCCGTCCCTCAGGCCCCCTCCTCCCCCGGCCCCAGCTTACGGGCCAGCAGAAAGACCTCCGGAGCCACACAGCTTCTTCCAGGGTGTGACTTGGGCCTTCTCTCTTCCAGCTCCAGGGAGGGCCTGGTCAGCGGCAGGAAGGGGGTGGAGATGGGGAGGAAATGCCAGCCTGATAGGGGCTCCTGGGACCCGGGGAACGGTCTCGCTCCCGGACACAGGCCTTTATCACCTCCTTCCACAACTTTCCCCAAGCCCTCCTTTTGGTCCTGCTCTTGCCTACTGTCCTCCTACACCAGGAGATTGGGGGTGGACTCCAGCCACCACTCTCTTCCAGCTTTTAAAAAAACCTCTCCAGCTGCCCTTGTCATTTCCGCTTCACAGCTGCATTCTTTTTTTTTCTTTTTTTTCTTTGTTTTGGCCACACCACACAGCATGCGGGATCTTCCCCGAACTTGTGCCCTCTGCATTGGGAGTGCAGTCTTAACCACTGGACCGCCAGGGAAGTCCCACAGCGGCATTCTTCGAACTGCCTAACTTTTACCCTCTCCTCCCCCTCCCTCCTCATCCCACTCTAGGCTGTTTCTCCCCCACCCCCACTCCGTGGACTCAGTTCTTACCATGGTCGCCATTGACCCCCAAGCCTCTCCATCCACTGGGCACTCCTCCACCTGATCTTGTTTTCCGAAGCCTGAACACCTGTGGCCACTCCCACTTTGGGACTCATGACAGTAATCTTTTCCTTTTTTAGGTTTTTCTTTTTAAATTTATTTTTAAGCTTATTTTTTATTGAAGTATAATTGATTTACAATGTTGTGTTCATTTCTGCTGTTACCGCAAAGTGACTCAGTTATACACATATACACATTCTTTTTCATGTTCCTTTCCATTATGGTTTATCCCAGGGTGTTGAATACAGTTCCTTCTGCTACACAGTAGGACCCTGTTGTTTATCTGAGAGTAAGTTTTTCTTGGTTTTCCTCTTGCCTCTCTGGCTGACCCTTCTCAATGTCCTTTGTGGATTCTTCTTCCCCTGCCCTTCATGAAAAATTAACATGCCCCCAGAATTCGGTCTTTGGCCCTCCTCTTCTCTTATGCTGCACGAACACCTGAGAGTCTCCTCGTCCATTCCCTTGCCTTCGACCACCACCTGTCCCCCAGTGACTCTCAAATCTTTGTCTCTAGCCCAGGCCCCTCTCCTGAGACCCGAACACATATGTCCCACTACCTTTTGGATTTCTTGGCTCTCCCAAAGGCCCTGAAGCAATATGTTCAAAACTGAGCTCATCATCTGTCTCCAAAGAGCTAATCCTCCTGCGTTGTCCAACCTGGTGAGCGGTTCTGTCATCCACTCATTTATCTATAGCCTTTCAGCCAGAACAAACATCCCTGATAGTCATCTTTAACTCCCCCCCTCCACTCCCACGTGCAACCTGCTACCAGGTCCAGCTGATTTTACCTCCTTTTTTTTTTTTAAGAATTCTTTTTTTTTAATTAATTAGTTTATTTATTTGGCTACGCCGGGTCTTATTTGCAGCACACGGGATCTTCGTTGCCTCATGTGGGATCTTCATTGTGGCATGCGGGATCTAGTTCTGTCCAGGGATTGAACCCAGGCCCCCTGCATTGGGAGCGTGGAGTCTTAACCACTGGACCGCCAGGGAAGTCCCTGATTTTACCTCCTAATGCCCCTCAAACCCACCCCTTCCCATCCCCCCTGCCACCATTCCTTGTCCAGGGTGCCATGTTCTCTCCACTGCTTCACTGCAGCAGCCTCCCCAATGCTCTCCCAACTTTCTAACTCCCCTCCTTCTCCCCACCTAAGTGGTCGTTCAGAAATGCAGATTTGCTCATATCCTTCCACTGCCTGAAAGTCACCAATGGCTCCTTGTAGCCCTCAGGAGGGAGTCTAACGTCCCTAACATGGCCTACGGGGTCCTGCGTGATCTGACCCTTGCTCACCTGTCCAGCCCCATCTCTTAACACTCCACCCTTCACTCTAGGTTATTCTCTTTCTTGTGCCTGGACCCTTCTTCTCACCCCTTATCCCCTTCTGCCTAACTCTTACTTATCTGGAAGGTTCCAGCCCAGAATTTCTTCCTCTGGAAAGCCTTTCAGGATTTCCCAAGACCAGGTAAGGCGCCTGTTTCAGAAAGTCAGCCATCATATCTGTTGGTCCATGGCCCCTTCCAATGATGAAAATGTCCTATCAACTGTCCCTAGAAGGGGCACCATGCAGCCGCATGAGCCTGCTCCTATCTGCTGACTGGACAAGGGGTGGACACTTGAGCCAGATGCAGTTAATCCATAGACTTGCCATGTATATAATTTGCCGGCTGCAAAAAGTACTTGAAAACATGGAGGAAATGAGGCACTAAGCAGCAAGAAGTGAGGGGGAGAGCTGCATACACAGAGGCCCTGACCTGGAGTAAGGCCCCTAAGGCGGTTGGTTTTTTTGCTGCTTTGGCACCAATTAGGATTTTTAGTTGTAAGTAACAGGAAATGTTCTGCCTAATTTAGGCTGAAAAGGAATTTATTAAAAATACATTTTGGACTTCCCTGGCAGTCCAGTGGTTAAGACTCCACGCTTCCACTGCAGGGGACAGTGGTCAGGGAACTAAGATCCTGCATGCCGCGTGGTGCGGCCAAAATAAAAATAAAAATATGTTGGCTACTTCACAGACTTCTCAGTGAGGGCTGCAGAACCAGACGTGGGACTGTGTAGCTAGGAGCAGTGCCCAGAACCAGGCTGCAGAACCAGTCTGGTGAGCAAATCTCTGCTCCTGCTGCAAGACCAGGTTGCTGAAGCTTGCTCCACTGCAGCTGCTGAGCCAGGAACTCAGTGTTACCACAACCTCCCGGCTGCACAGAGAGAATCCTGCATCATCCCTACCCCGTTGTGATACTCACTCCTGATTCAGAGTCTGGGTGTGAGTCTGATTGGTCTTGTACCTGTGACCCAGCTGCAAGGGAGTCTGGGAAAGCAAGTATCTGGCATTTTCAGCTTCTGTAATAGGAGGCAGGTTCTGCTTCTCCAGAGATTTCTAAGTTGAAGGATTTTGCAGACATAGAGAAGAGAGTCATATACTTTGGGACCTACTGAAATGGTCCTAATGTTTTATTTTCTTCACATGTCGACATCCTGAATTGTTGCTAATATTACATCTTTGAATGTTTGGGAGTAACCCTACTTGGCCATTATGAATTATTCTTTAAATATAATTATAGGTTGGTTTGCTCACATTTTAGTTAGAACTTTTACATCGAAGTTAGAAAATAGGAGTGGCCCATAGATTTCTTTTGAGGGGCCTTTGTCTTATTCTGTTCTTTTATTTTGTTGTCAGAGTTATACTGGCCTTGTAAAATAAATTGGAAATTTTTAGAGCCTCTGGAAAAGTTAGAGATCATAGGGATTTTCCATGCAGTTTTGGTGGAATTCATCTATGAAACCGTCTGGACCTGATGACATTTGGGGGAAAGCTCCTTGAATACCTTTCCAATTCCTACTCTGATTGTTTGTCTATTGAAGTTTCTACATCTTGAGTCAATTTTGGTAACTGATATTTTTCTAATAAAATATCTAGTTCATGTGGCAGTTCAATTTATTATTGCAAGTTTGAGCATTTTATACTTCTATCATTTGTTAAAATCTCCATATCTGTAGTTATGACCCCTAATGTTGTTTATTTGTATTTTTGCTCTTTCTCTTTTCTGTCTTCCTCCCTGCCCTTCTTTCTTTATTCACCAGACTTGCCAAAGATTGGTCTATTTTATTGGACTAAAGAACCAGATTTATTATTTTACTAGTCAATTGTTGGGGTTTTTTATTTGATGACAGGTGTCTACTTTTATCTTTAATAATTTCTCATACTTTGAGCTTATTTTCTTTTTTTAACCAATTTATTTTTAAAAGATTGTCTTTTTAAACAATATTTTTGTTTATTTATTTATTTACTTGGCCGCGCCGGGTCTTAGCTTTGGCACACGGGATCTTCATTGTGGCATGCGGGAATGTGGGACCTTTTTTTTTAGTTGCAGCATGCAGGCTCTTAGTTGCGGCGTGTGGGATATCGTTCCCCGACCAGGGATAGAACCTGGGCCCCCTGCATTGGGAGCACAGAGTCCTAACCACTGGACTACCAGGGAAGTCCCTAAAATTTATTTTATTGAAGTATAGTTGATTTACAACATTTTGTTAGTTTCTGATGAGCTTATTTTCATGGTCTCTTTCTACCTTCTTGAGTTGAAATCTTCGTTGACTTATTTTCAATCTTTCTTGCTTTTCAGGTAAATTCACTTAATTTATACTTTTCATTTGAGTGCTGCTTTGTGCCATCTCACATTTTTTATCATCTAATACCCAAGACGAATATTTGCAATTTTTATATCCAGCATCTATTCCTCTAAAATAAGAGGACCCCCATTTCCTTTTAAGAGATTACACCTCCCCAGATTAGTGCAAACTTGATGGGTGTAGGTATTCTGGCCTCTTGCTTTGGAAACCAAAGTGTCCTTGGAAGTTCCTTCCACTAGACCCTTCCAGTTACCACCTGAGTTCAGCCCAGAGATGTGACCTAATCATGGACAACCATACTCCCTCTCCTAGGATTTCAAATGGTGAATGAGGTGATAAAAGAAGAGAAAATAGAAGTGGACTTGATTCATTTCAACAGAGTGCTCAGGAAAAGCTGTAGAATAGTTCGTGCTACTAATTCCTCAGCCTGCCTAATCCCTGAGCAGTCCTGGATTTCCAGTGTTCACTTGTACCCCGTAAGCTTCTGCATCTTTCCAAGAAGTCTGTGTTGGATTAAGTTAGGTAGAGTTGATTTCTGTTGCATGCATCCCAAGAAATCCAATTCAGGGCTCTGGTTGTGGTTCATTTTTAAAGAGTTTGAGCAGAAGTCGTTAGCTGGAGGTCTACTCGAGACCCATTCAGCTTTTCCTCTTCTTTTTTCTTTTGAGAAATTACTCCTTCCCCATCCTTAGAATTTTTCGTGCGAATGACTCTATCCCAGCTGCATGAGTGAACCTAAGTCAGTCACTAGACTTCCTCCCCTTTGACAAGGACCCTGATACAAGCTGGTCAGGGTAGTCCATGGTCAGAATGATTGGTCCAAGCACAGACACAGGAAGTAAGTTGGTCCTTTCATAACGAAGCCCAAGACTTCTGTTGGATGCTTGAGGTATGCATACTTTCTCTGGCTGTAGACAAGGAAATATGTAACCCCAGGTGAGCTGTTGGCACACATCTTGTGATCACAAGGGGATCTGGCCTTAGGATGAAGCTAATGTCAGGAGAGGTATAATGAAAAAACAATCTCCTTGGCATCATTGAAATGCTGTGTCAAACCAATTTTGAAGTTCAGTGAGCCAAAACTCCTCTTATTTATTCCTTAAACTGATTGGTATTGGAATTGTTACTTGCAACATAATGGGCTTAAAGATTGTATTTTCTATTTTTTCTTTTCTTTTTTTAAAAGTAGAATTACTTACAAAGATATTTTTTTAAATTTCAGGTAGACTTTTAAAAATTAAACTTTTTGTTTTGAGATAATTATTGATTCACATGCAGTTGTAAGAAATAAGACAGAGATTCCGTGTACTCATTACCCAATTTTCCCTAATGGTAATATCTTGCAAAACTGTAGTACAGGGACTTCCCTGGTGGTCCAGTGGCTAATACTCTGTGCTCCCAAGGCAGGGGGCCCCGGTTCGATCCCCCTTCAGGGAACTAGATCCCTCATGCCGCAACTAAAGATCCTGCATGCCGCAACTAAGACCCGGCACAGCCAAATAAATAAATATTTTTTAAAAACTGTAGTACATACAATATCACAACCATGATACTGACATTGTTCTATCAGAACATTTCCGTCACCATAAGGCTTCCTCGTGTTGCTCTTTGATAGCCTTACCCTCTTCCTTTCTACCTCCCCACCCCTCCTTACCCCCTGACAACTACTAATCTGTTCTTCATTGCTATAATCTTGTCGTTTCAAGAATGTTATATAAATGGGATCATACAGTATATAACCTTTTGGAATTTTTTCTTTCCACGCAGCATAATTCTCTGGAGATTCGTACAGGCTGTTGTGTGCGTCAGGAGTCCATTTCTTTTTATTTCTGAGTAGTCTTCCCTAGTATGTATGTTCTGCAGTTTATCTGTTTACCAATGGAAGGACGTGTGGACCGATTCCAGCTATTGGCTTATTACAAATAGATCTGCTATAAACATTAATGTGCAGATTTGGGTGTGAACATAAGTCTTCATTTCCCTGGGAAAAATTGCTCAGGAATGCAATTTCTGGGTCATGTGGTAGTTGCATGTTTATTTGGGGGGGCTTTATCTTTGGGTTATTCTTTGACTTTATCCTGTTTGGGGTTTGCTCAGCTTCTTACATGTGTAAGTTTATGTTTCTTGCCAAATTTGGGTAGTTTTCAGCTATTATTTCTTTGAGAACTGTTTCAGCCTCATCCTCTTTCTCCTCTGTTTCAGCCTCATCCTCTTTCTCCTCTGTTTCTGGGGCTCTGTTGACACAATAGTAGATCTTTTGTTATAGTCCCACAGCTCCCATGGGAGACTATGTTTTTTTAGTCTTGTTTCTCTCTGTTATTCAGAATGGGTGATTTCTATTATTCAATCTTTCAGCTCACTGATTCTTTTCTCTGTCCCCTCCATTCTATTGTTGAGCCTGTTCCCTGACCTTTCGTTTCAGTTATTATATTTTTCAGCTCTAAAATTTCCATTTGGTTCTTCTCTAGATCTTCTATTTCTTTGCTGAAGCTTTCTATTTTTTCATTTGTTTCAAGCATATACATAATTTCTTGTTAAAGCATTTTATTGTGGCTGCTTTAAAGTATTTTTCAGATAGTCCTAACATCTCTGTCCTTTGTGTGGTGGCAGTTACGGATTGGCTTTTTTCATTCAGTTTGAGCTTTTCCCAGTTTTTGGTATGATGACTAAATTTTTTTTAAATAAATTTTTATTTATTTATTTTTGGCTGCGTTGGGTCTTCGTTGCTGCATGCAGGCCTTCCCTAGTTGCAGCGAGTGGGGACCACTCTTTGTTGCAGTGCGCGGGCTTCTCATTGCGGTGGCTTCTCTTGTTGCGGAGCACGGGCTCTAGGTACTCGGGCTTCAGTAGCTGTGGCTCACGGGCTCTAGAGCGCAGGCTCGGTAGTTGTGGCACATGGGCTTAGTTGCTCCGCGGCATGTGGGATCTTCCCGGACCAGGGCTCGAACCCGTGTCCTCTGCATTGGCAGGCGGACTCCTAACCACTGCACCACCAGGGAAGCCCCATGATGACTAAGTTTTAATGAAACATGGACATCTTAAAGTTATTTTATGAGACGCTGGATCTTATTTAACCCTTCTGTTTCAGCTGGCTTTTTCTGCCGCTGCTCTGGCAGGGAAAAGGGTGTTGCTGCCTTTTTACTTTTACTGCCAGGTGGAGGCAGAAGTTCAAGTTTCCCATTCAGCCTCTGTTGACATCTCATGGATGAGGGTGGGAGTTCTAGTTCCCCATGTGGTCTCCACTGCCCCTTGGGTGAGAATGGCCTCAGTACTGCAGAAATGAGTGAAAGTTTTCTCTCCAGGAGGACTCCTCGAACACCACCCCAGCAGGGATGCCTTGTGACTGCCAGTCTGGGTGAAGTCCAGGCTCCCACATAGTCTCCATGGACCCTGGGTGTGAGAGGCCACATTACCAGCGGGCTGGGGTGAAAGTCCCCTCACCCTCCTTGGCCTTCTTAGAAACCACCCTGGCAGAGATGTTGGGGTGCCTCATGGCAAGCCTGGGGAGGGTGGAAGTCTATGCTCATCACTTGGTCTTTGCTGGTCTGGGTGTGGGTGGGGCCGAAGTTTTTCTGTAATATTTGGCTGGAATCGAGTGGTTATTTTCAAAGTTTTCTGTCTTATTAGGCTGCCCCTTTCCTGCCCCTTTGGCTAGAGAGAGCAGGCTTTTGTTGGGGCTGTGTCTGTGGTGATCCCAGGTTGCTGATTTCTTTACCTCCAAGTCTGGGACATTCGAGGCAAAAAGAAAACCCAGGGAACTCACCATCTTCGTGCTATTCCGTGGATCCTGAGGTCCCTAGCCTTTCTGCCTTCCTCTCTCCATCTTTGTCTCTTGATGTTTGCTTTATATATAATGTCTAGTTGTTACTCAGCAGGTGGAATAGGAAAAAGTAAATCTATTCCATCATCCCAGGAACAGAAAGCTCTCAGGTGGATTTGGCTAACTTTTTATTGCAAACTTCTAAGTTTATTGCAGTTGACAATAAACATCACATGTAAATTGTGATGGTTAATTTTATGTATCAACTTGGCTGGGACTCACCATTTGTTAACATTTTGTCTCGTTCGCTTTATCACTTTTTCTCTCTTACGTGTTTTTTGTTTTTGTTTTGTTTTGTTTTGTTTTTGCGGTACGCGGGCCTCTCACTGTTGTGGCCTCTCCCATTGCGGAGCACAGGCTCCAGACGCGCAGGCTCAGCGGCCATGGCTCACGGGCCAGCCGCATGTGGGATCTTCCCGGACCGGGGCACTAACCCGTGTCCTCTGCATCGGCAGGCGGACTCTCAACCACTGCACCACCAGGGAAGCCCATCTTATGTGTTTTTTCCTGAACCATTTGAGAGTAAGTTGGAGACATCATGTCCTTTACCACTAATATTTTAACATATTTCCTAAAAACAAGGACATTTTCTTACATAACTGCAGTATAGTTATTAATTTCAAGAAATTTAATATTGATACAATACTAGTATCCAATACATAGTTCATTTTCCCATCTTGCCAATTGTCTGAAATATGTCCTTTATAGCTTTTTTCCCCAGTCCAGGATCCAATCCAGGACCATATCTCTTAGTTTCCTTTAGTTCCTTAACCTGTTTTTATTTTTCATGACTTTGGCATTTTTGAAAACTGTCATCCAGTACTTACACAGAATATCCCTCAGTTATGTAGAGTTTCCCTCAATTTATCTGATGTTTCTCACGATTGGATTTGGGTTGTTTTTCTGGCAGGAATATTACAAGAGTGGTGTGTCTTTCTCATTGAATTATTTCAGGAGATATGTTATATCAATTTGACCCATTACTGGTGATGTTAAAACCTTGAGAGCTTGGTGAAGGGGAATCCACCCAGTCTCCATTATCAAGATACTATTTTTCCTTTTGTAACTAAGAAGCACTTTTGTGGGGAGGTACTTTGACAGCATGTAAATATTGGGTTCCTAATCAAACTTTAGCCAGGATCACCCATTGCACGAATCAATTATGGCTGTGAAGGTTGAAAAATGTGAAGGTTGTGAATGTTGAATGATTCAACTTCATTCCTTTTCCTTGTAACCAAAAGAACCCAACTAAAACAAAAATTAGAATCAGAAGTGTGGTTTCGGGACTTCCCTGGTGGTCCAGTGGGTAAGACTCTGCACTCTCAATGCACGGGGCCCAGTTCGATCCCTGGTTGGGGAACTAGATCCCGCGTGCATGCTGCAAGTTAAGAGTTTGCATGTTACAACTAAGGAGTCCACATGCTGCAACTAAGAAGTCCACATGCCGCAACGAAGATCCCGTGTGCTGCAACTAAGACCTGGCTCAGCCGAAAGAAAGGAAGGAAGGAAGGAGGGAGGGAGGGAGGAAGAAAGGAAGAAAGAAGTGGGGTTTCATGGAACTGAACCTGAGTTTCAGCAGGTGGAATGGAATATTTCTATCCAGTGTTTGTATGGTAAAGCCACTAGCTGGGCCAGCCCCTGGGGCCTCTCGGACTCTAAGCATGAGTGCTCCGTCAGGGGGGCTATGATGGTTTGGTGGCTCTAGCTCTGGATCATTTCTGGGAGGGATGGGTAATTGTTCTTTGAGCTCCCTAGACTGGATTGTTACTGCATGTAAGTTCCCTACAACCCTGCCAAAGCTATGATGATACTTTGTTTTAATGTCTGTCTACCCCTCTAGACGGCAAGCTTTGGGACAGCAGGCACTCAGAAACATGGCCCGTGCTCTAGGGGGTAGAAACTACTGCATGGATTGAAGGGAATGACCACATCAAATAAGACACCGCCTTGGCTTGTCTCTCTGTGTCTCATACCTCACTTTTATTTGCTTCCTCTAGTGTCTTTTTATTATAGTCTTAACAACGATCCTGCCAAAATACTACCTGCACATTTTGCTGAAAAGAGGCCGTTTTTGGAGAATGTACTGGCCCTGCTCTGTCACTCAACAATGCCAGTCCAGCCACATTTCTGCAGGGATCATGTTCACTGTTGTGTATTTTGTTCACTGTTGTAGCTCCAGTGCCTGGCATAGTGTTTAATAAATATTTATCGAATAGTGAATGAATGTAAGCAGAGGAGGCAGAAAACAGTGGGTAGGGTCTGTGATGTCCTTTGTTGAACAGAAACTCTCTTCTTATTTATTTATTTAAAAAATTTATTTTATTGAAGTATAGTTGATATAGGATGTTGTGTTAATTTCTGTACAGCAAAGTAATTCAGTTTTGTATCTATATATATGCACTCTTTTTCATATTTTTTTCAATTATGGTTTATCACGGGATATTGAATATAGTTCCCTGTGCTATACAGTAGGACCTCTTTTATTTATTTATTTATTTATTTATTTATTTGGCTGTGTCGGGTCTTAGTTGCATCATGCAGGATCTTTTGTTGCGGCCAGTGGGCTCTTTGTTGCGGCGTGTGGACTTCTCTCTAGTTGTGGCGCCTGGGCTCCAGATTACACGGGCTCAGTAGTTGCGGCACATGGGCTTAGTTGTCCCGAGGCATGCGGGATCTTAGTTCTTCCACCAGGGATCGAACCTGTGTCCCCTGCAGTAGAAGGCGGATTCTTAACAACTGGACCTCCAGGAAAATCCCCAGTAGGACCTTGTTGTTCATCCATTCTCTATGCAACAGTTTGCGTCTGCTAATCCCAAACTCCCAATCCATCCATTCCCCCGACCACCTGCAACCACAAGTCTGTTCTCTATGTCTGTGTGTCTGAACAGAAATTATTTTTTTTTTTGGAGCAGGGAAAGGTTTATTGCAGGACCATGCAAGGAGATGAGTGGCTCAGGCCCAAAGAAACCCCAGGCTCCTGAACAGAGATTCTCAATTTTAATGTATTCAAATCCATCCATGTTTCCCTTTATGGTTTGTGGGTTTGGTATTTTGTTTAAGAAGATTCCACCTCAAGGTCACAAAGATACTCTCCTACATTTTCTTCTGTTAGCTTTGTAGTTTTACCGTATGTTTTAAAGTCCTTAATCTCTCTGGAGTTTACTTTTGTATATGGTATGAGGTAGGGATACAGCTTTTTTTTTTTCTTTTTTCCTCCGTAGCATGAGGTGGCTACGTACCCTATCCGCTAACCTACCTTGATCCCACTGACATCATCCGACCTTTATCCTATATCAAGCTTCCATAGGCACATGGGCTGTTTCTTCACTCTCTGGTCAGTTTCCTCCTCTTGTCAGTTACTGAGCAACACCAACTGTGTGTGTGTGTGTTTGCTGTTGTTTGTTTGCTATGGCTTTCATGATATGTTTTACTCTTTGGCAGGGTGATTCACTCATCTTTTCTCTTCTTTTTCAAAACCAATGTGGCTATTCATGTACCTCTATACTGTCATATACATTTTGGAATAAGTTTGTCAAGTTCCTGAAAATATAACATATATTATTTTAGGGAGAATTAACATCTTTATAATGTTGAGTTGACCCATCCAAACAAATAGTTGATCTATTTATACCGAAACTTCATGTCCTTTAACAGTTTCAATTTTTTTCCAAAAACGCTTTATGTAAATGTAAAGGACATTCTTAATTAAGTTCTGAATACTTTATATATCTTATTACTGTTATGAATGATATTTTGTTTTCTATAATTCCTAGTTGATTAAAATTGTAATGGATAGCTATTAGTATTAAATTTTTCCTGTAGCCATCAAAATCCCTGACTCTCCTATTGGTTCGAATAGTTTGCTTATTGTTTCTGATAGATTTTCTACATAGGTGATCATATCATCACAGGTGACAACAGGTTTACCTTTACCTTTCCTGTCTCTATACTGCTTATTTCTTTTTCTTATCTTAGCACATGGGTCAGGACCCCCAATGTTGCAGTAGTGGCAATCCCATCTTATACCCAGGTTTACAGGGAGGGAATCATTAAATATGTTAATTATAGGGTTGTTTTGTTTTGTTTGGCCATGCCACAAGGCATGTGGGGGGTCTTAGTTCCCCAACCAAGGATTGAACCCATGCCCCCTGCATTGGAAGCATGGAATTTTAACCACTGGACCACCAGGGAAGTCCCCTATAGGTTTGGTTTTTTAAATTAATTAATCAGTTTATTTTTGGCTGCGTTGGGTCTTTATTGCTGTGCACAGACTTCCTCTAGTTGCGGAGAGCAGGGGCTGCTCTTCGTTGTGGTGCATGGGCTTCTCATTGCGGTGGCTTCTCTTGTTGTGGAGCACAGGCACTAGGCGTGTGGGCTTCAGTAGTTGCAGCATGCAGGCTCTGTACTTGTGGCTTGCAGGCTCTAGAGTGCAGGCTCAGTAGTTGTGGTGCACGGGCTTAGTTGCTCTGCGGCATATGGGATCTTCCCAGACCAGGGCTCAAACCCGTGTCCCCTGCATTGGCAGGCAGATTATTTTTTTTTAAGTTTATTTATTTTATTCATTTATCTCTGGCTGCATTGGGTCCTGGCCACTGCACGCGGGCTCCCTCCAGTTGCGACGAGCGGGGGCTACTCTTTGCTGTGGCGCGCAGGCCTCTCATTGTGGTGGCCTCTCCTGTTGCGGAGCACGGCCTCCAGGCGCTCGGGCTTCAGTAGTTACAGCACATGGGCTTCAGTAGTTGTGGCCTGTGGGTTGTAGAGCGCAAACTCGGCAGTTGTGGCGCACAGGCTCAGTTGTTTCGCAGCATGTGGGATCTTCCCGGACCAGGGCTCGAACCCGTGTCTCCTGCATTGGCAGGCAGACTCTCAACCACTGCGCCACCAGGGAAGCCCAGCAGGCAGATTCTTAACCACTGCGCCACCAGGGAAGTCCCCCTACACGTTTTTAATATATGGTCTTTCAACGTAGATAAGTTGTTTCTATTCCTAGTTTTCTGAAGTTTTAAAGATTAAAATTAGGCTTCCCTGGTGCCGCAGTGGTTGGGAGTCCGCCTGCCGATGCAGGGGACACGGGTTCTTGCCCCGGTCCGGGAAGATCCCACATGCTGCGGCGCGGCTGGACCCATGAGCCATGGCCGCTGAGCCTGCGCATCCGGAGCCTGTGCTCCGCAATGGGAGAGGCCACAACAGCGAGAGGCCCACGTACAGAAAGAAAAAAAAAAAAAAAAAAAATCAGGCATTGCACTCTGAGCTTTTCCTATTTCAAATTATGCAATCATGTGCTCTTTCTCCTTTATTCCACTAATGTAATTAATAATAGTGGTAGATTTTCTGATGATAAACCATTTGAATCGGTAGAAATGGTCTCAGCTGCATGTAACAGAATACCAGTAATTGTATCTTAAAACCTAAGGGCAGTAACTTCTTCTAATTTTTTTTTAAATTTTATTTCTTTATTTTGGCCGCTTATTGTGGCTTGAGGGTTCTTAGTCCCCAACCAGGGATTGAACCCGGGCCCTTGGCAGTGAAAGTGCGGAGTCCTAACCACTGGACTGCCAGGGAATTCCCAAAGGGTAGTAACTTCTTAACAAGCAGTCTGGAGATGGACCATCTCAGGTTGGTCCAGCAGCTTGATGGTGTCATCCAGTAGAAGGGGTCCATCGTTCTATTTTGCCATCCTCAGCACACTGGCTTTTTGTCCTCATGCTAGCCACCTCATGAGTGCAAGCTGGCTACCACATTCAAAGGCATAAATCTGGTGGTGAAAGGGAAAGAGCAGGAAAAGAAGCACAAAACTGCCTAACCATAAGTGACTCTCCTTTCACCAGAAAGGTTAAAGTTTCACAGACTCCTGCTCCCCCAGCTGACTTGTCCTGGTGTCATTAGTCAGAAACGGATCATGGTGCTTCTGGCTGCAAGAGAGGTTTGCATTCTGAGTGTCTGGCAGGGGAGCAGGGAATGGCTGTGACTAATGGTGACTCAGCCGTGGGGTCTGGGGCACACATGCTATTCCCAGCAAGATGGGGTTCTGTCAGGGAGGAAGAATGTGGGGTGGCACATCATCCTGGCATTCCCAGGGCAAACTTGACTTAATCAGTTTGGATAATCTCTTTTCCAATAAACTTTGGATTTGGTTGGCCCGTATTTTATATAGGATTTTCACATTTAATGTTCCTAAGTGAGTGAAGCCTATATTTTTATTTTCTTGTCTGTCCTTAGCTGGAGTAAAAATTTCATAAAAGTCGTTGTCTTGCCTTCTTTTTCTATTTTCCGGAACAAATTATATAAAATACAGATGATCTGTTCCTTGAAAGTTTGGTAGAACTCATCCATAAAGCAACCTGGGTGTGGGTTCGCTGGGAGAAGAGATCTCTCACCATTTCATCACTAGCTATTCTCTATCACTTCTTCGTTCTGCTTCCGTTTACTGATATTTCCCCCGTTTTGGGGTATATACAGTCAGCCCTCTGTATCCACAGGTTCTGTGTCCATGTATACAGAGGGCTGACTGTATTTAAAATGGCCTTTTAGAATTATAATACCGAGGTCTATGCTCTATAAGTAGTCCTCTGTTGTGCATTTAAACAATGTCTTACTTTAATTTTTTAAACTAATAACCTTTTTAATTTTTTTTTTTTTTTGACTACACCACGTGGCTTGTGGGATCTCAGTTCCCCAGGCCCTTGGTGGTGAAGGCGCGGAGTCCTAAACACTGGACCGCTAGGGAATTCCCTAATAACCTTTTAAAATTGAGAAATAATTTATATATGCAGAGAAATACACAGATCTGAGGTGTACAGTTTCATGAGTTTTGACAAATGTGTCCATCCGTGTAATCACCACCCCATCAAGATAGACGACATTTTCGGGCTTCCCTGGTGGCGCAGTGGTTGGGAGTCCGCCTGCTGATGCAGGGGACACGGGTTCATGCCCCGGTCCGCGAAGATCCCACATGCCGCGGAGCGGCTGCGCCCGTGAGCCATGGCCGCTGAGGCTGCGCGTCTGGAGCCTGTTGCTCCGCAACGGGAGAGGCCACAGCAGTGAGAGGCCCGCGTACCGCAGAAAAAAAAAAAAAGACAACATTTTCATCTATTCCCTTGTGCCCCTTCCTATTGGTCCTCGCAGCCAAGCAACGCTTGATCTGGTTTGTGTGCAAATCTTTGGCAGACATAAGCTTTTCTCTCTCTCAGATAAAGTCCTAGGAATGGAATTCCTGGGTCAGGTAGGAAATGCATGCTTTTATAAATTTATTTATTTTGGGCAGCTTTGGGTCTTGTTGCTGCGCACAGGCTTTCTCTAGTTGCCGCGAGTTGAGGCTACTCTTTGTTGTGGTGCACAGGCTTCTCATTGCAGTGGCTTCTCTTGCTGTGGAACACCGGCTCTAGTCACGTAGGCTCAGCAGTTGTGGCACACGGGCTTAGTTGCTCCGCGGCACGTGGGATCTTCCCCGACCAAGGCTCGAACCCATGTCCCCTGAATTGGCAGGAGGATTCTTAACCACTGCACCACCAGGGAAGTCCCGCCACTACTTTTAATATTAATAGTATAAATACTAAGAGTGTTAATAGTGAGAGTTTAGGAGTATGAACCACTGGATCTAACACACTTCATTTATAATTGCCTTTTGCATCCTCTTGGCTTGAGGAGTCCCATTTCATCAGGCTGTCAGGAACTGGGAGTTATTAGCTGTTTTTCTCTGACTTTGAATCATTTTCTCCTGGGCCTTCAAAACTGGCGGAATCCCGGTGGCACATCTACGCATCTACGGTGGCATCACCTCTGAAGCCAGGCCCGCGAGGTGTAGAAATTTCCCGTGAAGGTGCTCTCGGTTCCTGGCTGATATTGAGACTTTCCTTCCTGATTCATTTTCTTGTCTTCTGTCCTGAAGTGAAAAGTTGATTGGAGGGACTTCCCTGGTCGTGCAGTGGTTAGGAATCCGCCTGCCAATGCAGGGGACATGGGTTCGAGCCCTGGTCTGGGAAGATCCCACATGCCGCGTAGCAACTAAGCCCGTGTGCCACAACTACCGAGCCTGTGCTCTAGACCCCATGAGCCACAAATACTGAAGCCCGTGTGCCACAACTACTGAAGCCTGCATGCCTAGAGCCCGTGCTCCACAACAAGAGAAGCCACCGCAATGAGAAGCCCGCGCACCGCAATGAAGAGTCCCTGGCTCAATGCAACTAGAGAAAGCCTGCGCGCAGCAACGAAGACCCAATGCAGCCAAACGTTCATTAATTAATTAATTTTTAAAAAGTTGATTGGAGATCTCATTTAACAAGATGACGAGTATGAACTTTCTTTCCTGTACCAAGTCCCAAGGACTTTTTTCTTCTTTACCCAAGTCGGTACAGAGAGCGCTGCCCTGGGAGAGCAAACCCTTCACCCTGGGCCTCTGGGCGCCCTGGGTGCACTCAGCGTCCCCAGCTTCTCAAGGGTCCCCCAAGGGGACAGCTGTGCTGCCTCCCTCCTCTTCCTCTCTTTCTCCCTCTCTTTCCCCTACCCCTTCATTTCCGCCCTCCCTTTTTGAAGGTATTTATTATGACTCTTTACCCTTTTCATCTCTTTCCAATGGAGCCAGCCACCCTTCCACTCTGGCTGCCAGTTCCCTCCGACACCAGGACCAGCCACCTCCTCTCTCCCCGGGGGTTTCTCACAGTTTTATAGCAGAGCGTCTACATTTGAGGACAGAGCCAACAGCCCAAGTGAGTTCACCATCTTGTCAGCTTTTTAAGGGCTTCTATGAGTACTTTATTAATAAAGGAGATGTCACTGGTTGCAGGTATTTTCTCCCACTTTGTTATTTGCTTGCCTTTGATTTTTTTGACCCTACAGAAGCTTTCTGCATTTTTTTTCTTTTTCTTTATGGCCTCTGATTTTGGGCTCCAGGGAAGGGAAGAAAGACCTTCTCTCCAGGATGATGAATACATCAATCCTTGTTTCATTCTAGGACTTTCTTGGCTTCAATTTACATTCAAATATCTGATCCACCTGGTAGAAAAGATGAGGGTCTGGTGGCTATTTTGATGACTGGTTCTCCAGTTGTCCCAAAGCATTTATTTGATTAACCTAGTTTTCAAAAAACAAAATTTTTTTTTGGCCACACCGTGGCATGTGGGATCTTAGTTCCCCAACCAGGGATCAAACCTGCGCCCCCTGCAGTGGACGCATGGAGTCTTAACCACTGGACCTCCAGGAAAATCCCCTAGTTTTCAACATTGGTGTAATATTTTATCTTCATTATATTTCAGATTCTCATATACTAGCATAAATATTATTTTGTTCATTGATATGAATGAGCAGGGTTTTTTTTAATATATACATATAGATGGCCAAGATAACTGCTGAAAAAACCCTCAGTTTTCTTAAGACATGTAAATCAAAATAATGAGACAGCAATGTTCACCTGTTGGTTTGGCAAAAAATTTTACGTTTGGTAATAGGCTGTCCTGGGGAGGGTATGAGGAAACAGGTATCCTCATGTTGTGTCGGTGTGAATGTAAGTGTGTGCATGCTTTTTGGAGAACAACATGGGAAAAGGCATCAGTAGTTGCTTTTTTCTAATGCATGAACTCTTTAGCAATTTCACTGCTAGAAATTTACCCTATGGATAAAGGTCTGCCAAAGATAAATGCATGCATATGGTTGCATAGTATGTGATTGCAAAACCCAAAATGGTTAGCTTCTTAAATGTCTATCCATTGGGAACTGCATAAATTATGTATGGTACATGCATGCAGTAGAACACTGCGGCGGTTAAGGAGAATGGGGAAGACTTGTGTGTGATCATACAAGCCAATCTCTACAATACGCTGAGTGAGAAAAAGCTACAAAATAGTAAACATACTCTGATGCTTCTTGTATATGTGAAATAAATAAGTAAACATGTATGTATGTATATATACATACATATATTCACACACATATGCTTGACTTTGGTCTTGGAGACTTTGATTTACAGGAAGCTATTAACCTTTGGGAAGAGGAAAGTTTTTGATTTTCACTGCTTCTTTCTGGACTCTTGCATTTTTCTAGCGTTGGCATGTATTGCTTTTTTATTGTCAGAGAGGTTTTTCCTGGGCATTTTTGTTTCCTTTTATACCTGTTTTGCTTTCTTTTTTTAATAAATTTTTTAAAATATTTATTTATTTATTTAATTGGCTGCGCTGGGTCTTAGTTGTGGCACACGGGCTATTTGTTGCTGCGTGCGGGATCTTCGTTGTGGAATGCAGGGTCTTTTTTAGCTGTGGCATGCAGAATCTGTAGGCATGTGGGACCCAGTTCCCTGACCAGGGATTGAACCCGGGCCCCCTGCATTGGGAGCGTGGAGTCTTTACCGCTGCACCACCGGGGAAGTCCCTCAGTTTATTTTTCTTAAATCTTAATATTTTTAAGCCAAGAAAAGTGGGATTTACTGGAAAGATACTGAGGTACCTCATTCAATCAAAGGAATCGTTGGGCAACCAGCCTGCAAGAGGAGACAAGCACACCTGGGCCTCAGGAATTTCTGGAACCAGGGGCTGGGATGCCGGAGGCCCTTTCTTGTCTCTACTCGTCTTTGAGTATCAGCCACATTCTCTCTTACTCCACGTAAAATGCAAGGAATGAACGTGGCTGGACCATGCATCTGAATTTCACATCTTGGATCTCCTACAGCAGGGAGAGACTGACTTCCTGAGTTCCTGTTTAACGAAATTCCCAGGAAGGACTTTCTTTAGTCTGGCTGGGGTCAGGTGTCCTGCCCTGGACCCGTGACTCGGGCCAGGCGGGGGAGGTGTCTCTAAGTACCTGGCAGTTCCTCTGGGGTCACATGGTTTGAGAAGAACACTTCTCAGTAGAAGGGAGGGTGCTGGGAAGATTACACATTCATTTATTTTTACTCATTCATCCAGTAAACGTTTATGGAGCCTGTTATGTCCTGGGCTCTGTGCTATGTGCTGTGAACACAGGAACCCAGCAAAGTCTCAGCGATCCAAGAGCTTAGGTCCCAGTGAGGGAGACGGCCTAGAAGTCACTGCCCTGTCCTGGCTCAGCCAGACCCACTCTCCCTGTTCATGAAAGAAAGAGGAGCCCCTCTGTTGCCTGTGGCGGGGCCTCGGCAGGTCAGCTTGGGGACGTTTCCCCTGTGAGGTGCTGATGCCTAAGGAACCCAGCCGGCAGGCCTGGCAGCCGGGGGCAGCGCAGCTGTTCCGAGTTACCCGCCAAGAGCCAGGAGGTGAAGGAAGTGGCTTCCTGTTGAGCTGAGATCTTTGGCTCCAGCTTGGAAGTCAAGGCGTCCCCAGAAACAGAAGTGCCAGGCAGCCCACCGAGGTTCTGTGGAATTTTCATTATAATGCACAGAACCCGGGCCTAGATCAGGTGCTTGACTCCACCAGTGTCGGCGTCTCAGGCCCTCAGGCAATGGTCATCCTGAGCAAACACGGGAAAGATGCTGGCTCAGCTCTGGGCCCAGCACTGGCCGGAAGGGACAACTGTGGGGTGGGGGAGGGGCGGGGGGTAGGTCAGAGCCCCTTCTGGAGACTCCCCAGATTTTCTGATGTGCTGACTCTGCAAGAAATGCCCACAGGAGTCACTGGTCTGAGCAAGACCTCCACCCACGAGTTACAGACCTGGCCGAGGACTGCAGCAAAATGCTCTCCTGTAGAACGTGATAGATGCCTGGGGCCAGCGACCCAGGCTGCGGTACCTGGGTTTGGGCATCAGGGACGAGGATTTCTACTCACTGTACCTCCACCCCAGACTACTCTGACATGCAGGTTGTTGGTCCAAGTGTGGTTTTCTCCCATTATCGTATCTTATATGATGTGATGTGTGTGTGTGTGTGTGTGTGTGTGTGTGTGTGATGTATCGTTTATACATGATGTAGTGATGGTGATTAAACTGAGGATTTAGCTCGTAGTTTGGGGAATGGACAGAAATCACACCTGGAGGAAACTGTATGTAAATCTGACGACACTGGACTCGGAGGTTGAGAGCTTTTCTGAAGGGCCCCTGCCACCATCACTTTTTGGCAGCAAGATATCACGTATCATTCCTGCCGGGAAGGATATAGTGCATCTTCAGTTGTGGCAGTGAGAATGGAATCATGACAGGGTGTTTTGGGAGCTAAACGTGTAGGAGGCGGGCTGGGTTGGTAAGGGATGGAAGGCACTGGTCCAGTGGCCACATACATCACCCTCGGTAAACGGGGTGTCTTAGGCCCACCCCAGCACCCTTCCATGCCTGCACCCGAAGCCTCATGGCGTTGGGCAGCAAAGGCTGAATTGGCTGCACCTGAAGAGAAAAGCCGAGGTCAATTTGTGGCCAAAACCTTAGATGAAATGATGCAGAAGCCACGAGAAAGCGGAGACCACACAGTAGAAAGAGGATATACAAAGTAGAGAGAAAAGGCAGGTGTGAGAGGAGCCCAGAGCAGACAGAGCAGAGGCAGGACTGGTGGGTCCCCAGGGCTGCCTTGGTCTCTGATGTTGGTCCATGTTGTCCCAGTCCATGTGGAAACCTACAGGAAACCTAGCTGGTGGATCTGACTCTTGCAATGCAAAGAAGCTAAGTGACACGGGACCCTACCTACAGCCTCCGTGGTTTCTGCTTTTCACCCTGTGAGGTCTCTCCCTCCTCCTTGGGGACATGGCTTATTCATCTGTTTAATCAGAGCATCTGGCCCTGTGCAGGGAACGTTGTAGGTGCCTATTAATGTTTAAATACATATCTGTACTTATCACAACAAGCCTTGGCCCAGCCCTCACCGAGAGGCTGTGGAATAAGCAGCAGCACAGATTTTAGATTCAGTACCCGTATCAGCCATGTGCAGGGAGGTGAGCTGGGCCAAGGAGATTCTTTCTGGGCGTCTGAAGTGGAAAACAAGTAATGAAAAGGCAGTTAACAGTGGGAGCCAAGGCTTCAAGGACATGTGGCGAAATGGACAAGCTGTGTGGACATTCAGTGTTCTTGCTTGTAACAGGGGGGTGGTTATGAAGGAGCTCAGAAGTAGAAGAAGGAGATCCCAGAATGGTGGACCTGAAAGTGTTTTGTGACCTGTGAAACGAACACAGGTATCCGTGATCAGTAAAGCTGATTACAGGGAGCTCTCCGGTGGTATAGTGGTTAGGATTCCAGGCTTTCACTGCCGTTGGCGAACTGAGATCTCACAAGCCGCGAGGCATGGCCAGAAAAAGAAAAAAAGAAAGAAAGGAAGAAAAAAAGCTGATTATAATTCTCATGCATTTTTTTGTTTTTGTTTCTTGTTTTTGTTTTTTCAGTGTAAATATCAGGATAATCTCTATGCTTTCTTTTTTTTAAAATTTTTATCAGAGTATAGTTGATTTACAATGTTGTTAGTTTCAGGTGTACGGCAAAGTGAATCAGTTATACCTATACATGTATCCACTCTTTTTAAGATTCTTTTCCCATATAGGTCATTACAGAGTACTGAGTAGAGTTCCCTGCGCTATACAGTAGGTGCTTATTAGTAAGTCTCATGCATTGTTGCCAATCTACTTGTGTGACTGTAATAGGGAGAAGAAACTTTGTATTCTCTTACAAGTTAGTCACTAAAGGAATGTTGCCTATAAGCTTAAATTATACATAATGGCCCATCTCTGGGAACCCTGCCTCCCCAGGTAATGAGCATGAAGCTAAAATACCTTTGTTTCGCTAACAAGGAAACTTCCTGACCAGGCCCACCTGTGAATAGCTGCCGCAAGGAATAAATCCCTTCTGGAGTCTGACCAGAACCAGGATTTTACCCCCTCCTCTTAGTATAAAAGAAGCCTGAATTCTAACTCGGGAAAGATGGTTCAGTGGGACGCTGGTCCGCCATCTTCTCAGTCTGCCAGCTTTCTGAATAAAGTCACGATTCCCTGCCCCAGCAACTTGTTACTCGATCTGTTGGCCTGTCGTATGGCAAGCAGTATAAGCCAGCCAGGGCTCTTGCTGCCCGTGGCCAGCCAGCTCTGCTTGGGGAATTTTTGGGTAAGGCCCTAGCAGCTGCTAGGACCGCTTGTCCTGAGGATGTTCCTTTTAAAGTTCCCGGAAGCTGCACTGGCTGTCCCAGCTCTTGGCAGTTGGAACAAAGGAATCAACTCCCATTGGGAGCCAATGGGCTCCATACTGTAGGGTAAGTCACTCCAGTGTGGAAAGCTGGAAACTTTATTTCCTCTCTGTTTGGGGATTTTTTTCTCTAGAATAAGCTAATTTGTTTTGTATTTGAGTGGGGTACCATGTTGGAAAGAGGATGAGAGGAAATAGTTGGTGGACTTTTACCCGATTTGTGAACTGGTTCATTTCTTTGGATGTGCTGGTTTGTGTGTGCTGGGTGTTTTTGTTTTTTGGGGTTTCTGTTGTTGTTGTTGTTGTTGTTTTTGGCTGCGCTGGATCTTAGTTGCCCCATGCAGGTTCCCCGACCAGGGATTGAACCCGGGCCCCCTGCACTGGGAGTGCAGAGTCTTAACCACTGGACCACCAGGGAAGTCCCTGCGCTGTTTGTTTTGTATTTATGTCTTTAAAAAATGGGGGGCTTCCCTGGTGGCGCAGTGGTTGAGAGTCCGCCTGCCGATGCAGGGGACACGGGTTCGTGCCCCGGTCCGGGAAGATCCCACATTGCCGCGGAGCGGCTGGGCCCGTGAGCCATGGCTGCTGAGCCTGCGCATCCGGAGCCTGTGCTCCGCAACGGGAGAGGCCACAACAGTGAGAGGCCCACATACCGCAAAATAAATAAATAAATAAAGGAGTTACTTTAAATGCAAATTAAAAAAAGAAATTGGGTCATTTTTTGATGACAGTGGTGCTGCTTTAATCCGAGTGTGACGATGCATCCATGGCTTTACGAAACAGCTAACTTTACAGACAAGTGTGTGGTAAGTAATACTATGTGTGGTCCTATTCACCTTGCAGTCAGCTGAAGTTCAGGCCCTGGTTCTCTCCAGGTTTTAAGGAAGACTCGGTCCCAGGTCAAAACGGATGTAAGGCTACGTTAGTTGGGTAGGCAGACCTGCTGGAGGCAAACTCATGAACAGAGGTTAGTATAGTGCCCAAAGTTTTAATATAATTGGCAATTGCTGGGTCTTTTAGAGCATTTGCAGATTCTCCTGTCTGGGCAGACACCTTGAATGGCCTACTGTACAGCATTTCAAAGGGGCTTAATTTAAGCCTGCTTCTGGGAGCCACTCTGATCCCAGAGTTGCAGGGCAACTGGCAAGGCCTTATCCCGAGTTAAATTAGTCTCTCGACGTATTTTAGCCATGCTCCTTTTTAATGTATTGTTCATTTCCTTGGTTTTTCCTATTAGGTGTGGTGTCCAGGATAAATATATTTTCCAATTAATTTGTAATGCCTTAATCCAAGTTGGGAGATTATTTCCTTAAGGAGGGCTTTAAACACTCCTGAGGCTTTTTCTTTCCAGGTGGGCTATGCTTCCACCCATCGTGACAAAGTGTCCACTCATACTAGCAGGTTATCTGAAATTTCCTGCAGCTCGAGGATTTGAGTGAAGTCTGTTTGCCAGGTTCCTCTGTGCTGAGTCCCCATCTGGGGAGGTCTGAAACCCCACGCTTTGGCCCTTCTTTGTCCTTTTCTACACAGGAGATCTTGCCCCAAAAGATGGACTGGATACTCTGGCATCTATAAGAAACTATTTCGGGGTAAGGTTCCCTACCTGGCATTCTAAAGGTTGTAAGAATGAGCAATTTTGTGCCCGTCCAAGGACTCCTGTGACTGGGATGGATTGAGATGTTTTCTGTGCCACCTTGGTGTTTACCAGAGTATGTTGCACCTGTAACAAAGTTAATCAGCTCATTCCCCACTGTCAATTTTACCTGGTGCTTCTGTGGGGAAATTGGAATTGGGCACCTCAAGTCCAAGGGAGCCCCCCCGCCGGGCCTCTTTGTTCATCAGGGTGTTCCTCTCTTTCTACCATCTGAGAGCCTCCTGACTTTTATTGGTTTCCTTCCTATTTAGCCTATGGCAACCTTTTTTTCCAGTACCTTTCCTCCTTACAATAAGTGCATTTGTCCCTTTCCCAATGGTGGCTGACCTCTCTTTGGGTCACTCACCTTCTGGCGAGTGCCACTGACAGAAAAATGGCGTTGTCTTTTGCATCTTCTTTCTTCTGTTGTTCTCTGTTGTTGAACCCTTTAAAAGCAAGATCTACCAACAGAGAAGGGTTTGTTCCAAATTTACCATCTAACTTTCGTAATTTTGTTATGTCTGGGGCGCTTTGCCCAATGAAGATCAAATTTACCATTCCAGTGTTTTCAGGGGCCTCAGGATCTGCATCCGTGTAACATCTGTAGGCCTGATAAATCTTCATTTGGTTTTTGCTGAATTTCGTTCAAAATCTTGCCTGGATTCCCCTTTTCAAAGCCTTGCCAAGATGCACTCATGGTAGTGCTCTGATAAGGGCATTCCTCTCATCAGGGTCCAGCGGGCTTCAGGTGTACCACGTGGGTCTGTTAGGTGGAGTTGCTTCCCTGGCCTGATTAACGACCATTCTCCTTTCATACAGCGGGTCCTCCCTATGAACAAGTCTGAGGGGGAGAAAGGACTCTGCATCTGTAGAAGCCCAGTCTGCTGGCCGTTTGCCTTCAGACCCCTATGGGATAACAGCATAAGGGAAATTGCCCTGCCCCAGGAGTGCCTCCTGGCCCTAATTGGGTCACATCTTAGATCGTGATATCACACCAGGTCCCTGTGCCCCAGGAACTAACACAGGATTTTTTTAATATATAAATTTATTTATTTATTTATTTTTGGCTGCGTTGGGTCTTCGTTGCTGCGCGCGGGCTTTCTTTAGTTGCAGAGAGCGGGGGCAACTCTCCGTTGTGGTGCGCGGGCTTGTCATTGTGGTGGCTTCTCTTGTTGTGAAGCACGGGCTTCAGTAGTTGTGGTGCTCGGGCTTAGTTGCTCTGCAGCATGTGGGATCTTCCCGGACCAGGGCTCGAACCCGTGTACCCTGCATTGGCAGGCGTATTCTTAACCACTGCACTACCAGGGAAGCCCCATTCCCCCCCTTTTTTTTTTTTTGCGGTACAGGCAGATTCTCAACCACTGCGCCACCAAGGAAGCCCATGACCCAATTTCTGAGATGCCTAGAGAGTAATGGGTTTGTGAACCCTTAGATGACTTAAGGTTGCTCTTTATAATCTTAATACTTTAAAAAATTTCATTGTAGCTGAAGAAGGGTCAACCTATTTGTTTAATTTTGTCCAAATAGCACAGGAATTTAGTGTAATTCTGGCACCAAGTTAATTAATAGATAAGTATTGGGAACTGGAACCAATACCCCAAATTAAATTGCAAATTAGACAACAAAGGGCTAAGGGGTTTCATCAGGTTCAAACAGTGGTAGATAAAAAAGGAAAGGGGATTGTACAACTGACTAAAGATTTTAAGGAGTCCCTGTCCAAGGCTGATCAGTTCCATCCCATAATCACCTCTTTGTCACCCGTGTTCAGCAGGTAGTAGAGCGGTCTTTGTCCTTTTTCCCACAGGATTGTGGAATGGATCATTGACAGTAGGGAAGAACCTTTGTGTTCTATTACATTAATTACTAAAGGAATGTTGCCTATAAGCTTAAATCATACATAACGGCCCATCTCTGGGAACCCTGCCTCCCAGGTAATGAGCATGAAGCTAAAATACCTTTGTTTTAATCATACATAATGGCCCATCTCTGGGAACCCTGCCTCCCAGGTAATGAGCATTAAGCTAAAATACCTTTGTTTAAATCATACATAATGGCCCATCTCTGGGAACCCTGCCTCCCAGGTAATGAGCATTAAGCTAAAATACCTTTGTTTAGCTCACGGGAAACATCCTGACAGGGTCCACCTATAAGTGGCTGCAGGAAGGAAGAAATTTTTTGTTTTCTTGGCTGTGTGTTGGGTCTTCGTTGCTGCACACGGGCTTTCCCCAGTTGCAGCAAGTGGGGACTACTCTTCGTTGCGGTGCACGGGCCTCTCACTGCGGTGGCTTCTCTTGTTGCGGAGCACGGGCTCCAGGCGCGCGGGCTTCAGCAGTTGTGACCCACGGGCTTAGCTGCTCCGCGGCATGTTGGATCTTCCCCGACCAGAGCTTGAACCCGTGTGCCCTGCATTGGCAGGTGGACTCCCAACCACTGCACCACCAGGGAAGTCCAGGAAGGAGGAAATTAACATATCCCCTCCAGAGTCTGGCAGGAACCAGGACTACCTCCTCACCTTTTAGCATAAAAGAAGCCTGAATTCTGACTCAGGGAAGATAGTTCATTGAGACACTAGTCCACCATCTTCTTGGTCTACTGGCTTTCCAAATAAAGTTGCTATTCCTTGCCCCAACGATTTGTCACTTGATTTATGGGCCTGTCATGAGGTGAGCAGGAGGCGCTTGGACTCAGTAACGTGACCTTGGACCTGACCTGGAGTCCTCTTTCATACATTCTGGACGAAGGTAACTGCTTTGCTGGATCGGTGTGAGGAAGCAGTGTGTAAGGCAGAAAAAGTGCTTCCTACCCCGTAAGGAAACATGGGGAGTTTCTTAAATAAAGCAGATTCCTGGCACCCCATCTCTGCCATCTTACTAAATTGGGATTCTTTGGGGATGGAGCCTAGGAAACTGAATTTTAAATAAGCATTTCCAGTGACTGACTAGGGTGGTCCAAGGAGACTTAGGAAAGACTGAAAGGTGTGTGTTTGGGGTGGGGAAGACAGTACTTTCATATGTGGCCACAAGGTGGCAGCAGAGAGATGAGAAACTGATGTCTCCGGTGAGTGCTCCGCCCCCCCCGCCCCCGAGCGGCTGAGAGTGGGCAGACATGGGGATGGGTCGCAGGAGGAGGTGGGCCCTATACTGTGGCACCCTCTCCTTTGCCAGGTGGAGTTTGTTACTGCAGACTAACCCCCTGTGACCACCTGTCTCATTACCAGATTTTATGGACGCTCTGCTTTTGCCAAACTCTGCCGGCAGAAACTGCATTAGCGTGACCTTGGCTGGGCTGTGGGTGGTGGTGAGTATGGGCGGCAAGCGATGTCACCTGCACAGGGCAGCTGACTCAAAGGACACCAGTGCATTACTGGAAAGCAGGGCCCTCCACCTCCACTGCCAGGCTTGTGGTTCCAGGTGTTTCTTAAAAGACCTGTCCACCTGCATCAGGCCTGTTTCAGTCATGAGGGGATTGGGTCTGTGGCTGGGGAGCTGGCCGAAGCCCAGGCAAAGGCTGCTGGGATGGGGTGAGGGCAGGGAACTCAGGATGGGGCAGCTGCCTCTGGAAGAAGCCAGGATGTCCCTGGCTGCCGCCGTAGGGGTAGTAAGAGGATTAGGTGTCAGTCCCTAACCCAGCCCGGAACTAACACCCTCCTCCACTAACAGCCCCTTCCCCCGCACTCACAGCACCCTGGCCTGCCCCCGTCGGAGCTTGCCAAACTCAGAATAACCCCGGGGACCAGACCGAGGGATGGCAGGGGCTCTGCTCAGTGCCCTGCTCCTCTTGCAGCTGCTCGGTATGGACCAGGGTCGGGGGAAGTGGTCGGACACACACACAGGATACTGACATAAAGGGACAGGACAAAGACAGACTGAGATGTAGACGGAGACACGATATTTGGTCCCCAGGCACATCACTGGTTTGGGAGACACACGGACAAATACACAGCCTCAGACAGAGATAGACAGAGAAGCAGAGCCATGCAGATCCAGAGGCAGAGAGGAGAGGCTCCTTAGCCTCTCCGTTTCCAGTGACCCCACTGCTTGGCCCCACCCCCAGGCAGAGGTGAAGGGAAGAACGAGGAGCTGCGTCTTTACCACCACCTCTTCGACAACTATGACCCAGGACGCCGACCAGTGCAGAAGCCTGAGGACACTGTCACCATCACCCTCAAAGTCACCTTGACCAACCTCATCTCACTGGTAAGATACCCCCACCGTCACCCCAAGCGCCATCTCTGAGCCTGAAGTCCCACTTCTGGTCCCAACCGCTGAGCTCTATCCTAAAGCTGGCTTCCATCATCCTAATCTCCCATCCGCAGAATGAGAAAGAGGAGACCCTCACCACCAGCGTCTGGATTGGAATCGTGAGTGGAGTCTGGGGAACAGTGTGAGGTCTTGTCCAGGGGACCCTTTTCTCCCAAAGTCCTCTTGGGCACCAAGGCACACGTCCTTCCGTCCCTCTTCCCTTCCCCCACCCTTAGGACTGGCATGATTACCGACTCAACTACAGCACGGGCGATTTTGGGGGCATAGAAACCCTGCGGGTCCCTTCAGAACTCGTATGGCTGCCAGAGATTGTGCTGGAAAACAAGTGAGGACGGGGCCAGACTGGAGGGAAGCCGAGGCCCGGGGGGCTGGGCTGGACCTGGTTGGGGCAGGTTGCTTGGAGGGAGAGGGGGCCACAGATCTGCGCAAACCCTTGGTTTCCCGGAGCCCACAGTATCGACGGCCAGTTCGGTGTGGCCTATGAAGCCAACGTGCTGGTCTCGGAGGGCGGCTATGTGAGCTGGCTGCCCCCGGCCATCTACCGAAGTATCTGCGCCGTGGAGGTCACCTACTTCCCTTTCGACTGGCAGAACTGCTCTCTTGTTTTCCGGTGGGAAGCGGCCCGGACCTTTGTGGAATTACGGGGGCAGGGGGTGGGGCCAGGTGTGGGCGGGGAGGGGAACTTCTAATCCGGGGCGGGGCTTTGTGCTGGAGGTGGAGCTAGACATTCGAATGGGGTAAGGCCGCCCTAGCGGGTTAGAAGTAAGTGTAGAAACCCAGGTGTGGGGGCGAGGCCTGGGTTGCCGGGTAGGGCGGGCCTGAGGCTGAGGCCCGAGTCCCAGCCTCTATGGTGGGGGGGGTCATGGCCCCGGCTCCGCAGCTCGCAGACGTACAATGCAGAAGAGGTGGAGCTCGTCTTTGCTGTGGACGACGATGGCGACACCATCAGCAACATAGATATCGACACTGAGGCCTATACTGGTGAGGCCCCCTCCTGCTCCAAAAAACTCGCTTCTAGACGGGTCCAGAGAGGGGACTTGCAGAGTGGGGCTGCCCCAAACCATCGATGCTGGGATTGACTTGGCAACCCTGCTTTAACTTGACCCTTTCCTGAAATCATTCTTGATCGTCGGACTAGTCCAGCTTGCTCGCTTGTGGTGGTTCCCTAATCTCTCTGGGAATGCCCCTTTCTGACCAGCCCAAACAATCCAGACCACCTGCCCCACCCACCCTTGTCCAGACGGTTTGCATCCTCTCCTCGCCTGGAGTTGCAGGCCCCCCGCGGTCAGATGAGGGGACGGAGAGCAGAGCAGCGCGCCCCACCTCCGAGAGCCAGCTGACCGCGCCTCCCGTCCCGCAGAGAACGGGGAGTGGGCCATCGACTTCTGCCCCGGGGTGATCCGCCGCCACGACGGTGGCTCTAATGATGGTCCAGGGGACACTGAAGTCATCTACACGCTCATCATTCGCCGGAAGCCGCTCTTCTACGTTATTAACATCATCGTGCCTTGCGTGCTCATCTCGGGCCTAGTACTGCTCGCCTATTTCCTGCCGGCACAGGGTATGGAGTCGCCCAGACCCCAAACCCGGGCTCCCTCCTGGGGGGCGGGGCCTGCTCTCACCAGGTACTCCCTCCAGCCGGCGGCCAGAAATGCACCGTCTCCATCAACGTCCTGCTCGCCCAGACCGTCTTCTTGTTCCTAATTGCCCAGAAAATCCCAGAGACATCTCTGAGCGTGCCGCTGCTGGGCAGGTGGGCGCAGGGTGGATCCTGGTGGTGCCTACGTGGGGCGTGGCCAGTGTGAAGGGCGGAGCCAGATGAGCATGGGGTGGAGCCAAGGGGCTCGTTGGGAGGGCCCAAACCTAATGACTCTGGGAGAAGCCTCAGCTGCCTCATCCCCGCCTGGGCTTTATTTAGATGCGGGGTGGGGCTGGGATGGTGGTGGCTTTTCCGGTCCCCCGTCCTCCGTAATGCTGGACGCCACCTGGAGGTCTCCGGAGTATCTCTGTTGGGGGCGGGCCGGCTTAGTGCCCACCCAGCCCCGCCGCCCCTGGCCCCCACCTCTCCCCTCATCTTGAACTCACCGGTTCCCCGGGGGTGCCGAGGCCCAGCTGGCGTCGCCACTGTTGCAGGAATTAGGCGGATCCCTGCAGACCTCGTCCACAGAGGCATAGCCGCGCCCCCTGGAGCAGAAGCCGGGCGCTCGCGCCTGCCGCAGACCCCGCTTGCCGAGCCCCCTGCCCCGCGGCCTGGGCTGCCCGGGCCAGGGCTCCACTTGGATCCCCGGCGTCTAGTCGCCGCACCTCCTGCTGCACCCACAGGGCTGAGATCTGCAGCGGGGGTGCAAGAGTTGGCGGGGGTGCAGAGGTCCCTGCTCCTGCCGCTCGATCCCCCTTCCCCGCCCCTCCTCAGCACCCCCGGCACCCCACCTCTAACGAGGTGGCCCCGAAGTTCACTACGGTGGCCGCGGCTTCTCTTAGCACCAGCCCCAGGGTGGGCTTCGGGGCTGGCGGCTTCTCTGGCTCTCGCGGCTCCAGGGACTTCGGCTCTCCGAACCGCTGCTCCAGATATTCATGGGCCGCGGCCACAAGTTCCAGGGAAGATAGAAGTGGGGGCTGGAGGGCCGCCTGGAAAAGCACAGGGACTGTGGGGTCATCAGGTCAGAGGTCAGAGGTAATGGGGGGACGCTGGAAACCTTCCCAGAGCGTTTCAAGGTGCCACCCTTGGGGGTGGAGGGTGGGTATCGGCGTAGGCGCACCTCCGTGGAGCTGTGGAAGTGGCAGACCCACAGCAGGGTTTCCAGGGAGCTGGGGGTATCCTTCATGGTTGCCACCGGCGGTGCGAGGGGGGAGAAGGGCGGGGGGGACGCGTCTGGCCCCGCAGAGGAGCAGCAGCTAAGGGGCGTAACTCCACTCCTTGCGGAGAGGTGCGTTTGTGAGGTTAGAGGACTAGTGGCCCCCTCTGTGGCTCAGGGGAAGTGGGGAGGCTGCGACATCACGAACTCCGGGCTCCTCAGGTACCTCATTTTCGTCATGGTGGTTGCCACGCTCATTGTCATGAATTGCGTCATCGTGCTCAACGTGTCTTGTCGGACGCCCACCACTCACGCCATGTCCCCGCGGCTGCGCCACGTAAGCACCGGGTGGAGGGGGCTCCGGGCGGGAGGCGGGGCTTCGAGCTAACCTCCCGGCCGCACCCCCCCCACCGGCCGCCCACCCACCCAACCCCAGGTCTTACTGGAGCTGCTGCCCCAACTCCTGGGCTCGGGCGCACCCCCCGAGGTCTCCCGGGCCGCCTCGCCCCCAAGGCGGGCGTCGTCCTTGGGCCTACTGCTCCGCGCGGAGGAGCTGATACTGAAAAAGCCGCGGAGCGAGCTCATGTTTGAGGGGCAGAGGCACCGGCACAGGACCTGGACTGGTGAGCAGTGGTCCGAGCGGGCCAATGGGGGCACCTGCAGCGGGAGAGGCTCCTAATCACCCCCCACCCCCCGGGGTCGCTCCCACCAGCTGCCCTCTGCCAGAGCCTGGGCGCCGCCGCCCCCGAGATCCGCTGCTGTGTGGATGCCGTGAACTTCGTGGCCGAGAGCACGCGAGACCAGGAGGCCACCGGCGAGGTGGGGCAGGAGCCGGAGAGACTGGGTGGGGAGCTGCTGGGGGCCTCCGCTCTCCCTGACTCGTGCACCAGGCTCCTGCTGCTTTTAGGGACTCAGCTTTGCCCGCCCCTTCCCCAGGAGGTGTCCGACTGGGTGCGCATGGGGAAGGCCCTCGACAACATCTGCTTCTGGGCCGCTCTGGTGCTCTTCCTTGTTGGCTCCAGCCTCATCTTCCTCGGGGCCTACTTCAACCAAGTGCCCGAACTGCCCTACCCGCCCTGTATGTAGCTGTGAGCCTGCAGCCACGGTGACAAACGTTCCCACCCATCTCCAGGAGGAAATCTGGAAAACAAGTTGCTGCCACTGCTTTATTACGATCCTTTCGTACTGCCAATGATAAATCTGTATTCAGCCTCGCGAGAGTCGTATGTGCGCACGTACGTAGGTCTGGCCACCGGGCAGACAGCAGCCGGAGTTGGCAGATGGTTCAGGAAGGCTCTTGCATGTCAGCCCTCCGGAAGGCAAGAACCATCCTCAATTCGTTCTTCCCGACCTCCCAGTTTTTCTTGGGTCCCAGCTCCATGTGACCCTCTAGCCCTGTGAGCCTCTAAGAGATCTTTATCCATTTGTTGCCAAACAGGAGCGACCCCGCCCCATGCAGGACTTGCATATAGAGAGGCTCGAGCAAGGCGCCTTCATGGCCTGGCCAGGCTGGAGTGGGTGGAAACCAAATGGCCCCTGTGCAGGGCCCCACAGGTTTAAGCCTGAGGATGCCCTCGCCCTCCCTCAGTTGTTTCCTCTAGGTTTCCTCGGCCCAGCAGTGCCCATCCACCCCCTCTCCACCAAGGCTCACTGACTGCAGATTCCACACCACCGTGCCCCCTTCATCCCAGCAATGCTGGTGGGCCCTGGCTAGTACCTGGGATGCTGAGAGAAAACAGAATAACGTAAGGCCTGAAATGGTGGGAGCTGGTTGAATGGTCTTTATTAACAAACGGAGATCTCCAAGGCCACTACATTGGGGAGTGGTGGGGGCAGGGAGGGGCCGGGGCTACTCGCTGCTCACACTATATACAGATGCAAGCAAGGGGGTATGGAGGGTGAGCGCTCCCTGCTCCCTCCCTCTACCAGGGAAGGGCAGAGGCTACAAGAGACAGGGGTTGGAAAGGGGTAAATGTTTTGGCTGGCGGGGTCCCCCCTCCATTCCCTGGGGTTTGGGGGGAGGGGAATCATTAAAGTGCTTTCAGAAAATGAGGAAATGGTCCCTGCCCCTGGAGTGGCTGGTGACCCCCCTAAAACCTAGGGCCCAGTGACCCCCCCCAGGGTCTGGTACATTCAAGGGGGGAGCCGGCTCCCCTGACGTGCAAATAAAGGGGCCCAGGGCCCTGCCGAGTCAGCAGCAGTGGGGTATGGGGTCCAAGCCCCAAGCACTCTCCTCTTAAGTGGAGAAGGGGGGGTGGGGCTAGGCCCACTCAATTCCTGGTAAGGGGAAGCTGTGCCTCTCCCCAGAAGTTGGGACAGGCACAGTTTTGGGGAGAGAACATGTTGGGGAAGAGGATGGTCACGTGATCACAAAAGCATCAGGGGTCAGAGGTCACGTTCCCAGCAGGCTCCAGTGAATCAAACCAGTAAAAGCAAAGCCCAGGGAGGGAAAAGAAGGGCGGCCCGGGAAGTCTGGGTGTGTGGGGGGGGGAAGAGCTGGTCCACGCGGGACAGCCCCGTCCAGGGCCCCGTCACCAGTTCATGATGCAGTTACGGTTCAGGGTCATGAAGTAAACTTGGCTGCTGCCCCCGGAGCGGACTGAGGCAAAAAACACCTGGGTGGAGTAGGAACAGAAGTCATCAGGGATGCGCGGGGGTGGGGCGGGGGGAGCGTCTCAGTTAACCAGGAGAAGGGGAGAGAGAGACTGCAGAGCGGAGTCCCTGAGTGCCCCCCAGCCCCTCCGAAAGGCGGAGACACTCGGGGAAGTGGGCAGCAGGCCGACCTCCCGGATGAAGGAATCTGGAGAGTTCTCAGAGAGGGAAGACGAGGGAAGGGCAAGCTGTGACCACACAGTGCGCTCCCTGGAGGCCTCCTACCAGGAAGACCCAGAACCACCCCTCCCCCAGCTCTGCCCAGGGACCCAGGTCCTGGGGGCCCACCCAGTGCAGGAGCCCGGGCCCCTTGTCATTCCCACCTTGTCATTCCGCTCACACAGGAACTTGAGCCTCTGGGCTCGTTTGTGCATGAAGACCCCGTCTAGGTGGCCCGTCTCCACGGAGCGGATCTCAATGGCTTTCTCACCCCAGCCCATGATCTGGTTGGAGCAGATATAGGCTGGGGGGGAAGGGAGTGGAGGAGCAGTGAGTGGGCTGCAGCCCAGCTCGGTCGGGGACACAGGCTTGGAGGGCGGACACCTCACTCACCCACAGAGGTGGGCATCTCTCCCCACTGCAGCACCACGTCCTTAATGATCCGCCCATACGTGTTGACATAGACGCCCTCATCCTCGTAGCACAGCAGCATCTCCATGCCATCCGTGTTGGGGAGGAAGATGATGGCGTGGGGCGTGATCTGGCTCTGGATCTGGGAGGAGAAGGTGGGCTGGAGGCCCCAAGTCTGGTGCACAGACTGGTGGCCCCAGTCTGTCCGCAGCCCTGCCAAGCTTACGTGCACAGGGATGTAGATGTCATAGCTGTTCCCCGAGTCGACATCCACAGCATGGAAGCCGGCGCTGGAGCCATAGATGACCTTGAGCCTCTGTCCCTCCTCTACCGTCAGGTCCACCAGCAAAGGGCGGTGTGGGAGGTCAGCAAAGGACTATGGAAGACAGAAGAGCTTAGGGGATGCGGGTGGAGGAGCCAGACCTCGAAACAGTGTTGGGGGCTGAGGCTGGGGTTACCTTGAAAGCCATGAATTTGTGGTAAGGTTTGGGGGCCCAAGCATACACCTCCACAGAGTTCTTCAGGGCGATCACCAGGAATTTGATGCGTTCATATTTCACTGCGGGCAGGAAGGAAGAGGGATGCAGCAACTTCCCTTCTTGGGCTGCAGCCCCTCCCACAGGTCTGTCTGTACCCCCAGCTGTGTGCCCCCCATCTCTGGCTACAAGGCTTTCTTAGCCAAGGCCCCTGTTTCTTTCTCTTCTCATAAACAAAGGTGCCCCGGCCACTGTGTCGTGACCTCCTCACCAACACGGTAGTGCCCGCAGCCCTCCATGTCCCCCACAGTGGTCCAGCCCTGCTTCTTCTCCACTTCTGGGTCATTGTGCAGGATCTTGTTCCGGAGCCAGGACAAATAATATACCCGCAGTTTGTTCCTTTTCCCTGAGGGACAGACACACACACCCCTCTCATCGGAGGTCCAGCTTCTGCCTCCCCGCCGTCCTTCGGGTGCGAACCACGAGGGGTGAGAAAGTGCGGCCCCACCTTCCAGCTCCTGGACCAAGGCTGCCCTCCTCCCAGACTGAAGGTGGTGACGGAGGGCCCAGGGGCTGAGCCCTCCTCCCGGCCCTGCCCTCCACACACACCTGAGATGGTGATGAGCAAGTTGAGTCCCTCCAGCACATCCATTTGCTGGAAGCGTCGCCGCCCGATGAGTCCATACACCTTGCCCTGCCCACTTCGGTCCAGCAACATCAGCCCGTTCTCCGTGCCCACCAGCAGGTTGACCCCTGCAATAGGAGCCCTTGGGCAGATCAGAGGCAGAGCCAGGCCCTCGCCTGACCAGGAGCATGGGGGCACACCAGGCCCCTCCTTTCCTTCCCAGTCCTGGCTTACCCCAAAGGGCCGCACAGAGGATCTCGGAATTGAAGCGCTTCTTGTACTTCCGAATCTCGGGGGTTTCGCTGTGGGCCCGGGTGTTGGTGGGGTTCACGTTGACCACAGAGCCTTTCCTCACATCATACTGCAGCTGATCGAGCCGACTGCCCTCTCCACCCACCAGGGCTGCCAGAAGGATGAGAGGAACGGGCAGTAGGCTGCAGCCCTCTCACCCCGTCTCTCTTCACGCCACACCCCAGGATACTCAGAATGAAAGGGAAAGACTGGAGAACGGAGGAGGCACCTGGAGGAGTTTAAACAGGGCCAAAAGGACTGGCAAAGTCCTCGTTCTGTCATGCGAGTCCCTGAGCCACCACTGAGCATTTTTTCTCTTGGGTCAAGGGGGCCCCTTGGTGCCAGGGCAGGTTCAGGCCACAGGGGAGGCCGTGACCGCTTTGTGAAGCCCAGTCATCAGAGGCCCACCCACGGCCATCTCCAGATCTCTCGTCTCACCTGTGATGGGGATGGTGTCCCCACTGCCTCCAGGCTGGTAGATTCCCAGGTCCACAAACATCGTGAACGAGCTCTTGCCAGGGGCCTTTACCAGCCCACGAGACTGGTACTGCGGGGTGGGGGCGGCAGTGAGGCAGACACACCAGACCCCAGCCCTTGCCCTCCCCCTCCTGTTGTAACCTGGCCAACCAGCTCCCCGGGGCTCCACCCTGCTGACCACAGCGCCCCCAGCACCCCTGGGTCTCCTGCCCACGGCCAGTGATCTCTTCTCGCCCTGTGGAGCCACCTTCACTGACTTACATCACTGCCTCCATCCTTCAAGGGGGGGCTTTGACCTTTGCTGCTCTCGGTGGGCGAGTGGCTGGGCTGGACCACATCTGGCAGGTTCGTGTAACCGTTGCTATCAGCATGCAGCAGGCTTCGCTCCTCTTCAGGGGTCTAAAGGAACAGAGAGAAGGGGGCCAGTGCTGGGGCCAAGGAGGTGCACGGCAGGCTGGGGAAGAACGGGGGGGTCCACTCACACGCTGGACCACCATGGTGCCACCCCCATAGGGGGTCTGGGTCCCGGCTATCTCCTCCACGTCATGGACCACCATGGTGCTGACACTGTCTGTGTCTCCATCGCTGCTGTGGGAGAGAGGAAGGTCAGGAGGCCCTCCAGGCCCTGCCTGCCACCCAAGTGCCACCCGAATGCCACAGGGAGCAGACGAGAGCCGGAGGACTGGCGCCTTCAGTGTCTGTTGGAACACGACGCACTCAGCCCTCACCCGGCAGCCCTTGCCCCCTGCCCAGCACTCGGGGAGGGCTGGCCGCACAGAGGCACCTGAAGAGGCCCCCCCGACTGACAGGACAGTGAGAGAGAGCTGGGGACACCAGCCCCCAGCCCTGTACCCCATTCTCTAGGGAAGGGGAGGAAGAACTGACCAGCAGTGATAGCTGGGGACCCTCCTCTGGGAAAAGGGAACCACCTTCCCTCAAGCTGGCTGCAACTCCCCCGCCCCCAGGATGCCCCATACCGGCCCCCAGGGGTATCTCTGCTCCCCTCCGACGGTTCGCCGTTGCTCTCCTCCTCGTCGTCCTCACTGCTCTCCACCTCCTCGCTGGACGACGAGTAGTCCATGGCCTTCTTGGGAGGCCGGGGGGCCTCGTCCAGGGTCCGCTCTTTCAGCAACACAAAATCCTGCAGGGGAGGAGCTGCGTGAGGGGAGAGGCGGTGGTACGAAGGAGGCCACAGAAGGGCAGGGTAACAGGAGGGGCTCCCGCCAGCAGGCCCCTGCTCACTAACCTCACCAATGGCTCGCTTATAGCTCTGGGAGGGGCCGTGGGGGAAAAAGGGCAGCCAGGAAGAGGCAGGAGAGAGGTTAAGAAAGGTTAGTAACTGAGAAGCACCCCGCTGTTAGCCCACAGACCCTCCCGTCACAGATTAATGAAGGCCCTGACCCTGGAACCCAGCTCCCTGGGGCTCAAGAGGCTCCACATCGGCCCCAAAGCCCCAAACCGGGAGAAGGCAGGGCCGGAGGTGCCACCCGATGACTTACTGCGGGCCGGCCTGGCCGCGAGCGGTGGTCATCGGGCTTGGCTTTGCTCCCAGGGGAGAGCACGGGGGAGCTGTCCAGTTTGGAGGCTAGAGGTGGCGGGGTGGGGGAAGGGAGGTCACTGACACCTGCACAGGGGGTGGCCTCAAGCCCAGCCCGCTCCCCACCCCACCCCCACCCAGTCGGGAGCAGCCGAAGGCAGGGTCCACCCTGATGGAGGCTGCCCGTGAGGCCCGTGCACGTACCTCCCACCCGGTTCCGCTCCAGTGAGCCAGCCTGGGGGAGGTGCCCGTGAGAGGCGGGGAGGACACTGTCCGAGCGCTCCCAGCCAGGGTCGCTCCTCCTGAGGTCAGGGTTACTGTGGGAGGGGCAGAGGCAGGGTCAGGGAGACGGGGTGTCTCTGCCTGGGGAGGCTGAGCTGCACCGCAGAGGGAACCATCACCAGGAGGAAGCAGGTGGCAGAAGTGGGGGCGGGAGTGAGTAGTGGGGGGACAACTCCATTACCTACAAGCGTTGGGCGGGCCAGGGGGCTGAGCAGGGGGCCCTGGAGGCTTGGGGTTGCCCCGCTCTGCCCGCCTTTGCAGATAGATTTGCCAGGCGGAGTTGCTGCGAGGTCTGTGGAGGGAGCACAGGGGTGCCGGGGGCGGGGGCAGGGAGGGGGCTGAGGTGACTGGGTCGGGGCTTGCCCACCCCTAGGCGGGTAACCTGGCAAACTCCCCTCTGCCCCCCACGCCGCTCCCTGGGCTGCCGCCTGCCCGCACCCAGGGGTTACCTGGCACGGACAGCCTGGGCTGGCCGGGACCCTCCAGCCCCACTGGTGTTAAGGGCAGTGGCGATAGATGAGGTCCTCTGAGGCACCTGAGGAGAGAAGAAAGGAGTCAGTGCTCTGTGCTGGGCGCCTGGCGGACACTTGTCCTCATGGAGACGCTGGAAGGGCCCCTCCCCACCTTTACGGAGAAGCAGACTGAGGTCGGGGAAGCTAATGAATTTGTCTAAGGTCACGAAGCTGAGAAACAGCAGAGCTGGGATCTGACCCAGAAAGTCTGGCCCCTGGTGCTCCCCAGACACCCTGGGCACTCTTCCACTCCCATATGCACCACGGAATCACCGGGACACACTCGGGTGGCAGCCCGCCCACCAGACATCAGGGTAACGCCTGCAGGACGCGCCGTGCTAGACGCCTCGCCCTTCTGTTCCCTTCCAACCCCGAACCCGTGTCTACCTCACCTGCCGCCCGCTCCCCCTCCGTTCCCCTCCCGTACTATTTCTCTGCCCTTGTGCGGCTCAGCAGGGCTGTCCTTACCTTGGGAGGGGCCTCATTATCAGGCCGGACCCAGGCTGGGGGGTTCGGGCTGGGGCCAGGCCCTTCGGAAGTGGGGTCTGAGTTCTGGCGGACGACGCCTCCTCGGGCACTAGGCGTGGCAGTGGGTGCGGGCACGGCGGGGTCAGGGTCGTGTGAGGCTGGGAAGGCAGCCAGGTTTCGGGTGGGCTGGTCCTGCAGGGACTGGGATCGGGGTACAGGCGCTGCATATGGCTTCAGTGGGACCCGGTGTGCCACCAGGCTCTGCGGGGAGAGACCAGGGAGGGTGGGCTGCCTGCTCTGTGGCACGTCCCCACCTGGGAGCTGGGGCTTGGGCTGGGAGGAAGGGGCAAATCAAGCCTCTGGCTTCCAATTATCCATTGAAAGGAGCTCCTAGAGCCCAAGAACAGGTAAGACACAGAAACAGACGTGTGCAGCCGCCTGTCTCTGCCCACGTATCCTGAGGTCTGTGATCCCTGGCTAAGGGCGTGTGCATGTGTGTACACGAGATGTAGCTGTGCTGCGTGAGGCCCCCTGCGTCTGCGTGTTAAGACAGGAACAGGGAGAGACTCACCTTGTGTGGTCCCTCCTGGGGCTCCACCGGCCTCTGCATAGGAGGAGTTTGGGAAAGGGGTCCTGGGGGCCCAGGGGAGGCCTGGGGGACGGGGGGCTCAGGCCCTGTGCTGCCTGGCTTGGTCTTGGCCAAGGGAGAGTTCTGCTGCTTGTTCATCCTCGTTCTCTCTTCTACCTGTGATGCAAGAGGATGCCAAGCAAGACAACTTTTGTCCTGTTCTCAAAATCGAGGTCCAGACCTCTCCAGCCCTCCACCTGCGCTGCGTGCCCCTTTCCCCTTCCCAGTGCCCGCCTGTGCGGAAGGACCATGCTTGCAGCTATCAGGCCCCAGGCGGATGGAGTCTCAGGCGGCAAAGGGGGCAATGAGTACCTCTCGGGCCCAGGCCGGTTTGTCAGCAGGGTTAATGCCCCGACCGTAATGATACAGAGGCTTCCTGTCCCCGGGCAGGATCTGCTGCTGTTGCTGCTGCAGGGACTTGAGGTAGGCGTGCTCCTGCTGCAGCTGCCTCTGCAGGCGCTCCGACTGCCGCTGCTCCTCCAGCTGCTTCCTCTTGTATTCCTGGGCCCAAGGGTAGGGAGAGAGGGCTCAGCAGGGTGTGGCCCCGGAAGCTACAGCACGCATGCCCTTCCTTTTCTCCAACTGCCTAGAGAGGCGATGTCTTCCCTCGATGCTGGGGTGAATCCCTTCCCCTGAAGGGTTCCCATCCCATTCCAGCAGAGACACTGAATACGCATCTTCCCAGAGGAAGCTGGGGACCCCGTTACCAGCAGTAGGGCCTGTTCCTGGAGCAGCTGTTGCTGAAGGATCTCGAGCTGTCGCTGCTCCTCCTCTAGCCTGTGACGGATATACTCCTGGGGGGGCGGGGGGGGGGGCAAAGGGCAGGGAAAGAGGGAGAGGCAGAGGGGGGCGGCGGCGGCAGCGGAGGAGTGGGCGGACAGGGTCAGTGGGGTGAGGATGAGGAGGCGGTAGAGTAATAGAGAGGCCGGGTTGGGGGTGGGATGAGCCCCGAAGAGAGCAGGGAATGAGGAGGAAGCCGGGGTGCAGGCCCCACGAGGGAAGGTGCAGGGGCCAGGGGGCAGGGGTGGGGCAAAGAGATGGGAATGAAGGCACAGAGACAGGAGGAGGACAGGGAGCCAGGGTGGGGGGTTGAAGGGTGGGAGAGAACAGAGAGAAAGAGTGAAGCTAGAAAAGATAGGAGGAATCTCGGGGTAGGGGGAGAAGGGGAAGGGGGCTGGGGAGCAGGGGAGGCAGGCAGCGGGAGCAGGGGCGGGGGGGGGGGGGGGGGGGGTCCGGTGTGCGCTGGGGGGCGTGCGCTGGGGGCGCTGTACCTGCTCCCGCTCGGCCTGCCGCCTCTCCTCCTCCCGCCGCAGGGCCTGCATGTCCTCGCGCCGCCGCTGCTGCTCCTTCTCCTGCAGCTTCCGCTGCTCCCGCTCCCGCCGCTGTTGCTGTGGGGGTAGAGCCGTGTGGCCTTAAGGGCTGCACCAGACACGGGGACAGCACAGCCCCAGAAGGCGGACCCACCCCGGCCCACTTCTGGAAAGCGGATCCCTACTGGACAGTGCGGGCTGGTCTCCATCTCACTGGGGATGGAGGTGAGAGAGGGTGGCTTCAACTTGTTTCTACAAACCTATCTACCCTCACGTAAGTGCCCACGGGGGGGCTTGGCTTGCGAGAAACTTCCGTCTAAGGTGGCTGTGAGCTTCAGACTACAGCCGCTGAGAGGTTGACTACTGCCCTTGGGCGGGCCAAACTGCATAAAACTGTCTGCTATCCACTCCTCCACCAAACAAACAGAACCTAAAGTCAACAACAACCTCCCCGCCCCCCAGCCCCACTCCTGGCCTCTCAAATCTCGGCCCAAAAGCCCAAAGGGAGTGGGCCGTAGTGCTAGCCCTCAGCCACCAGAGGGCACCAGGGGCCCATGCACAGAGAAGCAACTTCCGGACCTGGCCAGCAACCTTAAGTGAATGTGACCTGGGCTGCATCACTACTAGCCCAGGTCACATTCACTTAATAACTTTCACAATCTTTCTGCTTAAAAAAAAAAAAAGAAAGAAAGAAAGAAAGGGAAGGGAAGGGAAAGAAAGAAAGAAAGAGCACAAGCCCTAAGGATCCAGCAGGCCTGCTTCAGGAAACACCTTGGTAGATACAATTTTTGGTTACTCTGCTACCTGAATACAGTATTTATTAAGAATTTTTACTAGGTTTTCCTGCAAATCATTCTTTTGTTCAACAAAGATAGGGGCCCACTTTGGGGAGTAGTACATGGGCAGTGCGGATGCTTCCATCTATCTCCTATTGCTTAGATAACTTTTAAATTAAGTTCAGCTCTCCATGAACTTTGGAATCATGTAATTGTTTCAACAAAAAGCCCATCATTTAAGGCAACATGTTAACCAATCTATACACCTCTTCTTCCCCCACCATGACGCCTCCAAAATAAATACATTTAAATATAGATGCATCAGATACAAAGTATTTTTTAAGTTGGTGATTTAAAAAACTGCCCCTATTTAAAAATGAGATTCTCAAAAATAAATAAATAAGATTCCCTATAAATTAAAATGAATTTCTCCCACCCACCTCCAATGAGTGCGATTGACAAGCCTGTGCAAAGCAAATGTAAGCCCAAACCACCAAAGGTAAAAAGGATCTTCTTCATGTTCAAAGGGAGCAGCTGCTGGAGAGACCGATGCCCAGGGCACTGAAGTGTCAGTACACAGACCCCCAGCTCCCCGGGACTGAAGGTAAAGGAGCAGACAAACCCGGACTGGAGGTTTACGTGCAGAAACGAGGAGGGGTGACAGTGTGGCTTTTCAGAAAAATCTCTGCTCTGAAGGGACACTGATGGCACAACCACCCACGTAGGGCTGGCGGGTACGCCTAACAGAGGACAGAGCCCTCCTATACAAATCTGAGAGCAAGAGGCTGGGAAGGCCCCACTCACTCCCTCTTTTCCCTGCTGTCCTAGGGGGACCAGGGGTAGGACCAGTAACCTGGTCAGGAGGCCCTTCCGGGAGGACCCCGCCCCCTCAACACCCTCCGCCCCTCAAGTGCCCCGCCCCCTCAACACCCCCCCCCCCCCCCCCCCCCCCCCCCCTCCTCAACCCGCCGCCGCTCTTCCTTCTGCTCCTCTATGCGTCGCTGCCGCTGGTGCAGCAGGTGCTTGATGTGCGCCTCTGGGTCTCGCTGTTGCTGCTGCTGCAGCTGCTGCTGCTGCTTTAAAGCCTCAGAGTTGCTCTTGTTCTCCTGCTGGAGCCGGAGGAATTCCCGGCGGAGGGTCGACTCCCCCGGCACATTCATGATGGAGCTGGGTCAGGACCGCACACGGAGGATCGGGGTCAGAACCCACCCTCATCCCTGGGAGCCCTAAATGGGCGCTTCACCCGACCAGGCCAGACGGTCTGCCTCTGGCCACTCCCGGGTGACCTGCCCTCCCTCTGCCCCCTTTCAGGCCCTGATTCCTTTAACATCCCAGCCTGCAGCCCTGAATCCCCCTCGCACACCTCTTGCTCATTCGTTCGTTCCATTCCATCTAGCACCCAGGGATTCCATCTTATGGGTCTACCTGTCTGTGCCCACCACCCCCAGACTGAGTCCCCAAGCCAAGGACCACTGTTGCCCCCACAGACGGTAAGCGATGGTCCCCAACCTCCGCCTGCCAAGCCCACCTTGGCTCTCCTTCCTCTCCATGGCTGTCGTCTTCCTCTTCGCTGCCACTGTACTCATATTCTGTCTCCTCTGCAGGGGGGGAGATCACTGCTGTTTCTTCACCCAGTGCCCCAGACCCCACCCTGGGCTAGGGAAACCTTAGATGGGGATAACCAATAAGGTCTGTCTGGATGGCCACGCTCCTGGGTCCCCACCCGCCTCCTTGGAGTAACGGGGTGATGGTGGGTCGCAGGTTTGGGCCTGGACACAGATGCGGGATTAGACCCCACCGTGGGCGGGATGTGGTAGGAGGTGTACACGCACTCACACATGCACGTGCTCAGCATAAGCCCTCCTGTGGAAGGCGGACTTAAATCAGGTGGTGACAGAGGAAAAAGCCCTCTGGGGTTGGAAGTTTGGGAAAGGAGATCTCTTTGGACAGGGAGAGCTGGGGCTGGAAGGGGGCCTGAAGGGGAGCCAGGAGGAGCCAGGGCTGGTGAAGAGGAGCAGGGGCTGTGTGTGTCCCAGACCCACCACCTCCCTCTGCCCACTGACCTTTCTCGCCTCGTTTCTTCCGGGATCGGTCGATGTGGTCCTTGAGCTGGATGCGGACCTGCCGCTCGGTGGGCTGGTCGCGGATGAACGGGAACTTGAGCAGCTGCTCCGTCGGTGGGCGGCTCAGGTAAGTCTTGATGAGACACGTGTCAATGAAGTCGATGAACTTCTTAGACCTGGAAACGATGGTGGCTCACACTGGGAGGGCCCCCTCGGAAGGGGGGTGATTCCAGGAGGAAGGGGGGAATCCACCCTGACTTCCCTCCTGTCTCCCCCGTATCCCAACACCAGGCTCCTGGCTCCCCAGCTGCAGTGCCGCCCCCGCCCGCCCCCTCTTCTCTGGTGCAGACCCACGCCTGGGTGCAGGGGGTGAGGTGGAGGCCTTGTCCGAGGGCCTCCTTCCTAGACGCCAACCCCGCAGAGACCTACCATTTCTTGGACTTGAGCCTGGGTGGCGGGTTCCGGGGGATGAGGAAGAGGGCTCGCATGGGGTGCATGTCACACAGAGCTGGCGCACGGAAGAGACGCAATCAGCCCCTCCCGCCCGGCCAAGAGCCTGCAGTCCTCCTCACCACAGGCCTCCCGCGACCCACCTCCTCCCTATAGCTCTTTCTGGGCCCTCCCTTCTCTCCCAGGCTCTGCACTTACGGGGGGCTCCCTCTGCCATCTCGATGGCTGTGATTCCTAAAGACCAAATGTCACTCTGTGGAGGCAAGAGAAGAGGGACAGGTGAACGTTCCCGACCACTCTTCCTGGTCCACGCCCTTCGTGAGGCCCCTGTGCTCCAACCTGCGCTGTCCTCCAACTCCCCCAACCTTCCCATCCGTACTTTCCTGACCACAAAACGTTCCTCGACCTCTCACTGCTAACACGACCCTAGGTCGTCATTTTGCTCCCCAACCTGCTCAAGCTCCCCCTAGTTTTCAATCCACCCACTGCCCCCACACCTCCTTCCTGCCCTTGGCTGCCTGCACGCGCCTACTCTCTGCTCCATACCCTGTAATCGTAGGTGGCATCAGGGTTCTCATCGCAAGCGATGACCTCGGGGGCCATCCAGTAGGGGGTCCCGATGAAAGTGTTCCGCCTGCCCACGGTGCGGTCCAGCTGCGCGCTCACCCCGAAATCCACTGGGAGGACAGAGGGAGAGGCTGTGATGGAGCACCACGTCTGCTCCCTCGTCTGTGCTGGCGTCCGCGAGTCCTACCTGGCCACTCCCGGCCATCTCTTCACCCCATCAACATCCCAAAGACCCTGACTTAGTCTTCCTGCGTCTGGGGGAAAAACCAAGGTGAAAGGACCAAGGGACAGCATTCCAGGCGGAAGGAGCCAAACAATCCCATCTCCCCAGAGGGGCCTGCACAGCACCTGGGACCTAACAGGGAGCAGGAAAAACAAGTTCTCGGGTGATTTTCAGCAGAAGGAGAGGAGCAAACCTCCCAGCCCATGGGTAGTTGGACTTGGGCCACCGGAGAGAATGAATAATGGGGCCCATTCCGTGCTGGAGGTCAGAGGACGTCGGCGTACCTAGCTTGACCTCGGCATTCTCTGTCAGTAGCACATTCTGCCCCTTGATGTCTCGGTGGATCACCTTGTGGGCGTGGAGATGGGCCAGACCCTGGGGCAGGAGAGGGGGAAGGAGCCTTGGTGTTAGAGGACAAGGATGTGAGCCGAGGGGAGGGGGAGGCATCAGTCTGGGCTGGGCTGGGCTGGGCTGAGGGAGCTGCCCCTCTCCACCCAGGGGCCCAAGTACAGGCTGAACTTTGCGGGGAGCTTCCTCAGAGTGGTGGCTCTGGAGAATCCAGCTGCCAGGTTGCAGGTGGAGAAGGGGCGGTGCTGGGAAACAGAGGCGCCCATTTCCTCTGAGTGTTCTCTAAGGTTGGCACTCAGCCTCCACCCCCACCGGCATCAGGCCCTCTGCTCCTTCAAGAGGGCACAGTTCCATCTCCTTCCCCGTGCGTGCGGGGAGGGTCCACGTCCAGGGAGACGCTCCACAGGGGCTGGCCCAGGCAGAGGAGGCGGGGAGGGCCCTGGCACTCACCCGGAGAATCTCCCTGCAGATGTAGGCGATACAGTCCTCCTTCAGGGCGTTCCCTTTCGTGTTCTTCACCAGGTCTGTCACAGAACCAGCACCACAGAACTCCATCACCAGCTATGGTCCCAGGGAGGCACCGGAAGGAAAAGCATCTGTCAGGCAAGGCCTCCTTCCCCTGCCAGGCCCCTGGAGGAGGACTGGAGTCCTTGGGGCCAGAACTGGTATGAGCTGGAGAGCAGGGGCCGTGAGACCCCTCATAAAGGCTACAGAACTTGCTGAGATCAGGGAAGAAAGGGGAAGGGGACACATCTGGGAAAGGCAAGGTGGGCGGGCTGAGGGAGATGGTCTGGGTCCTGAGTAGGAGCCCAAGGAATCCCTAAAATTGTAGACAAAATGATGTGGGTTTGTGCATTTTCCCTGGGGAAGGGTCCGAAGCTTCCATCAGATCCTCACTGGGATCCGTAAACCCCAAACGGTTAAGAACCCCTCCTCTGGAGCAGGGGTCGGCTAAGAACCCCTCCTCTGGAGCAGGGGTCGGCAGTCTACGGCCAGGAAGCTAAGCGTGGTTTTTACATTTTTAAATGGTTGGAATAAAAAAATCAAAGAAACGGGACTTCCCTGGTGGTCCAGTGGTGAACATTCCATGCTTCTACTGCAGGGGGCGCGAGTTTGATCCCTGGTCAGGGAACTAAGATCCCACATGCCACGGCCAGAAAAATTTTTTTAATTTTTAAAAATATCAAAGGAAGACTCGGATGAAATTCAAACCTTAGTGTCTTACATAAAGATCTTTGGGGATCCAGTGACACTCCTATTCCCATGTATGCGTTATCTATGGCTGAGGTGAATAGTTGTTGGAAACTTTATGACCCACAGAGCCCCAGATATTTACTAGCTGGCCCTTCACAGAAAAAGTTGGCCAATTCCTGACCGAGAGAGAAGAAAGGGGCTAAGAGTCAGAAGTCCCCAGGTCTGCTAGAGACAAAACAGTGCACGGGGCTACCAAAGAACTGCAGGAGGGAACCTGGGAGACTTCGGCAGAAACTATGCAAACAGGCAGGGCCGAGGCAGGGAGATGAGAAGAGCTCCCGGCTGGTCTCCTCTAGGGACCCAGAGGCAGCGGCCAAAAAAGTCCCAGGGGATCAGTATGCCTGTCCAAATGTTTTCACTGTACATTTTCTAAAAGCCGCATCTAACGCAAAAAAAAAAATGTTGGCTGGGATACATACATTTGTGTGCACACTAGAGGTAATTTGCATACGGCCCGCATCTGGGGCCTCCAACTCCCACAGCAGAGCACAGGGGGAGGAGGGGAGGATGGTGTCCATCAGGTCCACAGCGGGGCACCTGGTCACTAGCGCTCAGCTTCTAGCCCTCAATGACCACCCACTACACACTACCTGACGTGTTACTCACCTTTCTCTGTGTGTGTGTGTGTGTGTGTGTGTGTGTGTGTCTGTCTGTCTCCCAAAAAAAGACTAAGTGCCTTGGAGGCAGGGACCACAACTCATGACGATCTGTGCAGGGTACATAGAGGGTGCTCAACAAGTACTTGTCTGGCAACTGCTGGGAGGGGGGACCTGGCATGAGCTCCAGCCCCCCCAGCCATGGCTATGCTCCCTTCTGCCCTCTCCTCTGTGCTGGGCTGAGCACCAGAAAGGGTGAGGCTGGGGAATCAGCTGGCACCAGTGCCCAGGCTAGGGAGGGCGACGACTCTTAGGAATGTTCTTGGCCAGGAGAGAATCTGGGGGAGGCCCAAAAGAGCTACAGCAAGCTGTGGCTGAGTAATCGTCCACAGTTTTGTGCACTGCCAGGAGGGGTTCGGGTCTTGCCAACACCCACAAATATTTTGATGTGTTGCTTTCCCAGGAGCTGTGCACAAAGGCGGGAGAATGGATGGACTAACTGGGGGAGGGGCAGGTGGGCAGGCCAGGGGCGCGTCTCACCCAGAGCTGGTCGTCGTTCCCAGGGGGGCTTTTCTTGATGAAGGCCCCGTAGTAGGTGGCGATGTTGCGGTGGTGAGAGTATTTTTTCAACATGTTGATCTCCTGCTTGATCTCTTCCTCCTCATCCTAGGTGAATCCAGGGAGGTGAGCCCTGAGAGTCCCTCCCAGCCCCCTTCTCAATGCTCTGACCCTCCCTCTGCCCCACACAGCTCCCTACCTCCGTGACATCCATGACCTTGATGGCAGCCAGCTGCCCGGTCTTGACATGCCGACCCTGCAGGACAGAGAGCCAGGCATGGAGGGATCAGGGTCTATGCTCAGGAAGGGCTTAATATGGGAGAGGCCACAACTTTTGGCTGTCTTCTGTCTTACAAAGTGCCCCTTATGGTGGCTAGACACCTCAGTTTATGGGTTGGTCATAGACAGAGGGCTACAGGAAAACCACCGAGGCTGGATTCCACGTGCTACGCTGGATAAAGATGAAGGGTCTCCTCCCCTGAAATGCTCAAGAGGGATGAGTGAGAGACCCTTGGGCTCTGCTCCAGGCACTCTGGCTTAGACGTCCCAGTTTGAAAGTTAGAATGGGGAGTAAAAGATACCTGTCCATCCTCACACGGAGCTGGAGGGAGCTGGGGGACGAGGCTGGGAGGGCTCTGCCTCTCCAGCATCTTCTATGCAAGACAAACTGCCTGGGTGCTTTCCTGATCCATCCCCTCTGGTCAGGAGGCCTTTCCCAGAATCACCACCCCCACAAGGCTTTTTATTATTGTCCACAGGAAAGAATAGAGCTGAGATTTTAGGGAACTCGGAGGAACACAGAAGGGCTGACTGACATGTCAATGCCATCACCAGTGCTAATGGGAAGAGACTTCTTCTAGAGTGTGTCCCTGCCACCACCCCCCCACCGCCCCCCATCCTTCCGAAATTCCTAGCAGGAGCCATCTCAGGCTTGGGTATGAAAGTCCAAGGCTTCCTGGGAAAGAGTGGGGTCGGGGTATTGCCAGCCATGGATTATTTTTATCCTCAGCAGTCTTTCACGACCCCAAGCCCAGAGAAGCAGTAGAACACAGAGCTGCTATTTCCATGGCAACAACTAGGCAAGAGATGGGGGGATGGGGGGGGGCGCCTGCATCCCAAAGCTTACAGGGAAGAAGGGTAAGAGATAGGCAGGTGGTCCCAGTGACCCAGGAATCGCAGGCCCCTGAGATGCAGAGGAGACTTGTGAAAAGACCGAGCATCGTATCTGGAGACAAGGCAGCCAGGTATGTGCTCTGGGGCAGCACCTGCCTTGAACATCTCTCTGCTGCAACTGCCTCCCCCCAGTCAAGTGTGACCAGTGGTCAGACCACGTGAAAGGGCTGGGGTGGCCAGGCTAAAAGCCACAATCAGTGGTCAGGGAAATGCCACTTCTGTGGGGGGAGAGGCGGTCTCAAAAGCAGAGGGCCTGAGCGCGGCTCCAGCCCTGCAGGCGGCCACTCAGGGGAGCTCAAGACAGCTGCTTCCCCTCTGCAGGTTACCCACTAGGTCCCACCAACCCTGAGTCATGTGGTCTCAGGAGAAGCCAAAACTGCACCTCTGAGCTCCGACACACACGTCCCCAGACCCCTCCCCCTGCTCCGTGTCCCTGTCCCAGACCCCACCCAGCTCCAGACTGTTCCTGCCACACCCAGGACTAGTTCTAACCTCAGGCAGAGCCCAGCCAAAACACCCCACTTCTTGCTGCTTCCTTCCCTCATGACGTTTATCCCTCTCCTCGCCCTCCCTCCCTGGCCTTCCCCTGCCCTTTGCCAGGGCCCCCCCGCCCCCCTCAAATCTCCAGGCTGGGGCCCGCTCCAGAGCAGGCCCATGGGGGTGGGCCCCGCTGCTGCACACAGCCTCACCTTGTACACCTGCCCGTAGGTTCCATTGCCGACCACCTCCACCAGCTCAAAGATTCCAGCAGGGTCCTGGGGGGGGGGGAGGGGAGGGAGGAAGAGTAAGGCGCCAGCACCTCAGAACAGGGCCATGTAGCGAGAAACACGGAAGAGCTATTCAACCAGGAGACGAGGGTGAACACGACTACGTGGGGCTGCAGGGGGGCCTGGCGGCCAGGTGCCCTCTTCCTGGGCTGGGCCAGAGTTCATGTTCTAGGGGAAAAGTCAGAAGGAGGGGAGAGAAAACGGAAGTCAGAGCCCCTCTGGCTATCCAGACACGCGGCTGCTTCCACACTTGGTGACAAACTGAGAGCCTGTGGCCTCGTCTGCACCACGGGGATACCTGAGTACCCACCTCTGGGCTGGGGTCAACTTCAAACGAGGCGATGCCCATAAAATGCTTAAGACGGTGCCTGGCACAAGTTATTTCGTTTTAGTTTTTATTATTTAGTTAGTTAGTTAGTTAGTTTTGGCTGCATTGGGTCTTCCTTGCTGTGCGTGGGCTTTCTCTAGTGCGGTGAGCAGGGGCTACTCTTCCTTGCGGTGCACAGGCTTCTCAGTGTTGTGGCTTCTCTTGTTGTGGAGTACAGGCTCTAGGCACCCGGGCTCAGCAGTTGTGGCTCGTGGGCTCTAGAGCGCAGGCTCAGTAGTTGTGGCGCACGGGCTTAGTTGCTCCGCGGCATGTGGGATCTTCCCGGACCAGGGCTCGAACCCGTGTCCCCTGCATTGGCAGGCAGATTCTTAACCACTGCGCCACGAGGGAGGGCCCTCTGCTTCTTAATAGCAGCACAATCTCCACCAAAGTCCACCTCTGCAGCATCTTCTTCTCCCTCCCTTCCTTCTCCACCTCACACTCACCCTGTCCTTTCTCCCTTCAAGATGCCCATTTGTCTCCTCCTCTCCACTCCTGAAGGTGCCACCCCAGACCCATCCCTTCACTCCTCCTTCCCGGAGCGCCCGCCTCGCCATCCTGCCTTCTGCTGCTGCTGCCAGAAACAGCACTTTCCTGATCTTACTCCTCTGCCCAGAACGGGCATGGCCCCCCGCTGCTCACGGAAGGGAGTCCCAGCACCTAAGCCGGGTATTTGAAGTTGCCCCATCATTAACCAACCGATAAATATTGCCTGAGTGAGTGTCTATATCGGCCCTGCGCTGGGCTGGGCCCTAATCAGGGGAGACCTGTCAGGTGACTTCACCTTCTTTCATTTACCCATTAAATATTTATTGTGCACTGACTGCCTCACAAGTCCTCAGTTAGGTACAGTGGGGATCTCAATGGTATATGAGAACCATGGATGGTCCCTCAAGGGCCTTATGATTTTACAGACAGGCCAAGCACCCCAACGTGGACATGTTGCGGTTTATGATTACACGCCATGAGAGCAATCGACGGCACTCAAGTCTGGAGTAGAGGCAAGAGCGCTGGAGAGTGACTTTCTAGCGGGAACGGAGCTGTGTGTCTCCGAGCAAGTATTTAACTGTCTGGGGCCTCATCTTCCTCACACAACTGAGAGGAAGCTGGACTGGGTAAAAAGTCTGCTCTGCAGTTTCTGGGGACAGAATTAAATTCAGAGTGCGAAATCTCAGGCAGGCTCCCTGGAAGAGGTGGTATCTGAGTGGTGACAAGAACTGAAGAGTGGGGAAGGCCAAGCCCTGCTAAGGGACAGTAGTTTGGGTTTGGATGTTGAGTGTGAGATGTTAGGGGATGCACAGAAGTAAATGTCTAACAGGCAGCTAGAAACAAGGGTCTGGAGATAAAGATTTAGAGGACGGTTGTGAGTGTGAGACATGGTGTCCAGGGTGAGTGCACAGGGAAAGAGGACTAGAAGGGCCAAGGCCAGCCTCTGAGGAAGGGCCACGTGCTGCACACCGGCGAACAGAACAGACACCAGAGGGGAGGCGGTCAAAGAGGACTGAGAGAAATGCCACTGGCCTTAGCACTGGGGGAACCACTGGGCATCCCTGTGGAAACTGCAGCTGTGAGAGCAGAAGGCAGACAGCGGGGGCTGGGGAGGCAGGGTGATGAGGAAGTGAAGGCTCTGGGTGCAGCACCCTCTCTGGAGAAGTCTGACTTTGAGAGGAAGGGGGAAAAGCAGAGGAGGCAGCAGGTCAGACACAAGGGTTTGCAAAATAGAGAAGATCTCTTATGCTTATGGAAGGGAAGAAGACAAAAAGAGAGGAGACTGATGATGCCTGACGAATTGATTTTTTAAATGATATACATGTGTGCATATGTATGTATGTATGTATTAGTATGTAAACTGTATCTTCCACTGGATTACAGCAATGATGAAATACAACAGTGCCTATTTCTCCCTGACGCACATACCCAAGGATTCAGAATGCCCAGAAATGAGTAATACCACAGTTCAAATACGATTTATGCCATTGATCTGGCTTTAAATGTGGGCCCTTCCAATATCTGCCTGTCCTTGTGCCTGGCCACCCTCTTCGATGATCTAGAAGAGGCACCCCCAGAGGGAGGTGCTCTGCTCCTGGGAAGCCACCAGGCGGTCTTGGTCGCCTCTGCACACAGGCACAGCTCTGTAGTGATGCTACTGTAGGCCTTCTCCAGCTCCTTCCCTTGGCGCTCAGACTCTTTGTTCTCAGCAGCCTGCTTCTTGTCCAGCCAGCTGCTGGGAGGTGGAAAGGGATGGGGACAAGGGTGCGGGTAACTAATGAAGGAGGGAGAGAGAAGGACAGGAAGAGATGAGACGTGAAGGGACACTGGTCCCTGCCTGAGATTCCCACTCTGAATTTAATTCTATCCCCTGAAACTGCAGAGCAGACTTTTTACCCAGTCCAGCTTCCTCTCAGTTGTGTGAGGAAAATGAGGTCCCAGACAGTTAAGGACAGGAAGAGATGAGACGTGAAGGGACACTGGTCTGTTGAGGTCAAAGAGGAAGGAAGATGGGGAAGCTCCGTGAATACCCAATGACCTTGACTTAAATGATTATGTCAGAGGGAAGATCTTCTGCTAAGTAGGAGTGTGGGGCTTGAGGAATGAGGTGGAAAAGCTTGGAACAGATGCTACACAGGGCCCTTTAGGATATGTAAGAATCCTAGGATCCTACTCCAGAGATTCTGAGTTAGCACCGTAGGTCTGGCGTGAGGAGCAGGAATCTGTATGTTTAACAGATCCCCTGGGTGATTCCAAGGCAGAGGGTCAATGGACCCATTCAGAGAGACCGAGCTGCTTTAGGGAGTTAATAACAGGTGAATGGAAGGTACAGGACTGTCGGTGAGCAGCAGAGATCTGAGTGGAGTCACAGTGCTGGAGTGCTACAGCTCTCCTACAACAGCTCTGCGGCAGCTCCGTCTGCACTGACTCAACTCATGCCCCCTTTTCCCTATGTTCGTGTGGCCGACCTGCCCTAAAAATGACCTCTCTTGTCAGCCAAGCCAAATCCCAAGGTTTTTGTTTGTCTGATTGTTTTTTGGTTTTTTATTTCAAGAAATCTTCTCTAGCCACTCTAGCCCACCACAAGCTATCCAACCCATGAATTTCAACTTCAATTTCACATATTAATCCCATCCATTAGACTGATCAACGAGTTCAGCAAGGTTGCAGGATGCGAGAACAACATATGAAAACCAATTCTATTTCTATATACTACAATGAATGAATTTCCAAAAAGGAAATTAAGAAAACAATTCCATTTATTTACAATAGCGTCAGAAAGAATAAACCGAACCAAAGAAGTATGAAACATGTACACTGAAAACTATAAAACGCTGTTCAAAGAAATTAAAGAAGCCCTAAGTAAATGGAAAGCTATTCCGTATTTATGGATCAGAAGACTTAGTATTGTTAAGACCTACACATTCAGTGCACTTCTATCAAAATCCCAGCTGTTTTTGTTTTTTTTTCCCGCAGAAATTGACAAGCTTATCCTAAAAATCATATGGAAATGCAAGGGATCCAAAAGAGACAAGAAATCTTGAAAAGGAAGAATGAAGTTAAAGGACTCACACTTCTCAATTTAAAAACTTACTATAAAGCTACAGAAATCGGCCTTCCCTGGTGGAACAGTGGATAAGACTCCAAGGTCCCAATGCAGGGGCCCTGGGTTCGATCCCTGGTCAGGGAACTAGATCCCACATGTATGCTGCAACTAAGAGTTCGCATGCTACAACTAAGGAGCCTGCCTGCCGCAACTAAGACCTGGAGCAACCAGATAAATAAATAAATATTAAAAAAGAAAGATATCTTTGGGCTTCCCTGGTGGCGCAGTGATTGAGAGTCCGCCTGCCGATGCAGGGGACACGGATTTGTGCCCCGGTCCGGGAAGATCCCACATGCCGCGGAGCGGCTGGGCCCGTGAGCCATGGCCACTGAGCCTGTGCGTCTGGAGCCTGTGCTCCACAACGGGAGAGGCCACAACAGTGAGAGGCCCGCGTACCGCAAAAAAAAAAAAAAAAAAGCTACAGAAATCAAGACAGCGTAAAAAAAAAAAAAAAAGAGACAGTGATACTGGCATAATGATAGACATATATAGATCAATGGACTGGAATTGAGAATCCAAAAATAAACTCTTAAATTTGTGGTCAATTGACTTTCAACACGAGTACCAAGACCGGGACTTCCCTAGTGGCGCAGTGGTTAAGAATCCGCCTGCCAGTGCAGGGGACACGGGTTTGAGTCCTGGTCCAGGAAGATCCCACATGCCGCAAAGCAGCTAAGCCCGTGCGCCACAACTACTGAGCCTGCACTCTAGAGCCCGCGAGCCTCAACTACTGAGCCCGCGCGCCTAGAGCCCATGCTCCACAACAAGAGAAGCCACCGCAGTGAGAAGCCTTTGCACTGCAACGAAGAGTAGCCCATGCCTGCCGCAACTAGAGAAAGCCCACACACAGCAACGAAGACCCAACGCAGCCAAAAATAAATAAATTTATTAAACAACAAAAAAAAGAGTACCAAGACCATTCAATAGTCTTTTCAACAAATGGTGCTGAGACAACTGGATATCCATATTTAAAAGAATGAATTTGGACCCGTATCTCATACCATACACAAAAAAATTAACCCAAAATGGATCACCTAAAAAGGTAAGAGCTAAAACAAAAAAAAAAAAATCAAAAGAAAACACAGGAGTAAATCTTCGTAATCTTGGATCAGGGAATGGTTTCTTACATATGACACCAAAAGCACAAGTAACAACAACAAAAAAAAAGGTGAATTGGACTTCATCAAAATCTAAAACCTTTGTGTTTCAAAGAATAGCATCAAGAAAGTGAAAAGACAACCCACAGAATAGGAGAAAACATTTGCAAATCATATATCAGCAATAAGGGACTTGTGTCTAGATAAAAGTCATATCTGATAAGGGACTTGTATCCAGAATACTGAAAGAAACTCAAGAATAAAATAACTCAACAATAAAAAAGAGAAATAACCCAACTTAAAAATGGGCAAAGAGGGCTTCCCTGGTGGCGCAGTGGTTGAGAGTCCGCCTGCTGATGCAGGGGACACGGGTTCGTGCCCCGGTGTGGGAAGATCCCACATGCCGCGGAGCAGCTGGGCCCGTGAGCCATGGCCGCTGAGCCTGTGCGTCCGGAGCCTGTGCTCCGCAACGGGAGAGGCCACAACAGTGAGAGGCCCGCATAACGCAAAAAAAAAAAAAAAAAAAAAGGGCAAAGGATCTGAATAGACATTTCTCCAAGAAGATATACAGTGGCCAATAAGCACATGAAAAGATGTTCTACATGAGTCACTGAAGAAATGCGAACCAAAACCACAACAAGACACCACTTCACACCCACAAAGGTAGCTATAATCAAAATGATGGATAATAACAAGCACTGACGAGGATCTGGAGAACTTGGAACCCTCATACATGGCTGGTGGGAATGTAAAATTGTGTAGTTACTTTGTAAAACAGTTTAGCAGTTCCTCAAGATGTAAAACAGAGAGTTATCACATGACCCAGCAATTCTACTCCGAGGTAGATACCCAAGATCATTGAAAACATATGAACACACCAAAATCTGCACATGATATGTTCACAGCAGCTTTATTCATCACAGCCCCAAAGTAGAAACAATCCAATGTCCATCAACTGATGAATGGATGTGATATATCCATTTATGGATATTCCAGTAACATGATATTCCAATAATGGAATATTATTAGGCAATAAAAAGGTATGAAATAATGATACATGCTATGGCATGGATGAACCTTGAAAACATTACGCTAAATGAAAGAAGACAGTTAAAAAAAAAAAAACCCACATATCGTAAGGCTCCATTTATGTGAAATGTCTATAACAGGCAAATCCATAGAGACAGAAAGTAGATTGATTAGTGGTTTCCAGGGGCTGGGAGGAGGGAGGAATTGTAGTGACTGCTAATGGGTACTGGGTTTTATTTGGGGCTGAAATGAAATGAAAATGTTCTGAAATTAGACAGTGGTGATAGCAAGTCTGTGAATACACTAAAAACCACTTTAAAATACTTTAAAAGGGTGAATTTTGTGCTATGTGAATTATATATCGATAGAGCTGTTATTAAAAATAATAATCCCAAAGCCCCTCTCATAATGCTCAATAAATTATTGTTGATTAGTGACAATTCCCATTCTAAGAAAGCTACCCTACTAACATGAAAGGGAGCCCCGCAAAGTGCTTCTGGTCTAATAACACATGGGAAAAAGTCCTGAGACAAACACAGACAATGATAAAATATAACCATGTATATGATATAGAATTAGGCAACCTGGTTTCTGTTCTTGGCTCTGCTGCTAACAGGCTGTGTGTCTGGGGGCAAGTCACTTAACCTCTCTGGGTTCCCTTTCAACAAGAAAACTTTCCAGTTCTAACTCTATGATTCTAAATGCTCAAGTCCACACTCCACAAAGCTGCCAACCGGATGACTGTGTATTACTTCCTTACTGTGTGCCAGGAGTTGTGTTGGGCTCTGGAATACAGCAATGAGTGAAATGGGGCAGTCCCTGCCGTAAGGGTGTTTCCCTTCTGATGGGGGAGGCAGACACTAAACAAGTCTACAATCCTTTAATTATAACTGTGGTACCGCGCATGTGCCACGGAGAAGCACAGGGTGCTAAGAGAACAAACTTGACCAAGTCTGGGGAATCAGGGGAAGTCTCTACTAAGGATGACATATTTAAGCTGGGGTCTAAAAGCCTTCCCAGGACCCTCTGAGCAATGAATGCTATTACCTGTCCCATCCCTGTGGCCCTTATCTTGACTACCTCATGAGATCTCCCACATTTTCTGTCTCACAGATGTCTTTCATTGCCCACCCTCCCCATATCCCTCTAATAATTAAACAGCTAACACTTTTTGAGCATTTTCTTTGGTCCTGGTACTGCTGAGCACTTTAGAAGGATAATCTCATAGCAAACTCTAACGTAGGTGCCACTGGCATATTTATTTCACAGGGAAGGAAGTTTAGAGCAATTGAATGACGTGCCCAGGATTACACACAGCCAGGAAGTGATGGAGCCAAGGTCTGACCTCAAAATTTGACTCCCAGGCCTGCTTTGCCCTGATCAAAGCTCCTGTTGCCTAAGGGACCATGTTTTCAATCATTGGATCCCTTTCTAGCCCTAGTCATAGCTCATGAGTCCAAGAGATGGGCTCCTGGTCTAAAGGTAGCCAGTCCAAGACCAAGAGAAGAGACGGACGAGGGCAAATTTCCCTCTCAGCCATTCCAACTAAAACCCAGAGGGAAGATGCCAGATAGGTACCCAGAGAGTCAGGGCTGCAGAGGCCATTCTTATCTCAGTAAAGGAAATCAGAGGCTGTTTGTGAGCAGAATGAGGGAGAGGGAAGTGGCGGGGAGACTGACTGGTTCTCGCCGTGCCCTGGTGCTACCACGACCCAGCTCCACCCTACATTTCCATCTCCAAGGAACTGGCTACGTATGCTGCATGCAGTTCATGTGCTCGGACTGCGGTGAGGTTCTGGACCTTAAAGGAAATAAAAATCAGCAGTGATAGCCAGTGCTGTTTTAAGCGCTTTACACATACCACTGAATTTAACCCCACAAAACTCCACGACATTGATACTAGTATGATTCTCATTTTACACATGAGTGAACTGAGGCTCAGCGAATGTAAGTAACTTGCCCAACAGCGAATTAAGTGGCAGAGCCAGGATTTGAATGCGTGTAGCCTGGCTCCAGAGTCTGGTCTAACTATCCCTTTATTCAACCTCGCTCAAGCAGGTTCCCTGCAACCGAACAAGCCCGATCGCAACATCACCATTTAGCTTTTCTCATGATTATGTCTCATCTCCCCAAGGAGAAGAGAAGCGCTTTCAGGGCAGGAACCACGCTCAGGTGATACCTGGGTACCATGTGGTATGAGAGCTCTGCAGACTTGCGCTGATACGGGCGCCCAGATGTTTTATTATATTACCTGGGCAGCTTGGAATCTGTATCATACGCAAAATCACTTTTGTTGCATTGTGAGCACGTGGAGTGACAGGCTGTGGCTACTTTCTTTCACTCACTAGGGTTTATGTTGCTAAGCATTTCGTATCCTCCATGTATTTGATACATTAGAACTCTATAAAGCCTTCAGTTGGTGGAGAGGTTGTGGAAGGCAGCATAGAAGTGTTGGAATCCATTACTGAAGAGTGGGGCTCTGAGCCACCTGACAGACGCCCTCATCCAGGCCAAAAACTGCCAGAGATGTTACACGGCACTGGGCTTGATGTCATATGATGTCATTTACAATTTATAATTGTACGTGTTCAGGTATGAAGAGACAGCAGTGACGTAACCTGCTGGGTAGATGTGCCTCCAGGTGCAACACAAAGGACCGCATTCTGCACACGCATTTCATCCCGACACGCACGTGCACACGTGCAGTGACATGCAGCTCATGCAGGATGCTGCCCTCGCACGACTCTCGAATCGCCTGGCGCCTATTCCTGTTTTCCTTACAGCACCAGGTGGGTTTCTAAGTACCCGGGAGGTGCTCAGGTGCTTGTTGGTTTAACCTTTAAATGCCAGCAGAGCAAGGTAGAGGTGGGTTTGGTCAAGGAAAGCGTTCTGCAAGAAGTGGAAGATAAAGAAAAGAGCTGGAGGGGCTGGAGGGAGAGAAGAGGTGCCAAGCTGGGTGGGTAAAGAGGAGACACGCAGCGGGAGGCAGGGCAAGGGGGCAGACGGAATGGGTTGTCCCTTCAGACTCTTCTCCTCCAAGTCCCCCTTTAACGATTTCGAGTAAGTTAAGTCTCCCCAGCTGTAGCCCGAAGACTTCCTGAAAGGCACTGCCTTGCGCTTCAGAATCTCCCCAGCATCTGACATGCTATGTGCTCGATAAAAGTCAGCTAAACAAGAGGACTGGGCACGGAGCCTTGATCCCTCCCAAGGCGCTGACCTGCACCTTCGTCGTGGGCTCTGCTCACCAGGACTAGCCAGGAGAGAACTGGGCACAAACTGGCCTTGGGCTCTTTCTTCCTTGCTCTGCAGACCCTCAAAGGGCTCCCTGGATCCCCCTCCACCAGCTCGTATCTGGAGACAGCACAAGGGGAAGATGGCGAACACAGCTCTGACAGACAACAAAGCAGTTACTCTGACCCTGGCCAGCACCAACTGGCATTCTCCTTTTCCTTCTCTGGAAACCAAGGAATCATTTTAATGCAGGAGTAGGACTGAGATTAGGTGAAAAATGAACGCTGTGACTATTTCCCAAGAGAAAAACGTGAAAGAGTTTATGCATCGATGTTTGAGGACTGGCTGGGATGGGGTAGCAGCGGAGATAATAGCTGAAGCTCAAGGACAGGGAGCCGTGAGCCACGGCTGCAGGACACAGGAAGGAGAAAAGGAGAAAACCCCAACTGCTCCCTCACAATTAGTGTGTGGGTACCTAGAAATGTACAGGTGCGGTCTGGGGTCACGGTGGAATGAGGATGAAGGGGTGGACAGAAGGGGCAAAAGGAGGCCAGCCCCTCAGGTTTGGGGTCATTTCTTTCATTCATTCATTCATTCATTTATGGCTGCGTTGGGCCTTCGTTTGGGGTCACATTTCTATCTATCTGTCTACCTACCTATCTATCTATTTATTTATTTATAGCTGCGTTGGGTCTTCGTTGCTGGGTGCGGGCTTTCTCTAGTTGCGGTGAGCAGGGGCTACTCTTCGTTGCAGTGCGTGGGCTTCTCATTGTGGTGGCTTCTCCTGCTGCGGAGCACAGGCTCCAGGCGTGTGGGCTCTAGGTGCACGGGCGTCAGTAGTTACGGTGCGTGGGCTCAGCAGTTGTGGCATGCAGGCTCAGTAGTTGTGGCTCGCGGACTCTAGAGCGCAGGCCCAGTAGTTGTGGTACACAGGCTTAGTTGCTCCACGGCGTGTGGGATCTTCCCGGACCAGGGTTTGAACCCGTGTCCCCTGCATTGTCAGGTGGATTCTTAACCACTGCACCACCAGGGAAGTCCCAGGGTCACATTTCTTGAAGTGGCCCAGAGCTGGCAGATCAAACCCTCAGCCCCAGGGCTGTTGCACCGATAACACCTCTTCCAACACACGTCCCCCAGTGCTGCTTCAGATCGTCCACCTACAAGTGGGGAGAGACGTGTGTGCTGTCTGCTCTGCACATAGACGAAATCCCCTGAGGGGTACAGGGGTTTTTGAAGTATTTAACAAATGCAAACTGTTATTATCAACATTTGCAGCATCTTTTTAAACTGCCTGCCAAAGACTGCCTTCTTAAACCTTGGGTTTACCTTCTAGGAGCTTATAAATCAGACACTAACACAGAGAATTAACATGTGGAGAAGAGTTACATATGCTAAAACATGAGGGGTAAGACTGCTTGTGAGGCAACTGCAGGAGAAGCAGGTCGGATAGGAAAATCTGTCCCCCGCTTTTTTTGCTGACCCATGAGTCTTAAAGTTACAAGATTTCTGAGCTGGAAGGGCCCATCCATTAAGAATTCCAGGAGATTCTAGGAAGCTGCTGGAATGGTAGAAAGAACTACAAAGACCTAGAACTCTAAAGCTTGGGAAGGGCTGAGAATCCCTGGGAAAGAGACGAGGGAAGGTCTGGTCTCTCCTGTGCTTCAGACCCAGCAGTGATTATTCACTGGGATATGCCCTGGCAGGTCCTCCTGCTGAAACCAGTGTAGTTCCCTAACCCGGGCAAGGTGCCATCCTACCCCAAATGGAGGAGCACTGCCAGGAGGTGGGTGCCCGTGCCAGGGTCGGGGGGATAGGAGGACAAGTGCTGGGGAGGGGGGCCACAGCCCCACCTCCTCCTATTGCCGAGCACACCAGGACTCCACAGAGGACCACAGACTCAGAGAAACCTGGGATACAGATGGGGGACGGGAAAAAGAACCGCGGGGCCATAGGGAAAGAGAATGGGAACTTGCGGTCCACAGAGGGAACCAATGAGAGCCGGCAGGATGGAGTCCAGAGCCACACCACCCTCTTGCCTGGAAGAGCGGGGCTGCCAGAGCCCGTGGAGCCTCTATTTATCTAGTGCTGAGACTAGGCTGGGTGGAGGGGCCCTCCCGCCCTCCCTCCCTGAGGAAAACAATAGGCCCGTTTTCCTGAGCTCTTCCTGTGACCCAGCAGGCCCACACAAAGAGGAAGAGGCAGGGGCAAAGGCAGGGCTGGTACCAAGGCACAGCCTGGGGGAGGGGGACCTTCAATCTGCTAGAAGCTCATCAGCGGCCTCAAAACCACCCGCCCCCCCCACACCAACCATCTAAGCACTCACACACTGGCCGCCGCACAAATGCAGCTTTAAACCCCATCCCTTAGTCCCGCCACCAACCAGATCGCTAACCCTAAAGCCCTCCTATCGGGGCCGCCACCAGAGTTTCCCCAGCAGCTCGAATCCCACAGAGATGCAGGCACACTCAGTGCTGGCAGAGGTTGGGGGGGGGCGGGGGGTGGCGGCAGAGGGCGGGTGTTCTGGTGGAGGGTGGACACTGGATGTCCTTCAGTTAGCTGGGAGCAGCTATATAGAGGATGTGCTTGTATGCATGCACAGGAGAAGAAATATGGGAGGGTGTGTGTTTGGGAGAAAGAACGTGGGTTAAGAGGAGGCAAATGGGAATGAATGTGTGGGCTGGGGGTAGGGGAGGGGCAGGAAAAGTTTCATCAGGTCACCTCTTCCTTCATCCCCAAGCAGAGAAAGCAGACACAGCCCCAAGGACCCAAGGGGTCCAGACGCCTGCCTCTGCCAACAGAAGGCGGCCCTCCGAGGCCTGAGTCAGCCTCCATCTACCCTCTGCCAACCCTGCCAACCCAGGGAGCATGTCGTGTTACGCCCATTCCTACCCCAAGGGCTCAGTATGGAAAGCGGGCCCAAGGCCAAAGCATAAAGACAAATACTCCCGTGGGAAAAAGGAAGCCGGCAGAAGGATCGTCATGGCACCTCCTCGCTGAGCCAACAAACTGGACGGGAGAGCTCGAAAGGAAGGTTAAAACCTCCTCAATTCCCCATTGTCCGCAAGATCCAGTAATAAACTGGACGGCCTTCAAAAAACTCCTTTTCCAGCTTTCATCACTCTCTGTAACTGACGCTCCACTCTGCTCTGGGTAAACCTGCCCCTCACGCTGCGGAACTGAATTGCATCCTTTCATTCTGGTTCCACACTGTGAAGTCCTAGTCCTCCGTTTATCGGCATATTTGAAGTATTTTTACGGGAAAGGAGTGCAGGAGGGGAGGAAATCAAGTATGCCCTGGGGGTAGAGGGGCGGGAAAGAAACCAGGAGAGAGATTTACCTGCTGGCAGAAGGGTGGTTTTTAAGTCACTCCTGCTGGGTCTCTACGCCAGAAGGACATATACACGAACATGAACGAACACACGCGCGCGTGCGCGCGCACACACACGCACACGCACACACAGATACAGGCAGAGGCAGAAGCAAGTCCAGACCCGACACACACGTAGACACAAATATCATGCTGATCAGAAACCACTCAGAGCAGACAGGAGCCCTGCCTGAGCCGGGCTGGGAGCAGTTCCCCCACACACCTCAATGCCCAGGTTCCCCACAGACACAGCTGCCCCAGACACAGGCCCTGGGCTGGGGGCTTTATCCAGACCAGAGGTCTTCATGGATGGAGAGGCCCACAGGAGGCGGGTAGCAGGGAGTTAGATGAAGGAGCAGAGGAGAGAAAGTCAGGCAGTAGGGGAGAGAGGGGAGAAGAAGAGGGGCCTAGGATTCAAGCAGCCTTGTGCTGGTTCTAAAATGGCCGCAAGCAAGGCAGGGGACAGATGGTCTCTTTCTGATGCTGAGCTGGAGAAGTGGGGAAAGGGAAAGGGAAAAAATTACCATTGCAGTCAGAAATTTAAAAATAAACCAAAAAACCTAAAAGATAAACAGCCTGCTTCTGAGGTTTCGCCTGCCTCCAGAACCTAAGGGAAAACAGAGAACTGCAGGCCTGGGGGGAAAACCCCCAGCCTCAGGTCTGAAGACTGCTGGAGGTCATGCTAGCCATCCCCCTGCCCAGAGCCGGAAGATCTTGCAAAGTCTTCTAGGCAGCTGAGGTGGCATCTTCCCTTTACCTCTCTAATACTCACTTCTCAAGTCTCAACTTTTTAAGGCCTTTGCGTTTAAAATGTTACAAGCTATCAGAGTCTGACCTTGGCTCCGCCACCAGAATCAGTCTCTGTAACCAGGAGAATCAAGTTCACCACCTCCCAGCTGCTGCCACTGCTGCCATCAGCCAATCACCTAGCTCTCCACAATCCACAGGTGCTTTCACAGTCATTATCTCATTTGCGCCTCTGACCTGTAGGGAAGCCAGGCAGGAATTAATACCCCATTTCACAGATGAGAAAACCAAGGCTCCAAGACGTTAAGTGTTTTCAAAGTGGAACCTGGTTAGTCTTCTGATGGCAAATCCAAGGAGGCATGGCACACACACCCCAGAGCTTTGTCCACTGGATTCCATTTGCCTTCTGTGGGCCAAAGAGGTTCTTCCTTAAGCTCCGATCTGACTGCCTTACAGCTGATGATCCCAGGGATGGTTAATCTGGAGCCCTGCCCGTTCCCATCCTGAGGTCATTTGTTTCTTGCTGGTGTGGGGAGGAGGCAGAGAAGCAGCAATGCACTCTACTGGATTTCTCTCGGTTCTTCTAATACCCCTTGCCCCTTCTCACCTCTGGGTCTTTGCACGTGCTGTCCACCCTTCCAAGGGCATCTCTCCCCTCCCCTTTACCTGCATGCCCCATGCCCATCCTTCCAGACCTCAACACAGACATCACCTCCTCCAGGAAGTTTCCCTGACTATCCTGCTCCCACAGTACTCTGTACGGCCCCTTTCAGGGCACCAATTACATTTTTGTGATTGATTCTTTAATTGTCCGTCTTCTGCAAGACTAAGCCTTAGAGGTCAAGGCCACATTCAATACCCTTCTGTTGAATGAATAAATATAGAAACAAAAGGAAGTTGGTGTTATCCAGAAGAACCATCCCCTTTCCCTCCTGCAATGGTTTCTAACACTAGGTTTTGGGTTTATCTCCATTTTTCCAAAATAATCCATAAATATTCACTTAAAAGCAATGTACTAGGGCAGCTACTAAAAGTGAATCCTCTTTTGTTATGTGAGTCAGTGCCCCTAATTTATATGCTTGGTAAACATGTATTACTAGAAAGTGGACTTTCTTAAGGCACAAACTCCTATATAGCTGGCTAAACCCAAATGAAAACATTAATAAGGACCCAAAGGCCGCAGGAGGCAACAGGACAAGAAGAGGTAAAGGGGAAGGTTCCTGAAGGAGAAAAGAGCGAAGCATTTTGGAAAGGAGAGAGGAATAGGCAGAGGCTGGGTTAGGTGAAGGGCAGAAGAAAGATGCATCTTAGACAACTTAAAAGAAGGTTCAAAAGTATAAGAGGATAACTCGGGGAAATGTTTTCTTAGCTGAAGCAGAAAGGCAGCCAGGAGTCTAGTAATATAGAATGACAGGGAATGGTTAGTGTTTATATCTCACTAAGAATCAGAAGGCCTGGGCACTGGTTCTGATTCTTTCATGTAATGGAGGCAAATCAGCAAATCACTTAAGCTCCCAGAGCCTCTTTTCTTTACCTACCCAACCCCATCCCACAAGAGTTCATGGATGTAAAAACATTTTGATATCCACAAAGCGCTACAAATTTGCACAGTCATTATGAAGAGACTTGCCTCCCATAGAGCAAGAAAAACACTGTCAAGAGGTGATTTACCAAGACTGCTGGTGTTACTGGGATTTAGAGTGAAAAGTGGCAGCTCGGGAGAAAAGAAACAAGATGAAAAAGTAGAATTATGAGGAGGGCAGGTGAGAGAGAAGGGAGAAAAAAAAGAACGGTGGCCTTGGAGGTAGGGCTGAAAGGGGTCGGGGGAGGGGTGGTCCCTGGGAAGCAGATGCTCGGGTGAGAAAGGGCAGAGCACGGAAGCAGGAGGAGGCTGGAAGGGGGAGATGTCGAGCCCATTCAGGCTGGCAGACACCAAGCTCACGGAAGAGGACAACAATAATCACGGGCTGGATAATAAGAAGGCTTCTCACTGCTGGTTTTCCACTGCAGCACAAACAAACCATTATACCTCATGGCCAACAGCCTCCTGCGGGAGCCAGGTGTCCCCAGACGCGAGGCAGGAGGCTGGGGAGGCTTCATGACCGAGAGAGCCTGTGACTCGTCTAACCCCCATGTGGCTTCTATCTAATTCCAGATGCAGGACCAACCAGATCCCATGAGAGAGGACTTAGGAAGGAAGGCTCCGACAGGGGACTATGAAAAGACACCTTGGAAGGAAGGGTGGAGGGAGCAAAGCTGAGTCAGTGGGGAGAAGAGCAGGTGGAGGGTGGGGCCCAGGGGGAGGGGCAGGAAGGACTAGTCATCTGCATCACAGACTTAGAAACGGTTACTCTCCAAAGGGTGGAGGCCAGCCACTCTCCAGCCCCACCAAGGACCAACTCAGAATAAATTACAGCCCAAAGGATATAGGTGAGACAGAAGGAGGAATTTCCTGACCAGCAGGATGGAGCAAACATGCTCACCCAACTTTTCACCAGGCCCGTCTCGCCTCTTTTTTTCTAAGAAACCTTCCCTGGCTGCATTCATGCCAACTTTAGGGCCCTGTGACCAGTTCATGCATTCACTCAACAAACATCAAGTGCCTGACAGATACTAGAATGTGGCAATGAACAAAACAGAAATGGACCCCTCCTTCGTGGAGCTTACAGGAAGCAGACATTAAAGATGCAATTATACAACTACATCAACTCAACTGTGAGTTTATGAAAAAGTAAGAAAAAGTACAGGGCACTATTAGAAAGATTAAAGGGAGGTCATGATAGGGGTTGGGGCGGGGTGGGGGGGCAGTAAAGGGCTGCTGGGGAAGTGATATTTGTTCTGAGACCAAAAAGACAAGTCGGAGTTAACCGAGCAAAGGTCAGGGGTGGGGAAGGCCCAAGGCCCTGAAGCAGAAAGAGCCTTTAGTCTCCAGGCAAGGCCACTGAGGATCCTCGTGGCTAGGCGCCCCGCCTGAACCTGTGCCTTTCCATAAAGCACTTTACACATTTTTGTGCGAAAGTCCTGTCTCTCACATCTGAGCAAAGCCATGTATTCCCAGCAGAATGTCCCGAAGGGTGAGGTGCAGGTTTCCCCACTCTGGCTGACTGCTTCCTCCGGGTGGGCCCAGAGCTTTCACACAAAAGGGCATGCAGGGCCTGAGGCACTGCTCAGCCACTGCTGGAATTCCTGACTCAGGGGGCAGGACAAACAGGAGTTTCAAGTTCAGATATTAGATTCTGAAGTTGTTCTTTCTTCCAATGAAGCTGGAAGATGGTAGAAAACTCTAGGGTAGGGAAGGGGAAGCCAGGCCCACACCTGGGGACTTAGTGACTCACCCACCCACGGCCGTTAAGATTGCACTCAATACACTGGGTGGTTTTCTCTTTCCCAAATGAAATGTGAAGGAGGAGAGGAATGTTACCAGAACCTTTCTGGTAACTTTCATAAGAGACACCCTTTCTGGGCACTTTCACAAGAGAAATCATGTGGCTACCACCTATCTAATGAGCAGTTACCAAGCTAAGCACTTTACTTACACTTTTATTTAACCCTGAGACAGCCCTGTTAGGTGGGTCTTGTTACCCTCATTTGACGAATGGCGAAAATGAGGCATGGGGGTAGTTATGACCTTGCCAGGGGTCACACAGTAGGTGACAGATCTGGGATTAGGATTCACATCTGTCTCCAGCGTCTATGCTTTTGGGGGTGAGTGATGATGGGGAAGGCCTCACTATACCAGGTCCCTCCCTATCCTCAAAGACCAAGTAAAAATGCCCTCTTTCCAGGTCAGTCCTCCCTTGGTCTGCCTGCTCTTCCCTCGGCACTAACAGACTCAGGAAAGTCTAAGGAGTGCACGCACATATACTGAAGTTCATACTTCAAATGGTCCTTCAGACCTTTTTCTGAACCTTCCCTTTATTTCGTGTTCTTCCCGGATGCCCAGCCCCACGTCCGCACCCCAACTTCGCCCCACCCTGAGCTCTCTCCACAGTAGGTGCTTGTGTTTCCCAGACCAGCTGGGAGACACCATGCTCAGTTATCCCACCCTGACCGACCCCTCCCCCAGTATTGTTTCTCTCAACTCCCCCTTTGCCCAACTTCACACACGTAAGTGCACCTTTCCTTACATATACTACACTGCAAAGCACACATCTGATCCATTCATGTGTTTAAGTCAAGAGAGCACAAACAGGCCAGCCCACACAGTAGGCACAGAAAGATATTTAGGAAGGAAGAGAGGAAAGAAAGGAGGAGGGGACTCTTGGATCTGGGGGAGCTTAAGGATTATCTGGTCCAGTAGTTCTCAAAGGCAATCTGCATCAGATCACCTGGGAAAACACACATACCAGGGCCCCACCCTGGACGGACTAAATCACCTCCGGAGGGCAGGGCCTGGGTTAAAAAAAGGCTACCCAGGTGATTCTGACTGAGCCTCTGATTAAGAGCCACTGTTCTCATCCCCTTGTTTTGCAAGTAAGGAAACCGAGTCCCAGAGAGATAACACGCATCCTGTAAACTAGAGCGAACTGAAACAGGAACCACGTGTCCCAGCTCCTAATTCCACACTGGCTCTATGCATCACATTGCCTCAACTCCAACAGCCCCTGTGTCCGCAGGCCTCCGTCAGGGAGCTCTCTGGAGACGTCAGTATCACCCTATCTGAGCAGGTTACAAGGCCAGGGCAGGGGATCTGGGCAGCAGCGGGGGCATTAATCATTGACTTGTGAAACACACCTCATCTGCACAGAATGCACCTTGGACTCCAGGCTGACCAAACACACACGAGCCCTTCGTTTCTGGTGGGGCCTCGACACTGCCGCAGAGCAGTATGGGTATCGGAAGTCACATCTAACTAGCTCTGGGCCCCTGGCCTGCTGCTGGCGCCTTTAGAAATGTAAGATGGTCTACGGATGCTCTGCTTTAAACACAGGCACTTAAACCACTTTTTGCTTTTATGTATGGTGGTGATGATAACCATGCCCACAGGCAGGCACGATGCCAGACGGCGGGATAACAACTGGGGAAGGCCAGTGCTTCCATGAGTCAGGGAACGTTCCTTCATTCACGCTTTGAGTACCAGGGGTGGGTGAACCAGGCTCAACCCAAGAAAAACAATCGACCCCAATTCATACCTGGCTCAATCTAAGAAAGAAATAGGCTTTAGTGAGAGGGACTGAGGTGAGAAGGGCCACTGGGCACACCCTGGAAGGTGATGCTGAATACATGTAGCTTCCTGTAAGCTTGTACACACAAAATAGAGAAAAGACTATGAGTCCTCAGAACCTGGGATCCGACTCGAGGACAGGTGATCTAGGGAAACAGCCCTGAACAGGGGACCCTAAGTTGCCACCCCCAACCCACTGGCTAGAGGCCCCTGTGGCCTGGATCTTGACCTGTTAGGCCTCTCTATGACACAGGGCTCTCCTGCCCTCCTCTCTTCCTGGATGACTTGAGTGCCAAGCGTGTCTCTCCTTCCTTTTTCCTTCTTTCCCCATGAAGTCTGATGAGAAACTATAAATCGTGTGGACAAAGTGAGGAGGCCGGGCAGGCCACTGAATTGGTCACCTCTATTCTAAGAAATCCAACTCAATTCTAGGTCATGCTTTGGGTCTGTCTGGGGGTGCGGACACCACAGAGGGATACAGCCTGACCCGGCTCCAGACTGTGCAGGCCTGGAGGCCCAGGAGGGTGACATCAAAGGGGCCTCAAAGGCTGCCCATGATTTCCCCAAGACATCTTTAGCAGCTAACCACCCCTTCCTCCTGTAAGCATCTAGGCCTTTTCTGTGGCCCATCGTTCCACAGGAAAGAACTCCTGGGCTCATACTGCCTGATACTAAAAACCTACCCTCCCTTTACTTGATGTCACCCATGTACGAGCTTTCAGTTACTACTGACACATGAATACGTGATGTTGAATAAAGCCTCCAGCCAAAGTTGCACCGCTGGCCACCCCTCGGGAAAGGTGGAACCCAGGAAGGACAGAGATACCCTACCGGGTCCAAGGTACTCATCTAAGGATGGTTTTCTTCTACTACCAGGAAGACGCCCAGTTAACACACGAACCCCTCACACACAAACACATACATGTTGTTACCTTTTATTATCTTCATGCCCTACATGATCTTCTTTCCACCTTCCTATAGCAGCTACCCACCAGACCCCCAGCGGGAGAAGTAAGAGCTGAGAACAAGCAAGATGATGAATATAAGTACAAGAGAACCAGAAAGCAAATGACAGCTGGGAGACGGCAAAGGGAGCTGAATATGGAAGAGAAACCCTCAACTTCTCTTTCTGCTGCCTAATTCTTTTGTGATTCCATGTAGCCATTTCATCTACAATCCCTCTCAGAGGTGACCGCCTTGCACTGGAGCCAGGAGGGAGGGGGGTGTCCTGAGTTGGCTGATGACACATGGACTTCTGAAACAGGCCACCTCACCTGACTCAACAAACAGTAAGCATCTGCTATGTCAGCCCTCTGCTCAGCTCTGCACACACAGAAAGGGAGGAGACACAGAACGGTGGTTGCCAGGGGCTGGGGGAGGGGAATGGAGAGTTCATGTTTAATGGGGACAGAGTTTCAGTTGGGGAAGATGAAAAAGTTCTGGAGAGGGATGGCGGTGATGGTTGCACAACAACGCGAATGTACTTAATGCCACCGAACTGTACACTTAAAAATGGCTAAAACGGGGGCTTCCCTGGTGGCGCAGTGGTTAAGAATCCACCTGCCAATGCAGCGGACACAGGTTCGAGCCCTGGTCCGGGAAGATCCCACGTACCGCGGAGCAACTAAGCCCATGCGCCACAACTACTGAGCCCGCAGTGCCACAACTACTGAAGCCCATGTGCCTAGAGCCCGTGCTCTGCAACAAGGGAAGCCACCACAATGAGAAGCCTGCGCACCGCAACAGAGTAGCCCCTGCTCGCCGCAACTAGAGAAAGCCCGCCCACAGCAACGAAGACCCAACGCAGCCAAAAAAAAAAAGGCTAAAATGGTAAATTTTATGTTATGCATATTTAACTACAATTTAAATAATTTTTTTTAAGGTGGGAGGGATGAGATAGTCTTCCTCTCCTCCCTCTGAAGAACAGGCCTTCGGAATCATTAACTCTTTCCTCCAGAATAAATCTAAATTCTCGGGCATGCTTTCCCCTCCTATCATCAGAGTACTGTGCCCGGCAGCCTGACATCTAGAAATCTCTACCAGTTCTGGGCACAGGCCCCATGGAGCTTTGTGTTCCCAGCAGGTGCCCACCAACGCCAACCCACCAGCAGTTCACAAAGGCTCAGGCTCAAGTGATTTACTTAAAAAAAAAAAAAAATTTTTTTTTAAAGTCACTTAATCCATCAATCAAGTCACTCCCTCTTCTCAAAAAATGCGCCCATGTGATTAAAACCTGTCCTCTACCAAGACGCAGATCTAGACCGTGTGCTCTTGCAGATGGTGACCACTTCTCATACAGGCTGCCTCCAATCCATGAAACAGGCCATGTTCCTAAGTCTCCTCATACTTCACCACAGAAACTTTACGGACAGTGTTATATCCTCCCAAGTGAGCCCACAAAGCCTGTTTCCCACAGGCCACACATTTATGATTAAAGCCAGTTGAAAACACTACTGCTCCAGGTACATAGTCCAGAATGTCAGCTGCAGGGTGCCCTCCCCTCAACACACACCCACAGACACAGACACCTGCCACCTGGGCGCAGGCCTCCACCAGCACAGGCGCGCACAGGCTCAGGTTCTGGGTTGAGTCTGAACCCGGGTCTTTTATTTATTTATTTTTTCTTACTTTTTTTGGGCATGCCACTCTGTATGTGGGATCTTAGTTACCCGACCAGGGATCAAACCCATGCCCCTGCATTGGAAGCGTGGAGTCTTAACCACTGGACCACCTCGGAAGTCCCTGAACCCGAGTCTGAATCTGAAATCCGCCGCTTACTGGCTGTCCAACCTTAGGCACGTTATTTAACTTCCAAGTTCTGTAAGCCTTGGTCTCATCACCTTGAAAATGAATAAAATATCCCACTTCAAAGGGTTATTGTGAGGGATAATGAGATTATATAAGGAGGGAACATACTGCATAGTAAGTATTCATTATTATTCCTATTCCACCCCAGAACCCCTTCTGAAATGAATCCACATTAAAATACAAATGACTTGTATCAGAGCAATTTTTGTTCTGAACCGAAGAGAGAGAGAAAAAGAGGGCATCCTAGAGGTCTGGAGGGATAAAGGAACCGGCAAACTTCTGAACCACAGGCTGCCTGTCCCCCCCAACCCTGCTTTGTGGAGTTGAAGGTAGTTTCCACGGTGAAGAAGGACCTTGTGAAGATTAGAGGGACCTTCTCCAACTTCACCAAACCTTAGCTAGACTAGACCAAGAACCCATCCAGTCCTGCCCTCCTAAGCTGGATTCAGATAGTGAGAAGTGATGGTGGCTCTGCTGCACGGCTGCATCACTGCATCCCCACCAGCCACTCTACTCCCAGCCACTCACCCACCCCCAAAGCTCTGTTCTTCTCCAAAGGATACTAGGCAAGTGGTCTTCCCTCTAGTTATTCCCTGCAATTTGAGCAACGACACTTACTCAGCACACCTCTGTCTTCAAGGGGCCAACCGTAGGATGCAAAGACACGAGAGAAGAGATAGGTACGCCAGCCTCCTCTCTCACACTGTGACCACACACCTACCTCCGCCTCCCCTCCCGCTGCTCAGGCTTTTGGGTGCCCCTGCCCAATTGTTTTGTTTTTGTTTTAATTGAAGTATAGTTGATTTACAACATTATATCAATTTCTGGTGTTCGGTAGAGTGATTCAATTATATACATATATATTTTTCAGATTATTTTCTGTTATGGGTTATTACAAGATATTGAATATGTCTGAATCTTTTCTTGAAGACTCTCTGGTGAACATGCAGAACTGAAGACAAAGTACGACATGCTTTCAACCACTTTCTTACAAATGTGCCTTGAAAGAGAGAGTGGGTAGGTGGTGAAGAGAGAACATGAAAATCTTCTTCCTTGCAGTCTGGCTCTGGAGCCTGCCCAGTTTACCTCCAGAGGTGTTCGGGCAGACAAATAAGAGCTACGCGCCATGCACACAAGTAATTTACACCCTACATTCCTCTCTCCATCCAGCAAGAAGGAAAGGAGGGGACTTAGGACCTACTTCGACTTCATGGAAGAAAACATGTCTAGTCCTTCACCTGACCTTTCCCACGTCCATAACAAGTTCACAAGAGGCATATTGGCAATTTGGGTGGAAAAACAATTCTTCAATGTGCTGTCCGGTCATGGCAGGGTGGTTAACATCCGTGATCCCCACATACTAAATGCTGTTAGTGCTTCCCAGACAAAGTGACAATGAAACCTCCCTCCCCAACATTTCCAAACACCCCCAGGAGGGCAGTGCCACCCTAGTTGAGAAGCACTGAGTAAGGACCTGTACTGTTTTGTGTCACACGGTGCCCAGCACATACAAGGCACTCCCGTGGGAAAGTCACAAGAATACTTAGCTCCAGGGACTTCCCTGGCGGTCCAGTGGTTAAGACTCCATGCTTCCACTGCAGGAATCTTAACCCTGGTCAGCGAAGGGTTTGATCCCTGGTCAGGGAACTAAGATCCCGCATGCTGCACAGTGTGGCCAAAAAATTAAAACAAACAAAAAAAAACACAAAAAAACTTAATTCCGTATCTCTGCCCAACGAGTAATTACTGAACCCCTACTGTGCGCTCAGCACTTTTGTAGACACTGTGAGCATCGACAGGAAGTATGGATCATGGCTCCTATATGTAAGGAAGTGACAGGGAACGCATGACCATGAAATATTCAATATGGGTAACATACACTCAAATGCTACACTACAAGGTCCATGAAAAGGTGGCGAAGGTGACCAGGGAGGGCTGGCTCGGTCAGGGGAGGCTTCGTGGGAAAAGTGGAAGTTGAGGTGGCTTGAAGGAGGTGGAATTTTCTTCACAAAGCCCTGCTGATCCTCAATCCGTCCCTGCAAGGACCGCTGTTCAGAGAAAAGCCCTCCAAGCCTGTGGTTCCAGGAGCAATTCAGCAAGCCCAGCCCTTCAGATCCTGTCCTCAGATGATTTCTGGTGCAAGAGGGTGTGAGACGTTTCCCCTTCTCTCTCAGAAGACCTGCTGCTGTCAGGCCTGCTTTCAGGAGGCCCTTCTCATCCTAAAGGCAGAGCGGAGGCGCAGTCACTGCCACACGCACTGACTGAGTCAACAGACTCCGAGTGGTTGAACGGATGCTTCACTCGTCACCCAGCCGGCAGCGGAAGCCTCTCCTGCCCCGGGTACACGCACTTGCCTCCTCGGTCAAAGGACTTCTTGCTCCCTTACCAGCCTTCAACCTTCCTCTCAGGCAGAGTCTCCACGTCCTCCACTCATCCCTCTCTCCACGGTGTGTGCCACCAAACGCGTCCCACAGCCCACCCCGCCCTCCTGACATTTCACCTGCTCCTGGAGGCTGGCTCCTCCAAGAAGCCCAAGACTGTGGTTCTCCAGCCCTGTTTCATTTCAAACGTGCAAAATCAGCAACACTCCCCCTACACACCTCACTCATCCTTGACTTGTACAACAATGTTAAACTGAGAGTTGCATACACACACACACACACACATATGTGTGTGTGTATATATATATAGATATACGGTATCTACCTAATGTTACGAAGAATCCCACATCCCACAACCACAAAAGCTGAGCCAAGGATGGGCCTACTTGTGCTTATTCCTGTGAGACTTACCGACCTTCCAACCCTGGACACTCGGGCTAGTAACATCGATTCAAACACACATACACACACACACGTGAGGAGATGAAAATGTTACGTAGCTTGACGGTAGTTATCATTTCACTATGTCTGTGTCTATCAAAACATGTGGTACACCTTAAATACACACAATTTTTATTAAAAATACAGCATGAAACATCTAGCGGTATACCCTTCTCCCTCATACAGCCGCTTTGGCCAATCGGCACACCCACGCACCCTCTGCAGAGCGACATGCGAGTCCACACAGACCCAGTACTCAGAGACGCTCCTCCCAATAAACAAAAATGACAGTTATATGCCCTTTCCATATAATACCCTTACCCTCTGAAACAAACTTTTTTTTTTCCCTCCCATAGGAAGGTTCAGAAGAAATCCTTTTGGAAATTAAGCCTGGAGTTTCTACTGCATCCTCAGACCCCTGGCCCTTGGCTGCTGACGAAATGCTCCACCCTAAGAATGGCCCTGATCCAAGGTCTCCCAGTTCTGGCCGTCGCCAAATTCCACCTGCTGGTTCACCTCTATCTACTCTTTCTGTGGCAATGCTAGCTTGGTTTTTCAACGTGTGATTTGTCTCTCTCTCAATCTACCAACCAAGTATTTGTCTTGCAAAAAGTAAAAACAATTCTTTTATGGGCTCTCACGTCATGCCAAAGTTTTCTGCTACAGTCCTTATCATGACTTGCAATTTTATGTATATGTAATTATATATATATATAATTATTTTATTAATGTCTCTCCCCACAACTAGACTGTAGGAAAACCATGTCTATCTTGTGTGTCACTGTATCCTCTGTGCCTAGTTCTAGCTCTTTCCTCAAGCAGAACAGGAAATCCTACCCACCATTAGCAAGCACATCCTCGGCTGTCTGGCCACTGGGCAATATCTCTAGGGGCTCCTTGGATCACCACAATTCCATCCCTTTCTTCTCTCCTCCCTCTGCCATTCCCTACCCTGATTAAGAACAAAAAGCCTCAAACACCTTTTCAATTACCCTCTGGAGGAGCTTCCCGTAGATGGAAGAATCCCAGACTCAAGTCAAGAACTGGTTGGTTAGGAGAAGAGCAGGAAGAACAGGAGAGACGAGAGAATGAACATGCGCTTCTACCAAGTCATGTTCTTGTATCTTCCTAGATCCTGTGGGCATTCAAGAAATGCTTTGAGAGCTGACTTGTTAACCTGATCACTTTTTGTTCAATTTCTTCAACCTGCTAAAGAAAAAACTGAGGGAGCTGTGGTGTAAAGTGAGTGCTGGGGGAGGGGAAAAGACTGCATATCAGATTTCAAGATGACTGACCACAGGATAACAGAAAATGAGTATAATTCACAGCAAACAGATTTAACAAAAACTTCCTGCCCCTGAGGGTTCTAAGATAATGAGGAAGGCAATAACAGTTTAAAAAAAAAGCGGGGGGGGGGGGGGGGGGGTAGCCTCAGCTTGCAAAGGGCTTGCTTAGAGGGATGCTTCCAGAGGTCTGATTAAATAGCTCAGAATAGTATGAACACACTATTACATACTTCCCGTAATATCTAGAACCTGATTCTCAATAAAACAGACCAACAATGCTTGGTGACTGACTGATGCAGGAAAGGATATTAGTCATAGTTTTCTCTGGTACAACTTTGGAGACAGAAAGATTCGTCTGGCAGACTCTCAGATGGCTTCTGGAGATGCTCCGCAGCCCCAGAACTGTTTTATGTTCCTGGATTGAGAGATCACTGCATTCCTTATTCATAAACCAATGCCAAAGTATAAGCTTGTAAAGAGTATGTGCACACTTCCTGCTATCTTGTCCCCAGGATGACAAGCAAGGACACTCAACATACCCAAACTGTGTGAGTTACCCCCTTTTAGGCACACAGTTCGGAGTTGAAAGGAATGGAGGCCATATCTGAAATCAGGATTCTACACAGCATAGTCTTAAGTGAGCTCCTGGGATAAGCGTGAGGGGGTGGGCCAGCCTGCTCTCTTGCTGACCTTCTTACTGTTCTCTTAACTGTGAAAACCTCACTTCTTCAAAGACCCTCCCCTCCGTGTGTTACAAAGGGCCATGGCTCTGTCCTATCCCGCAGCATAAAGGGTGGCGACGCCTCTTCCCTCGTTTGGGGGATGGCTGAACACCCAGTTCCAGCAAAGTTCTCCGCAACCTTCCTTCCATCCTCTTGCCAAAGCAGCTTTTCACTTCACTCCAAGTGCCACTAGCTCCCCAAACAGCCCCACTCCCATCTGCGGTTCTCTAGGAAAAAAGTCCCCAGTCAATGCCATTGCTTCTGCTGCAGGAGGTCAGTCTCCCCAACCCCTGCCTGAGGCATCTGTCGTCAACATTTGGACAGCAAGCACAGCGGAGTGCAGCAGTTGCTCAGCAGCCTAGAAGTACATGCCCAGAACTGCCAGCTTTCTGAGTGGAGCTGGCTCCACAGCCTCGTGAAGGAAAAAGGAAGGGGAAGCGACTCCTCCAAAGAACAGACACAACAACATAAGATCTTTGGAGAAAGAACATCTCTGTCAGCACTACTACCCGGCAACAAGTCCCTCCTGACTGCACGTCATGGTATTATTTCAATACAGCCACACTGCGCACAGCTCCATGGTTCCAAGGACACTGCAGTCTAAAACCTCCAGCTGGCTGGACAGTAAAGAGAGGCTGCCTGGTTTATGAAGTGGGTCAACCAAAAAGAGCAATGCAAAAGGAGAGAGGTCAGCCCGGGGTCTGCTCCCTCCTTGTCCCGTCCTCTTCTACTGATACGTATCCTTTGTGAGAAGCCAAGGGTTCCAAGTCAGAAGATTCTCCTGGAATGTAACCAAGCCTGGACACAGAGAAGGTTTGACAAAAGAGGCCCGCTTCTTCTCTTGGAAGGTCCTAACTTTACTTCAAGGACGTCGCTCCGATGGAGGCTTCCAGAACTCTTGTTTACCACAAGGTCTGATTCCAAAAACAACCCAGAAAAGATATATTCTTAATTATGTGTATATAAACAGCAAGAGAAAGCCTAACAAGCATGACACTTACTGAATGCTTTCTCTAAGCAAGACTGTGCTAAGACCTTTCACTTGTTATGATACGCGTTTATTCAACAAACAGCTGAGCCCCCACTATGTTCAAAACACTGTTAACAGGCACTGGGGATGCAAAAATGAACAGAACAGTCAAAATCCTAACTTGCACTGAACTTACATTTTAGTCGGGGTTGATATATATAAATATATGTCAGCTGGCGATAAATACTATGAAATAAAACAAAGCAGGCTAAGGGATGCTATATAAAAATTTATATGAAAACGAAGCAGGGGAGGAAGTGCTATTTTAGATACACTTGCGCTGGAAGCCTTCTCTGATTGTCATCTGATAACAATTAACAGTAAGGGCGAGGGCTTCCCTGGTGGCGCAGTGGTTAAGAATCCACCTGCCAATGCAGGGGACACGGGTTCGAGCCCTGGTCCGGGAAGATCCCACATGCCGCGGAGCCACTAAGCCCGTGCGCCACAACTACTGAGCCTGCGTGCCACAACTACTGAAGCCCATGTGCCTAGAGCCTGTGCTCCGCGACAAAGAGAAGCCACCGCAATGAGAAGCCCGTGCACTGCAAAGAGCAGCCCCCGCTCATCACAACTAGAGAAAGCCCGCGCACAGCAACAAAGACCCCATGCAGCCAAAAAACCAAAAAGCAAAACAACAACAACAAAAAAAAACCCAATAAGGGCGATCATATAGTCACGATGTGCCAGGAACTGAACTAAGTACTTAATATGCAGTATTTCATTTAATCCTCAGCAACTCTGAGTTCAGTACCATCACTATATACAGATGGGCAAATGAAGCCTTAGAGAGGTAAGGCTCTTTGCAGACTCTGCAGCAAACTAGGAAAGAAGGGGGAGAAAGGCCAAGGTTACACAGTAAGTGAGAAAGCAGGGACTTGAACTCAGGAACACAACCCCATGCTACTGGGCTGGTGGATAAACAGAGCCTCAAAGAGGTCAAGCGTGCCTGTGGTCACAGTGAGGTAGGTCCACCCGCCTCTCCGCACATGGCTAAGAGATGGTGCAATTCAATCTTCCCTAATATCAGACTATTACTCTCATCACCAGCTGGAAGCCAAGCCCTATCTTGAAATAAGAGGAGAAAGACAACTTGGGCTCTTTGACGCCGCCTAATAAATGCTGAATATGTTCCTCTCCCATCCCCTCCCCAGGCCCCCAACACGAGATGATGTAGTTCAGGGAAACACGCTTTTCTGCTAATTCTCCAGGTTGCCCTTTCTCACTGGAAAACAGACAGAAACAGAACAAGAGATGACTGAGAGAGCTTCTCAACAGTGCCACAGGGGCTCTCCGAGGTGGGGTGGAGGGGACAGGCTCTGAGCAAAGGCCAGCAGCAAGGAGAAAGCAGGCCTTCTGCAGCCCCATTTCAAAGAAAGCACTCCCTCCAGCCCTGGAGTACTGGGGTGGTAGTGGGGGAGGGGCAATGCTTTCTTAAGCATCATGAGGCAGGAAAGACATACACACTGGGAGCAGGTCACAGGGCTCTCTTGAAGAAGGGAGAGGAGAATAAAGCAGGAGGCAATTGAGGAAAGACGCTAACATTGCTTCAAGTAGAGAAGTCCAGAAGGGAAATACCAAATCCAAGGTCAGATGGTGTTTGCAGAATTGCTGGAAATCCCAGGTTGAGGGTCCAGGCCAAACTACCAGAAGAGGCTAAAGGGAAAGAGAAGCCCAAGGAGAGTCCCACAAGGTTTAAACCAAAGGTCATGGTTTGGACCCACCTTCTCTTTTATTATATTTAAGTCACCACAGCACAGGAACCTATAGCCAGAGTTAATCAACAACCAAGGTGGGAAGGGAAGACGGGGGCTCATCCTAAAGACAAGCTCATTAAGGGGAGCCTGGATTTCCACCTTATATCCCAGCTGGCTTAACTTGAGAATCGCAGTTTAAACTGATCTTAAGAATCTCCCTCCTGGGCTTCCCTGATGGCTCAGTGGTTAAGAATCCACCTGCCAATGCAGAGGACACGGGTTCGAGCCCTGGTCCAGGAAGATCCCACATGCCGCGGAGCAACTAAGTCCATGCACCACAACTACTGAGCCTGCGCTCTAGAGGCCGTGAGCCACAACTACTAAGCCCGCGTGCCACAACTACTAAGCCCGCGTGCCACAACTACTGAAGCCCACACGCCTAGAGCCCGTGCTCCGCAACAAGAGAATGAGAAGCCCGCGCACCACGAAGAGTAGCCCCTGCTCGCCGCAAGTAGAGAAAGCCCACCAATCTCCCTCCTAAAGCCTTCAGACCCTCTTGCCACCAACACACAAACTCACACACACACACACACACACACACACACACACAGAGTGAGAGAGAGAGAGAGAAATCAATGCTCCGTCTCCCTCCTCAGCAACTTATCATCTTATCTCCAGCAAGTCAGGTCTCCTAGCCCAACACTGCACCAACCAAATTATGACCTGAATGGCAAGAAAAACTGTGTCACCTAGAGAAACCCAATTAACGACATGACTCTGCTCTCTTAATTCGCCTCTCCCCTCCAGTCATATCCGGGGCACCTGTGTGGCTGACCGCCTTTTCCCACTACTGGCCATGTTCCCTGGCTAACTCAAAAGCCAGAAGACGATTTCAACAGGGGCCTCCAGAGCAGCTAACCCAGAGATGGGAAATCTTGCTCTCCCCAGCACCTTGGCCTGTTGAGTAAGCCGGAAGGACACAGGACAAAAACACCCCCTGGGGGACAGGCGGGAGTCTTCACCTTGAAACCACTCAGTTGCCCCTTAAGCCAGGGCTCCCTGCTGAAGAAAAACATATAAATGCTGCTGAAAGCCCCCAAATGAGGGCATGCAAGAGCCCCAGGAGGGAAAACGAATATTTCGAAGAAATTCCTGCTGCATTTGTTTCCTCTGATCCCTTTTCTAATGAACCCCTCCCTGGAGAAATCTCCATCGCCTCCCCCTCCCTCCAGCAAAACCAAGAATACCCAGGCTTTTCCAAACCACATGCTGCATGTGTTTGTGTGTGTACAGACATATAAACATCCTCTTCCCAGCCCAGGCCAGAGTTTCTGAAGACAAGAAACGCGTCCCCTCCTCCCCCAGTGCACTTGTCTTTCCTCCCAGCCCCACGCTGCTGCAGAGTTGGTAATGTAATATGCGGGGACCCTGAGACCGGAAATGCCTGGTTCTGGACTGCTGCACTTGAAACGCCAAGGCACGGGGAGAGCTGAGCAGGGGATGAGGGCGGCGGTAGGAGGTGTGCGGCGGAGAGGGGAGGCTGAAGTGCCTGCCGACCGGGAAGAGATGCAATTCAGGGCTGGGCGAGGAGGAGAAAGGGTGATGAGGGGGAGGCTGGCAAGGCAGTGGCAAAGTCAAAATTCGAGGAGCCGAAAAAGAGGAGAGGGAGGAAGAAGAGCTAAGTAGGAGCAAGGGGGGAAAGAAGCCTCAAAGCATGTCAGGGGCCAGGGAGGGGCATCACAGTAAAGATTCTGCAAGCTCAGGAGAACCAGAGGGTGACCCTCAAACACCTGGGAGGAAGGGGATCCGGAACCTGAGTAAAGGTAGAGGAGGAGGGAAGAATGGGGGCGGGGCACCCCAGGGCGGGGACCGAACTGGCTCCCAGAATCTGCAGCGCGTGGAGAGCGTAGGGGAACGGAGGGCGGAGGCCTGGCAGCAGCGGGCGCCCGGAAGGGGGCGGGGGTCGCCGCGGGGCGAGGCTGGGGGGCAGCGCGCTCACCCGCAGGGCGGACAGGTCGATGTCGTCCAGGCTGCGGGCGGGGGCTGGGTCGCCCATGGCCTCCGCCGGGAACGGGGCCCCGGGGCCGCTCACGCTCCGGCTCGGTTATTCCGCTGCCGCCGTCGCCGCTTCTCCCCCATCGGGGGATCCCGGGGGCGGACTCCACCGCGCCTCCCGCGGAGAACCGGGAGGGGGAAGGCCGGCGGGAAGACCGACCCACCGACTGACAGGCGATATCGCCCCAGAGCCTGCAACCCGAGCCTCCCGACTCTCCCGCGCAGGCGCAGAATGGCCGAGCACCGGGGAGGGTGCAAGAGGGAACGTGACGCGAGCGCGCCGGGTTCCCCCTCCCCCTCGACGCCGACACCTGCGCGCAGGCGCAGGAGAGAGAGCGAAAGGCGCGCGCGAGGACTGAGCGACCGCGCGAGCCTAGCGTGAAAGAAGTGGGCGGTGGCCGGGGCCGCCGGGGAGCGCGCCCACCAGCTGTTGCGCGTGCGCACACGCGTTTCCTTCCCTCCCCGTATTTTTTGCCCTTTCTCTCCCCCGTTTCCTTCTGAGCTCTCCTTTGATGCCTTTCCTTCCCTTTCCCTCCTCTTTCGTGTGCCCAGCTGCCAATCAAGCCACCCACCGCTCTATTTGCGGGGGGAGGGGGGCGGGACCCAACACCCTCTATTACTAGGGGGGTTGTTATGGTAACTCCCCACGCGAGGGCTGGGTGGCCTCTAGATAGGATGGGCTGTCCACCCACCTAATTGCCATGGCAACAGTGGAGCCGCTGAGGGAGGGGCCTCTTCGTGAGAACTTGGCTGGAGAAACCACCTGGGGGATGGGGAGTGGAGAAGAGGACTGGCTGCCTCAGGAATGCCCCTGACCCCCTTCCCCGGCTGCAGTGGGGAGGGTTGAGAAGGGGATCTCAGATCTCAGGATAGGGAATCCTACCGCAGACCTTTGTCTCTGCACCTCTTGTTCTGTACATAGGAACTGTTTCAACAATTATTCATTGACTGATCCCTGGAGCTGTGCGAGGGGGAGGGGGTGGCAAAGGGAGGTGGAAGGGAGGAGAAGGGATCTATGTCCAGCCCCTTCAAATCTTGCTTGGGTCACCTCAGGTCTAGTCATGTTGGCGTAGCACCCCCAGCCATTAGCCTCACTGGAGGCTGGGTAATGCTATATAAAGAACAAGGAGTCATGTTCTGCCACTGACATGCTGTGTGACCTTGAACAAGTTGCTTTGCTTCTCTGGGCCTTTCTTTCATTGTGAATTTGAAAGAAAGAGAAGGCCGTTTGATCTTTGAGATCACTTCCAGCAATGATGGTATCTCCAAAAGACCCCACTGTCAGCCTTAATGTAAACATCACTTAGAAGAGTTTGAATGAAAAGTCCTTGGAAAGAGGCAGACATCCTCCTTTCTGGACCCTTCTCCTTTGCACATTCCGATGCACATCCAGTCTTGCTCCTCTCCCGCCCCCCCCTCCACGCCCAGTTTACCTTGCTGTTGTCCTTGTCCAAGCTATAATCATCACCTACCTCCAATACTCTTATTAGCCTCCTACTTGGTCTTCTTGACTGACCTCCTTAGGTCAATTCTCTATACTCAGAGTGCATGATTTTTCTAAAACTCAAATCTGATGTCACTCTTCTGTTTAAGATCCTTCACTAGCTCCCCACTGTCTTTGGAGCCTCAAGTGTGGCAACCGTGATCCTTCAAGATTCTGCCTGCTTCTCCTGCCCTGTTTTTCAGTACTCCACCGTTCAACCTCACATGTTCTAGCCATATGGAAATCCTCTACACGCAGTTCCCAGAACTCAAAAGACCCTCCTCAACCATTTCTTCTCCCCCAGAATATTCTGAGCATGCCCATTCTCACTGACTTTTGCTTTGTCCTTCATGTCTAAATCACCTCCTCCATGAAGACTTCCTTGACCCCCTGAGACTGAGTTTGGCTCTTCTGTTTTAGCTACCTGGCTTCAACCCATAGTAACATTTAACACTTTGAATTGTAAATGTTGAATCTCCTTAAAGGCAAGAATTATGTCAGCCTTGTTCAACACAGGGCCTGGCCCCCACTAGAGGTTCAGTAACATGCAAGTGAATGAAGGCCTCTGTGTCTGGGTAGGCACTGTGAAATATAGTAACTCCAGGACAAGAGCATGGGATAGTAGGAAAAAACACAGTGCTTTGTGCAAATCATTAATCTCTCAGGTTCAATTCTATCATCTGTAAAACAGAGATAATAACAGGAAGGTTAGGATAAAATAAAATTAGGTATGTGAAGCACTTGGTATATTCAAGGTCCTCAGTAAATTTACCAATGCCTGACTCAGGCAGTGTTTAATAAAGACATACTGAATCAAAGAATGAGCAAATTAAGATCACAGAGGTAGGACAGATGGCCACCCAAACCTCAAGAGGCAGTCTAACCTGGGGGGGTGGGGAGGATAGAGAAACAAGATTGGCCCTGTGCTGATACTTATTGAAGCTGGAGTATTGATGTGTGGGTACCTGAGGTTTCATCAGTCTATTCTCTACTTTTATGTATATATGAAATTGTCCATAATAACTTTAAAAGAGACAATATGGTAGAGGAAGCCCTGGATCAGGCATCAAGAAAAGTTAAACTATTAAAAATAAGACAAATTTTAGGGCTTCCCTGGTGGCGCAGTGGTTGGGAATCCGCCTGCCAGTTCAGGAGACACGGGTTCCTGCGCTCTGGGGCCCGTGCTCTGCAACGGGAGAGGCCGCCGCGATGGGAAACCTGCGCACCGCAGCTGGAGGAGGCCCACGCACAGCGGGGAAGACCCAATGCAGCCAAAAATAAATAAATAGATAAAAATAAGACAAATTTTGGATCCCTGGGGGTTGGACATTTTGCACAGACCCAATCACCCTCAGGGCCTCCCACCCACCTTGGGAGGCTGGATTCATTCTCTTCACCCTGGGTCTAGAGGCAACTCTTCTGATTGCAGGCCCACTGCTTTTTTTCCCCACACTGTGCGGGCCTCCATTCAAGAAACTCCAGGACCAATGAGTGGGGAGCAGATAGACCAGCAGACAGTATGAAGCAGAAGCCCACCTCCCCCTGGCCCAGCCCTGGGGCAGCTGCTGCCTCCACTCCACTCTGCAGTTAATGAGGTAATGGTCCCCTAGGGAAAGAGCCCTGAGTGCTGACAACGAGGCTAATTAGCAGAATGCCAATTAGTACCTGGGGGCTGGCTCTACATGGGAGGGGGAATTTCTTGTGTGGAAGTGGCTTCTTCAGAGGAACGGAGTGGGGGGGCTGGACTCAAAGGAGAGGATGGGAGCAAGGCCACAGTATCCCCTCTCTCCACGCCATCATCCACAAGCGCACCCCTCCTCCAGGAAGTCCTCCTAAACTGCTCACTCTATTCCCCTCTGTTTCTTCCTGCTCCTGTGGTCAATTCGGAGATTGGGGAGTGAGGCTGGGGGAACAAAGGGCAAGATCCAGGACTGCACTAAACTTTTTTCTAATTGCAAAATATTTCACATATACAAAAAGATATGGAAAAAAATATATAAAGTTCATATCCCACCACCCAGCTTAAGAAACAAAAGTCACCAATTCACTCAAAGAGCTCTCTCTGTATACCTCTGTTATCTTATCCTTTTCTCCCCACCTGCCGTGGGAGGTAACCCTCCTCAGTCCAGTGTGAACTACATTCTCTTGTAGACTACACCATCTATTTTCTCTCTTCCCTCTGGAGCAATAGAACTCTGTGCAATGTGCCAACCAACAGAACTCTGTGCAATGATGGAAATGGTCTGTACCTGCACCGTCCAATATGCTAGACACGAGTGGCTCCTGAGCACTTGAAACATGGCTGCTGCGAGTGAGGAACTAAATCTTTACCTATTTCTAATTGTAATTAATTTAAATGTAAATAGCCAAATGTGGCTGGTGGCTACTGTACTGGACACTGAAGCTCCAGGACATACGTGCCTGTCCCACGAGGGTGGGGACTTTGTTGTACTCACTGCTGTGAGTTTAGAATGGTGTCTGGCAAAGAGCAGGTACTCAATAAATATCTAAGTCAATGACTGAATCTTTACAGCAAGCCAGTTATTAAGTATTATTCCCATTTCCCAGTTGGGATCACCGAGGCCCAGAGAAGTGATGTGACTTGAGAAGGTCACCAAGGTAGTAAGTGACAAGTCCAGGATTTGGGCCCAGTTCTTCCTGACCTCAAGCCTTATACCCTTATCCACTCCCAGGGGCTTCGCTAAGCCTCTCCCCTTGCAGTCACTTGAGGAACAAGAGGCAGCCCCTCTGGGCCCTTCTTTGGGCGCCTCCCTCACCTGAAGCTGCACCATCAGCTCCACTGTCCTCCAGGAGTCCTGGTTTGACCCCGCCCTTCTTTTACCCAGGCATCCCTGTGTGAACACCTGGTCTTCCCAGCACCTACTGACGGAGCTCCCGAAGCCACAGACGAGCGGAGCGGAGCTGAAGTCACAGAAAGAAGAAACCAGTGGTGTGGAGAGAGGATGAAGGGGCCTGTGCTGCTGTGTGTAGGCCTGGGGGGGCAGCTGAGACAAGCACTCAGTTCAGCCCAGGAAGAGGCAAGGACCTTTTCTAGGCTTTTATTTATGAAACGCTTATTGAACTGATACAGAGTTAGTGCCTGTCATCAGCTGGTGGGGGGGGTTAGTGTACATCCCCCCACCCCCCAGTCCCCTCCCCACCATGGGCACTGAAGCCGGAGCGGCTGCATCCTTCCCTCCACCTTGGCAGTAATGAACCGGGAAAGGCCCTGGGGCAGGGAGGGCGTTCAAGGGCAGGAAGACGAAGGGAGAGATGGGAAGGCCTAGGGCAGAATCTGGTCCTCCTGGAGTAGGAGGCTGGCCCCAGGCATCCTGGCAGGTGTTTTGCTTCTCCCTTGTAGCAGTGGTTTGAACTGGGCAGCGAGGAGGATGAACTTCTCTGGACCCTCTCCTGCCTCCCCAGCCCGGGCTTGAGAGTGTCCCCTTTGGCTACTTCTCAAGAAAGGGTCCTCTGTGACTTCTCTAGTTCCCTCCGGGGATGCCTGCCTCCCCCAGGTCTCAAAGGCACTGCCCTCGGTGCTCAGGGTGAGGGGGCAGGGAGCCAGATGAGGTAGAGCCCAGCGGCTGGTGACCTCTCCCGGGCTGGAGCCACAGCTATGTCCACACTTCTAAGGGTATCACACCCTCCTTGCTCCCCAGGGGGGGCAGCAAAGACTCATCCTCCAGGAACTTGAGGGGGAAGTGGACCAGGTGGCCCTGGACCTGGGTGAGTTCAGACCGGGCCAAGGGAGGGCTGACCGTGGCCAGCGGCTCCACGGCCACATACTCCCGGAGTGCCCGCAGGGAGCGAATGGCGTTGGACGGCAGGCAGCGGAAGATCTGTGGGCGAGAGGCATGGAAGCCAATAAGGCTTGGGGAGACTGCCCAAGAGTCCAAGCCCAACTAGGCTAGACGCCCTCATGCCCACCATATCCCTCTACACTGACCCTGAGCCACTGAATCCCATGATGTCCCCAGACCCTCATCCTCTTATGAGGATGGCTGTGCGGGGGCTCCTCTCTATCCCACCCTAGACAGGATAATCCATGAACTTCCCCCTGCCAGCACCCCTGCCCACCCCCCTTGCCCACCTGCTCATAGATATTGGCATTGCTCTCAGCTGTATCTTGCCACGACTGGAAGAAGTCATCACAGACAGGGTCTCGGAGATCCAGGTCCGGCCGGGCATCTGCCCCGAGAATCACGCTGCGGGAGAAAGGGGTCCCAGCAGGGCCAGATTAAGATCCTTTGAAAGCCTGAATACCAGAAAATTATAATGTGCCTACCCAGGTATTTCAAAATAGAAGCAATGTTAAACAGTACAATAAGCGTAAACGAGTCCAACAGAGCTTTAATTTGTCTCTACTTTGGCGACTACTTTAATGCTTTAAAAGATACACCAAATTACTTTTGAAATATTTGGTTCTCATTTTTTCGGTATCCCTGCTTTGCCGGTACCTTAAACTGGATGAGTCTGCCTCTTGGGAAATCCAGTACTACCTCTAAGCAATCCTCACACTTGCTCAAAAGGCAGACCCTCCCCCTTTCCACCTCTCCCACTACGCTGTAGCACCCCACCTCGGCTCTACCTGAAGCAGTGTTTCCGCAAACTCAAGGCAAACCTGCCCGCCTCATATTCCACACCATTCATGAGGGATGCCTCCATCTCCGTGTCCTCGATCAGCACAGCCAGCTCACTGTCCCGCTTCCCCAGTAAACTCCGGTCATTGATGTTTGCGGAGCCTGGTGGGTGGTGCGGGACACACTGCGTCCTCCTGAGCCCAGGAGACCCCCATCACCTCTACCCAAGAACCAGCCTGGGGGCAACACGCCTTCTTTGGCCTCCATCCCCAGTTGGGCCTCAGCTGCAATCTCCACCACCCACCTCCATCCCGTTGCCCCTGGCTGGGCCCTGCTCCACTTCTCCCCACCCTCCTCCCGTTGCCGGGGGCCGAGATCCAGCACTGACCAATGATGACCGTCCGGTCATCTGCAATGAGCATCTTGCTGTGGATGTAGATGAGTTCTGAGACCGGGTGCCTACCCAGCTCTCCGTGTGTGCGAAGCCCACAGATGGAAATATAGTCCCGCCACGCGGTCCCCACTGTGAGTAAGAGATGGGGGGAAGGGGAGTGAGGAGAGGTACTCTCCATGTGCAGACAGAGCCCTGTCCCATCTACCTCCTCACTTCAGAAGCCCTGGTCTATATACTTCTCTCTGCAGTGTAAGGCCACCTGCGGGCTCAGGCAGTAGCCCCAGAAGCATGCAGGAGTGATAGCCTCCTTCCCTCCATCCCTGGGGCTCCAGTCCCTCAGTTGTCCCCTCCCCGGGGGTCCAGGGCTTGAACCCCCAGCTCCCAGCACTCACTGGCTGCTTTGAGGCGATGTAGAATTGAATATTCCCCACGACACAGCGTCCTGAGGGAAGAGAATGGGTGAGGGAAGTGGAGACTGGGGAGGAGATGGGGGATGTCAGGAGAGAGGTGGACCTCAAAAGTCTAGCAAGAAGGGATCAGGACGGAGTCAGGATGGAGGCATAGGTAGGATGGGGCCATGGAGAGGTAGAGTCTGGCTGAGGGGGGCGGGGGTCACCTGTAAGTGAAGTGCAGAATGGCCTGGATGGAGTTACCACCACCTGTGGAGATGTCGCCCTCGAACCCCGGGAGCAGGGGCAAAAGCATGTAGACTCGGAAGCACTGCCCCTGTCTGGGGAGGGGTGGAGTCAGAGGTGTGACCTCTCCCCCAAGCCCCACCCATCCAGTTGGGCTTAAACCACGCCCACAATCTTCACACTCTGGCTGGTCTATCTTACTTGTGGGCCTTCAGGATTCTGTCCACAATCTCATCGCCCACCTTGTTCAGCACCGTCCGCCCATCTGAGCAGCTAATGAAGAATTGATTCTGGGGCAGGGACCAATGAGAGACATCAGCAGTCTGGCCCCAGCCCCTGCCCTCAGCTCCCCGCTGCTGTCCCCAGCCCCAGGCTCCAGGCCCTGGCCCCAGGCTTCTGCATTTCTCCAGGCCCAGTTATGCCAGCCCTCAACGATTGATGCCACTGACATCCTAAGTCTCTCCCCTGGGATGTCCCCTCTGTTCTCTGCCCCACCCTCATCCCGGTCAGACCTCAATGTAGAGGAAGTGCTGGCTCTCCCTGATGGTGTGCAGGTAGGCATTGAGGATGGAGTTCTCCAAGGTCCCCGCTGACCAGCGGTCCACTGACCGTAAGACCTGGGGGGAACGGCGAATATGATGTGGCTCCTGAGCCCGGGAGAGGAGGGGTCTGGCGGGGGCTCTCAGGTCAGGGAGAGTGGGCCGGGGCATTGGGCTGAAGGGAGGGAGGCGAGGGCAGGCTGAAGTCGGAGCCTCACCTGCACGGTGGCACACTGCACTCCCGGGAGCATGAAAGGGAGCTGGTTTGCGGTGCTGGTGGACTTGGGCAGCAGGTAGGGGTACCTGGGTATCTTGTACTTGGCCTTGGTGGTCTGAGGAAGAGGGATGGCAGAGTCAGAGGGAGGTGACGAGCTGCCCCAGGCTCCCTCCCGCCCTCCAGCCTCCCGGGAGGGATCGAGCACCTTGGTGAAATTCCAGCGCTGGATGAAATGCCGGGCAAGGTCCCTGGCGGGTGAGCCATGGACCACCACCCCGACGTCCCGCCATGGCATCCGGGGTGTGGTCTCCCTGTCAATGAAATCTGGGGGTCCCAGGAGAGTCAGGGGAGAGGTCAGAGATGGTCTCTTGGGGACACTTGGGGCAGAGAGGAGGAGGGTGCATTACCCTTGACCCAGTTCATCCCATCCGCATTCCCAGCCCTGCCTTCTACCCCTGCTCCCCGCTCTCACCGCCTTTGGAGGAAGGGGACCCCTACCCTCAAAAGGCCGATCCAGCTGGACCCAGTCCTTAGTGATAAGATTGCTGTAGTCCTTGCCCAGCCAGAAGAGTTGGTTGTGAGAGAGGTCTGGTGTAGCTGGAGGGTCTGAGCATGAGGTGGGAGGCTGTAGGGGGAACACACCCAAGCCAGGGGCAAGGAGAGGTCATGGGGCTGTACAGAGCCAGGCCAAAGAGAAGAAAGGAGCACTGGGAGACTGGGAGACAGAGAGACACACAGAGTAAGAATGAAGCAGAGAGAGTTTGATTCCCTGGTCCTTCCCTTCAGATGCATTTGAAATCCCTAGAGGAATGGGGGGAGGGGTGGGTAACGGACATGGGGAGGGGACTGGGTCATAGTATATTCAAAGCAGGTTCTTGGGGTCCCAGAAAGGCCAAGGAACCCTGAGTGCGGGCTTGGAATGACTGGAGGGGAAGGCTGGAGCCGGGAAGGGGTGTGGATTTAGGTTAGCTGAGTTTGGGGGAGCTCAGGAAGGCCTTGGGGGGTTACCTGGGGGGCAGCTGACTCAGAGGAGTCCCGAAGGTCAGTCAGTCTGTAGTGCAGGTCATCCCAGCGGCCATAGGCGAGGTCCAGCCCCCCCAAGAAGGCCACTGCTTGGTCCACCACCAGGAGCTTCTCGTGATGGGCCCACAGAGTCACCTGGTCTGGGTGGCGCATCACCTGGAGCAGGTATGGGGGAGTTCAGGAGAGTGAGCTTAGGTGGGAGAAGAAAGAGGAGGCATTGGGGGAGAGTATGGAAAGACAGAAGGATGAGATGTTCAAGAAAAGGGAGGGTTGAGGGGATGGGAAAGTGTGGTGAGGAGGGCTGCAGGGAAGGGGTCTCTGAGGCCTGAGAGTCACCTTTATGTTGGGATGCAGTAGCATTAGAACCTTCTTGCTATAGCCACTGTTGATGGCCAAGGCCAGCTCCACTTCCTTAAACAGCAGTACGGACACCCGGACACCCTCCTCCTGGTGGTCAGTGAGGGAATCAGATCCTAATGCCTCTCTTGGAAGGACCCCGTCCCACCCTCCCAAACCCTTCCCCATGCTCAGGGTTCCTGTATATTCCTCCTCCCTGCGTGGAGATCCTCAAAGCTCTGCCACTTACACCCTGCTTTGATGCTTACAGCAAACCCAGATTGAATATCATCTATCTGCTCACCCATCCACACATCTACCCACCTAGCCAGCATTATCTATCCACCCATTTTCCCCAAAATTTACTCATCCCCTTATCTACCATCTATCATTCATCCATCTACCTACCCACTCTCCTACTGATCCACCTTCTCAACCTCACATCCTTCTATCTATCTCCCTTTCCATCATCTACCCATCCATTCGCCCACCCACTCTCCATCACCCACATATCTTTCCTCCCACCCATCAACATCTATGGAGGCTCCCAACATAGCAGACACTATGCCTTGTATTGGAACTAGTGATATTAATCAGCCCAGGGAGAGAGACCGACGTGTCCACCCTGCAGTAACACAACAGAGTGTAATGGATACTGGGAGGAAAGTCTATACCAGGTAGAGGAAGGGCAAGCACAGGGAGGTGTCAGTTCTCCTTAGGGAAGGGGAGGCAACGATGTTTGCCAGACACTGAGCCAGGATGGGCATATTTCCTCCTCCTCAAGTTTCAGATTCCCTGCCTTCCCCCATGCTACAGTCCCTTCCAACCAATCTCCACCCACAGGCCACCCCGCCACCATGCTTCCCCTCCGGCCCAACCACTCTCCTCACCGCCTTCTTCTTGAGCATAATGTCCAGTCTCCAGTCATCTGAATGGGCCGGACGCTTCAGGTAAATCTCAGGACTCAACCTGGGATTCAGGGCAGCAGGTAAGGGCAAGCTAAGCTCCCGACAACAGTCACTCCTCCCCTTCCACTCCTTTTCTGACCCATAAGCTGATGTGTTGCAGGCCCTATCCTACCGCTTCCTGCTCAGGCTTTTTCCCCACTTACCACCAGTCTGTGATGAAAATCTCCTCTTGAGCTCGCAGGATGGCATCAGCTGCAGCAGCAAAGTAACCTGCCCCATTCACAAACCTGGGGGGAGGCCAAGCCAAGGAGGTCAGGGGAGTCAGAAGCCAGAAAGCTCTGGAGAGTGAAGACCGGAGGATAGTCATGGGTCAGAGGTGACAGCAGGGTCAAAGACCAAGAGAGATCAGAGAGGTCAGACAGTAGCAGATATATCAAAGTGGGATAAATTTGCCAGTACGAGCTAAGTAAAATTACAAACTACAAAAGACACAACAAACCAAAGAAAATGACTAAAGATTGGGAAGATTAATACATCACATATAAAGAGTTCCAACATATCAATAACAAAAAGACATACAGGGGGCTTCCCTGGTGGCACAGTGGTTGAGGGTCGGCCTGCCGATGCAGGGGACACGGGTTTGTGCCCTGGTCTGGGAGGAGCCCACATGCCGCGGAGTGGCTGGGCCCGTGGGCCATGGCCACTGAGCCTGTGCGTCCGGAGCCTGTGCTCCACAGCAGGAGAGGCCACAACAGTGAGAGGCCCGCGTACCACAAAAAAAAAAAAAAAAGACACATAGGCCAACTGAACAAAGAAAAGTGCTTTCACTGCGGAGGGCACGGGTTTGGCCCCTGGTTGGGGAACAGGGTCCCACAAGCCGCACGGCACGGCCAAAAAAAAAAAGAAAAAAGAGAACTGATAGTTCACAGGGGGAAAATGGCCAATCATAGATGAAAAGATGTTCAATTCATCACTAAACAAGGAAATTGATATTAAAATGAATAACACTTTTTAAATTCACTAGATTGGCAAAAAATAAAATTGCAGGTTACATTCAATATTAGCATATGGGGAAGTGAGTATTCTCATAGTTTGTGAGAATATACATTGGTTTTATAGCTTTTTTAGAGGACAGTTTGGTATTACCTATCAGAATATTAAATCCACATACCCCTGATACCATTAAATGCACTTCGTAATTCTATATCTAGGAAGACATCCTATTAAGTGCTTAACCAAAGATTATGTTCATTGTAGTATCGTTTATAAGACTGAAAGTGGGAAATAATGTAAATGCCTAATCTCTGATACGTGTTAAGTGAAAAAAATAAAACAGAGAGTGCATGATCTCATTTACATTAAAACAAAAAGTAACATATATGCTAAGCACATGAAAATATGCAGGAAAAGATCTGGGAGGATAAATATCAAACCATCACCAGGATTACTTCTGGGGAGAAAAATGGGATTTGGGGGAGGGGGTGTAGAGAAGAACTAAGGGCCAGGGGGTAAAGGCTTGTGCAGTGAACTTTAATTTTTTTACTTAATGTGTTTCTGTATTGTTAGACTTTTAATAACTAACAGTCCTGTTTGATGGTGAAGAGCAGGGTCTTGACCCAGACTAGCTGGATTTGAATCCTGGTTCCACTGTTTACAAGGTGTGTGACATTGACAAGTTACTTAACTTCTCCTTGCCTCAGTTTTCTCACCTGTAAAGTGGATATAACAACTGTACCTGCTTCACGGGGCTGTTGTAAGTTCATAAACATAAAACACTCAGAATGGTTTCTGGCACACACTAAGTGCTACATAAGCATTAGCTATGATCAGTTCTTATGTTAAAAAATAAATCTCAGGCTTCCCTGGTGGCGCAGTGGCTGGGAATCCTCCTGCCTATTCAGGGCACACGGGTTCGAGCCCTGGTCCGGGAAGATCCCACATGCCGCAGAGCAACTCAGCCCGTGTGCCACAACTACGGAGCCTGTGCTCTAGAGCCCGCGAGCCACAACTACTGAGCCTGTGTGCCACAACTACTGAAGCCTGTGCGCCTAGAGTCCGTGCTCCGCAACAACAGAAGCCACCGCAATGAGAAGCCTGCGCACCGCAACGAAGAGTAGCCCCTGCTTGCTGCGACTAGAGAAAGTGCTAGCCAGCAACGAAGACCCAACACAGCCAAAAATAAATAAAATAAATAAATTTTTAAAATTAATTAATTAATTAATAAATCTCTATCCCACCCCTCTAGGTCGTCACAAAGCATTGAGCTGATCTCCCTGTAGGGAGGGTGGGAGGGAGGCTCAACAGGGAGGGGATATGGGGTTATACGTATACATATAGCTGATTCACTTTGTTGTACAGCAGAAACTAACACAACATTGTAAAGCAATTATACTCCAATTAAAAAAATCTCAACACCACCTCCAAGAAAAATTCTTTCCATGACTCCTCTCTGCCTATGATAAAGGTTAACCCCCTCAGCTTAGTGGGAGAGGCACTGATCAGACCCTGCGACCCCCAGACTCTTTACTGACCACTGCTCCTCACGCTGCTACAATGGTCCGTCTTTGTGGTTCCCAAACACGCTGGGCTATTTCTAGCTTCTCTGCACGGACTGCCCTTCTCCATTTTCTTTATCTTGCTAAGGTTAACCTCAGGGTTACCGCCTTCTAGAAGCGAGTCCTGACATCCTATGCTGGGGCAGATGCCCCTCCTCTGTGCTTGGTACCCTATACCTACCACCAGCGTGGCAAACTCCCATTGTTTCGGGACTGAATCACCTACTGAGTCTTATCCCTGCCACTGGACCTGGCACATAGTGGGTGCTCAGAAAATGTTTATTAAGTGGACGAATAAATCAGAGACATTTTAGATCACTGAGAACAGAGAGGGTCAGTGTGGTGAAAGGAGGTTAAAAAGGTCACAGGAGGTCGGAGAGGTCGGGGTCAGAGATTACCCAGTTTGGGGTTCAGAAAGATCAGAGGGGAATCAGAGGGATCAGCATGATTAAACAGGTCAGGGGGTCAGGGAAATATGAGAAGTCAAAGGGGGAGGTTATTGAGGTCAGAAGGGGTCAGAGGAGATAAAGAGGATCAAGGACTCAGAGAAACCAAGGAGGTCGGAAAGGCCACTGACGATTTCAGAAAGGATGTCAGTGTCTCACCACCGGGCCAGGGTCCCAGGCCGAGGTGGAGCGTAGCTTTCGTGCCGGTGCAGCTGTACAAAGTCTCTGCCCGGGCCATGGGCCAGCTCAGTGATCTCCTGGGCCCACCACCGTGCCTGCCGGTAGCTGCTGCACTTGAGAATCAAGGACCTGGACGGGAACAATGGGTGGACCACAATCCTCACCCTCCACACCTCTGGCCTGGCCCAGAAACCTCCCCTTTAGCTATCACCTCTTTCCTACCTCTTCCCTTAGTCCCTACTTGACTTCACAGGGACAGGGAGTGTATCTGCCTTATTCACAGTTGGGTCCTTGGCGCTTGGTATCGTGTCAGCCACTTAAGTTTTTTTTTTGGGGGGTTTTTTTGGCCATGCTGCACTGCATGTGGGATCTTAGTTCCATGACCAGGGATCAAACCTGCTCCCCTTGCAGTGGAAGCATGGCATCTTAACCACTGGACCACCAGGGAAGTCCCTTAAGTTTGTTGAATGAATAAATGGATGAATGCAGTGCCCTAACTTTTGCACCAAAAGTCCTTCCCCCAGGCTTATACTCAACTCTCTTTCTCTGTGCCCAGCCTCTAAGAGCAGCCCCAAGCATCTGACTAGAACAGTTCTCTGGTTCCAAATCATGGCTGGCTCCAGGGAGGTGGGAACGCCTTCCTTTCTTCCATGGTCTCTTCCACTTAACTCCCCTTAGGGCCCCAGGCTGGCTCTTCACTCACCAGGTGTCTGTCCACACCAGGGAGGCCTTACCTGTGGGAGGTGTCGATCCGGACGCCGTACCGTGCCTCTGTGCTCCTTTTCCCCACCTGTACCTCGAAGCCAGGGTCGAAGAGCTGAACAAATGTGATGGTGCCGGTCTCGAGGCACATGTACAGCAAGAAGGAGTCCTTCACCACCAGCCACCTGGAGTGGAAGGGCTCTGACCATTCCTCCATGCCCCTGGCATCTCCTTCCTCACCCCCACCCACTGCCCAGCGGCTCTGCTCAGGCCTCACCGCTTGGACCAGCGATAACAAACTTGGTCTCGGCCACAGCAGGTGAGGCCAGGAACACGGTGGCCACCTGAGCGTTTCCGGATGACCCCCTCCCTGTGGGGAAAACCAGGAAGAGATGTTGGATGAGGCTGGATGAGGGATCCAGACCTCCAGCCCGCTGTGCACTGCTCTTTCCCTATTCTCAGCCAGGGAGAGATCCAGATGTTGGCAGATGGCGGGTGAGGGGTGTCAGACACTCACAGTCCTTTGGATCCAAGGTCTGGGATAAAGGACAGCTGACTGACTTCCAGAAACTCTGTCTGCAGAGGAAGAAAAAGGCCCAGAGGAGAGACTCTTATTTTCAGCCCCTCAGACTCTACCGACCCTGGTCCTCTGCCCCCTGCTCCATCTCAAGAGACCTGGCACCAGCCTCTTGACCTTACCATGGCATGGTAGTTGCGGTAGAAAGACATGGTCAGGAGGCGGTTGAGGTAATCCTCCAGGTATTTCTGAAGTAGGGATGGGAAAAAGGGAGAGACAGATGGGACCAGAACCATTTGCACCCAAACACCTTACCAGAGGACCTGGTGTCCGGTCCCACCTGTTTGCTGGATGCATGTCTGGCGGAGCCCTCAGGACCTGCCCGGGGTAGAGAGGGCATCTGTCTGTTGTTTGCCTCTTGGGCTGGAGAAGAAGCAACGGCAAAGCTGTGGAAGTGATGGGGGAGGGTCAATAGGAGGATGGGAGGATGGGTGCCTAGGTTCCTGAAGCACTGGAGGTGGGGTCTTGGAGGAAGCGAGGGGCTGGCAGAAGGAATGCCCCTTACCCTGAGGATGGAGACAGAAAAAGGTGGGAGGCTGCCAAGGGTACTTTGGGCATCCAGCCCTGCTGAGATACTGGCCCAGAACCATGGACAGGGAGAGCTGAGCAGGGAAGGTTTCCCGGTAACCGGGGTCAGAGGAGCAGGCCCAGTGGCCAGAGTTGGGGGAGGAAAGCAGCTGGGGGAGGAAAGGCTGTGGTCTGGGGATGAGACAGACGGAAAGCAGCAATGGGGGCTGGGGCAGTGACATCCCATGCTGCCCCGCGGTGAGGGGGCACCTGCCCTTCACAGGAGGCAGTCTTGTCCCCCTCACCGAGCCAGAGGGAGCAGACTCATCAAGACTTTGTGTCTCAGGAGGTCCCGATGCAATTCCTGGAAATGACGGAACTTCTTCTTGGTTGTCCAAGTAAAGTCACCGTGAGTCAAGCGGACAGAATACAGAGTGCAGGTGCCCACCTGGGGGAGTGAGGAACTGACTGAATGGATGTTCCCTGGTTGGGTGGCAGCCCCCACTCTGGCCAGCCCTCCCCTTAGCCCCCTCCCTAGTGCCAGCCCAGCCACCTTGGATCCACTGGTGTATCTTTCAGTGCCCACCACCTGGGCTATGACGGGAACCCCAGGGGCAAACACCAAGGGGTGAATTTTCAGAGGCTGGAGGTCGTAGATGGCCAGAAAGGGGTGCATCCGGTCAGCTGACAGGAGAGAAAGTGGAAGAATGTGGACTCCAGGAGGTCTCAGCCCCTTCCTCCTCCTCTCCCTGAGGGCGTCCTCCCTGTGTACCTGAGTCCTCTCCCTCCTTCAGAGTGTCCACCTCATCGGGCTCCATCTGTAACTGTCTGGAGTCCAGGTCACCCCCAGAGGGGAAGAGGCTCTCGGAGGTCGCCGCCATCCTAGGAATATGGGGAGGCCTCAGGAAGGTGACCTGCTTTGCAGAACCCTGCCCGCCATCGCACCCCACGGTCTTCCATCTCCCACAGGTCCCCCGCTACCCCCCACCTGGCTCCCGCTGACTCCCCGTCTCTCTGATTATGGCTCATCGGTCTGCAACGTCCTGCCAACCCGCCTCTAATCTCCATCCCCTATCTCGATCCTTCCTGCATCCAGAATGCCTGAGTCCCGCCTCCCGTCCCGTAACCAGGGTGCCGAGGAACACCCGGCCAGGCCCGGATGGCCCCGAAGTGGGGCAGAGCAGAAGCCAGGGGAGGGGCCCCGGGGGTTGCCAGGGGTCCCGAGCCACCGGGGCCCCAGCCAGGCCAAGCCAGCTGGAAGAAGGGGTCCAGGCGGGAATGAGGAAGTTATGCGTTCCCCGCCCGGGAGGGAAACCCCGAAATCTGAGCATGAGGCTGAGTCAGGAGGACCCGCAGCCCAAGCTCATTCCCGTCCCCGCCCGATTTCCTGGGCCCGGCACCTCCGCGGCGTCCCCTCCCCGGCCCCCTCACCCGGGCAGCCGAGCCGGAGGCAGCGCAGCAGAGTCAGAGCCGGAGCCCACAACCCAGAGGGCCAGGGCGGGGCGGGCGCTCAGGGCCTGCCCTTGGGGGCGGGACGGCCCCCGGCCTCACCTCCTCCGGATTCTCGTCGGTCCTGTCCCGCCCCCGCCGCCCTCGGCCTGTCCTTGCAGTCCTGCGTGCGGCCTGGGCGCTGGGGCCGCCCTCGGCTCTGCGGGACGGCGCTACCCTCCCCGTGCATCGGTGCGGCGCCGTCTGCCGGGCTGTCAGTCTGTCCCGCGCCGTCGGTCCGTGCAGGCCCGCTCCTCCCTGTGGGCCCTCGGCCCTGCGCACCCTCCTCCGCTCGGGCGCCGGCCCCCCCGGGGCCTCTCCGGCCACCGATCCCGCCAGGGCCCCTGGCGGGACGCGCCTCCGCGGCAGGGACCTGGCTGTGTCCCCTTCCCGGGCCGGCTGAGAACCGCATTGGCATTTGTAGATGGAAGGAATGACGGAAGGCCCGAGGGCTGGTGGCCACAAATTCATTAACGTACGCAAGCTTGCATTCTTTCATTCATTCACTACTTTCTGCGTACTTGCTCCGCGCCAGACTCTGAGCATACAGTAGTGAACAAAACTATCACGGGACTTGCTCTTCTGAAACTAACAGTCTAAGGGGAAACAGGAAAAATTTCAGGTTCTAATAGACAAAATATTTCATTTTTTTTTAAAGTAGATTTCTTTATCTCTTCTAGATGGAAGAGTGGGCTGATGGATATTTCTTCACGGACATTTGGGTTGTTTCTAGTTTTTGCCTGCTGCGAATAAAGCTCCTATAAACATTCCTGGGTAAGTCTTTGTGTAGCAATATGTTTTCGTTTCTCTTGGGTAAATAGCTAGGAGTGGAGTTGCTCCATCGTTTTAACTTTTTAAGAAACTAGCCAAACTTGTTTGATCTCTAATTGCACACATTTATATAGAGGCAGGGTGAAGAAAGTGACAAATAAAGGCTATTTTAAAATGGTCATTAAAAAGCACTTTTTAAACAATAGATCTTCATTGGAGTATAATTGCTTCACAATACTGTTAGTTTCTGTTGCACAACAAAGTGAATCAGCCACATGCATACACATGTCCCCATATCCCCTCCCTCTGGAGCCTCCCTCCCATTTTCCCTATCCCACCCCTCTAGGTCATGGCAAAGCACTGAGCCGATCTCCCTGTGCTCTGCTGCTTCCCACCAGCCAACTATTTTACATTCGGTAGTGTATATATGTCGATTCTACTCTCATTTCGCCCCAGCTTCACCCTCCCACCCCAAGTCCTCAAGTCCGTTCTCTATGTCTACCTCTTTATTCCTGCCCTGCAACTAGGTTCATCAGTGCCATTTTTTTTTTTTTAAGATTCCATATATATGCATTAGCATATGGTATTTGTTTTTCTCTTTCTGACTTACTTCACTCTGTATGACAGACACTAGGTCCATCCACCTCACTACAAATAACTCAATTTCTTTCCTTTTTTGGCTGAGTAATATTCCATTGTATATATGTGCCACATCTTCTTTATCCATTCATCTGTCAGTGGACATTTAGGTTGGTTCCATGCCCTGGCTATTGTAAATAGTGCTGCAATGAACATTGTGGTACATGTCTCTTCTTGAATTACGTTTTTCTCAGGGTATATGCCCAGTAGTGGGATTGCTGGGTCATATAGTAGTTCTAGTTTTAGTTTTTTAAGGAACCTCCATACTGTTTTCCATAGTGGTTGTATCAATTTACATTCCCACCAACAGTGCAGGAAGGTTTCCTTTTCACCACACCCTTTGCAGCATTTATTGTTTCTAGATTTTTTGATAATGACCGTTCTGACCGGTGTGAGGTGATACCTCATTGTAGTTTTGATTTACATTTCTCTAATAATTAGTGATGTTGAGCATCTTTTCATGTGCCTCTTGGCCACCTGTATGTCTTCTTTGGTGAAATGTCTATTTAGGTCTTCCGCCCATTTTTTAACTGGATTATTTGTTTTTTTGATATTGAGTCACATGAGCTGTTTGTATATTTTGGAGTTTAATCCTTTGTCTGTTGTTTCATTTGCAAATATTTTCTCCCATTCTGAGGGTCGTCTTTTTGTCTTGTTTATGGTTTCCTTTGCCGTCCAAAAGCTTTGAAGTTGAATTAAGTCCCATTTGTTTATTTTTGTTTTTATTTCCCTTACTCTAGGAGGTGGGTCAAAAAAGATCTTGCTGTGGTTTATGTCAAAGAGGGTTTTTCCTATGTTTTCCTCTAAGAGTTTTATAGTGTCTGGTCTTACATTTAAGTCTTTAATCCATTTGCAGTTTATTTTTGTGTATGGTGTTAGGTAGTGTTCTAATTTCATTCTTTTACATGTAGCTGTCCAGTTTTCCCAGAACCACTTATTGAAGAGGCTGTCTTTTGTCCATTGTATGTTCTTGCCTCCTTTGTCATAAATTAGGTGCCCACATGTGTGTAGGTTTATCTCTGGGTACTCTATCCTGTATCATTGGTCTATATTTCTGTTTTTGTGCCAGTACCATACTGTCTTGATTACTGTAGCTTTGTGGTATAGTTTGAAGTCAGGGAGCCTGATTCCTCCAACTCTGAAAAAGCACTTTTTAAATAAGTGAAATATTTTAAGATAGGGGGTAAAAGGAACTGCCAAACTGTTTTCCAAAATGGTTGTTGTGTTTTATATTTCCAAAATCTATGTATGATAATTCCATTTGTTCTGCAGCATGGCCAACGTTTGATATTGTCTATCTTTTTAGTGTTAGCCATGCTAATAAGTGTAAAATAGTACATCATCATAGTTTTATTTGCATTTCTCTGATGACTAATGATGTTGACCATGTTTCATGTGCTTATTGACCATTTTTATATCTCTTTTTAAGTGTTCAATTCTTTCACTAATTTTTTAAAAAACCATGTTATTTGTCTTATTATTGATTTGTAAGAGTTCTTTATATATTTTGGATACAAATCCTTCATCAGATATATGTATTGCAAAGATTTTCACCCAGAACGTGCCTTGTTTTTTTAAAATAATGGTGCCTTTTGGGAATTCCCTGTTGGTCCAGTAGGACTTGGCTCTTTCACTGCTGGGGCCCAGCCACTCAGCGTGGCCAAAATAAATAAATAAATAAAATGACGGTCCCTTTTGAAAAGCAGAGGTTTTTTATTTTGATTAATTTGTGGCCTGTAGACTATTACTCAGCAATAAAAATGAATAAAGTGTAAAATGGTACAGCCACCTCGGAAACAGTTTCAAAATGTTAAGTGTAGAGTTACCATGTGGCCCAGCAATTCCACTCCTAAGTATATGCCAAAAAGAACTGAAAATGTATGCCCTCACAAAAACTTGTACACGAATGTCCACAGTAGTATTATTCAAATAGTGAAAAAGTAGACACAAACCAAAATGTCCATCAAGTAATGAATAGATAAACAAAATGTGGTGTATCCCTACCATGGAATATTATTCAGCCATAAAAAGGAATGATGTACTGATACATGCTACAACAGGGATGGACCTTGAAACATTATGCTAAGCGAAAGAAGCCAGACACAAAGGATCACATATTATATGATTCCATTGCTATGAAATGTCCAGAATAAGTAAATCCAAAGAGACCATAGCTGGGACCAGTAGCTGGACCAGTAGCTGGGGAGAAGGACAGGGGAGTGACTGCTAATGGGTACAGGGTTTCTCTTGAGGGTGATGAGAAGGTTATAACATTAGCTGTGATCGTTGCACACCTCTGTGAATATAGTAAAAAACCACTGAATTGTAGACTTTAAAGGGTGAATTTTATGGTGCATGAATTATTTCTCAATAAAGTTGTTATTACAAAAAATACAAACTGTTAATACATACAACACGGGTGAATTTCAAAACCATTATGCTGAAAGAAGCGTACACAAAAGAGTAGTACTATATGATTCCATTAATGTAAAGTTCTGGAACAGAAAAACCAATCTATAGTGATGGAAATCAGATCAGTAGTTGCCTGTGGCAGGGAGTGGGGAAAAAGAGGGAGAGTAAAGGCCACACAGGGAACTTGGTGATGGAGATGTCCTATATCTTGATTCGGGTGGTGATTACATGGGTGTATGCACTTGTCAAAACTCATAGAACTGTACACTAAGATGTGTGCATTAAATTGTATGTAAATTTTTACTTCCATAAAGTTAATTTAAAAAACAGATTTTCCAATATAAAATAAAAATTAAATTTAAAAAGAAATAAAATAAAATAACAGATTTCAGTCAGGCAGCATAGTCAGCAGTGCTTTCCAACCTTTCCCACATCATGATACCCTTAGGGAATGATAATATAGCTCTTGGAGGGCATTTAGAGTCCTTGGTTAGCATACTGTGGACTTGAGGCTTCCAGCCCGGGCTCTGGCTGCCTTAAACCTGGCTGAGGGCAATACCTGTCAGGAACATGCTTGGGAAGCTCAGTGTGGCAGTTAACAGAGTGGACTCTGGGGTCAGACTGAAGAGGGTGAGGGAAAGTACTGCTCTTCTGATAACTGCTTGTGTGACCTTGGGCAAGCTACCTAATCTCCCAGTGCCTCTGATTCCTCATCTCTGAGATCAGCATAATAATAACACTTACTTTAAAAGATCATTGACGTTAAAAAGAAAAAGGGACTTCCCTGGTGGTCCAGTGGTTCAGACTCCCAATGCAGGGGGCATGGATTCAGTCCCTGGTCCGGGAACTAATACCCCACATGCTGCACGGCGTAGCCACACACACACACACACACACACAAATCATTGACACGATCAAGTGAGATAACGTAAAATTCCCTAGAATCTACCTGGCACAGCATAATTAATCAATTACAACTATTTTCATAAAAGGGGTCGAGAGCTACTGGACTATTTGAGAACATAACATTTCCCTAACTAGTAAAGTTTCTTGTTCTAAAAAAATAAACTATTCTTTAAATTTTTTACATCTTGGGCATTCTAAATACAAATGAATCTCATTCTAAAATATAAATGAGGGACTTCCCTGGTGGTCCAGTGGCTAAGACTCTGCGCTCCCAATGCAGAGGGCCCGGGTTCAATCCCTGGTCAGAGAACTAGATCCCACAGGTCGCAACTAAAAGATCCCGCACGCGGAAACGAAGATCCCACATGGCGCAACTAAGACCCAGCACAGCCAAATAAATAAATATTAACAAAAAATACAATAAAATACAAATGAATCCCCAGCAGGGTCCAGCCTGGCACCCTTGTCGTCTGGCATTGCTACGATGAATTTTCACTGCGTCTGTCTGTGCCGGCACTTGTGTGTCTGTCTCTACCATGCCTCCCCTCCTAGTCTCCTCCTGCTTCTCCATGGGGATCAGAGACGACCCCAAAATTAAGGGGGTACAAAAGGATAGGCGTTTGAGTGGGGGATCCCCCACCCCTTCCCTCCTCCCTCTTCTCCCCCTTCCATCTCCTGGCGCCTGTAATCACCAGGCGGTCTGAGGCTAAGTGGTAGTTTTGCCCACAGTGGAGGGGCTTGGAAACCACACCCCTCCTAGGGCGCTCCTGGCCATTGTCTGCATCCCAGTCTCGTCCATTATTGAGATGGATCTGAAGGGGGCATGGTGTTTCCCATGGTGTGGGTGCCGGAGACAGCGGGGGACTGAAAGAGGAGCAGGTACGGGGGAGACAGAGGAAAAGGTGGGCTGCCAGGCAGACAGACAAACTGCACTGGGGAGAAAGGTAAATGCTCAAATCAGGGAAGGGAAAAGAATAATCTGCCCCCTGGGCGGGAGGTGGATTTATCACTTCGCCAAAGGATTGGCTAAACACTTTGCAGGGCCCAGTGCGAAATGAAGTGGGACCCCCTTATTTAAAAAGTTATTAAGAATTTCAAGACAGTGACAGCAGAGCATTACACCAAGCATGGGGGCCCTTCTGAGTGTGGCCCCGTGTCCAGTGCATAGGTCACGGGCCAGGGAAGCCAGCCCTGCTGCCAACGTCCCCTCTCCTCTCCCTGCTGATGCTAGCGACACTCACCCCCTAGGTTCCCTGGCCTCTTTCCTCCTCCTGACACACAACTCCTTTCTTCCCCCTCCAATCTCCCTTTTAGGCCTGGATCCAGCTGCCCCCCCAGATCCAGATCCCAGCCCAGCTGTAGCCTCCATCGTGGCTGAGGGAGGGTCCCTTGGGTCTGGCGCCTACTTCAGCAGGAAAGCCCGTCTCTCCTTCCGCCACCAGCTGCATGACATAGCATCGGCCAACGACTCCACCATTTGAAGGGGACAACCAAGGGCTGAACTTCCAGGAGGCCTTGGCAACCTTCCTTCCCCCGCCTTCTCAGTCATCCCAGTGTCCAGCTCCCTCAGATCCCTCATGACCTTCTTATTAAATACACTGAGAATTGCCAAGTGCTGTGTGTATGTGCATGTTTTGGAGAGGAGATGGGGACCACGACACCAGGGCTGTTATGGGGCTGAGGTGGGAAGTGCAGCGTGAGGTGGGAGTGAGGACGCAGGATTGGGGAACAGGAGGCAGCTGATCTCATGCGGCGCCCAGGTGTGCCTAGCAGGAAGTAGGTTTGCTGAAATCAAGCTTCAGAGTTGAGTGTGGTGAGAGCAGTTTGGAGCGGGTGCGGGGTAGGCAGGACAGCAGATGGGGCTAGGGAGCGTATTCGTTCAATGACTATCAAATGTCCACTCCCTGCCAGGCATTGAAAATATATCAGTGAATCAAGCACAAGGAATTCTCTCTTCTCACTGAATCTGCTTTCTGGTAGGGGAGGCAGACAATAAATAAATAAGCATGGTAATAGGAGACAGCGGTAAGTACTGCTACGAAGAAAATTAAACAGGTAATGTGAGAGCAGGGTGGAGGAGGGTGGTGTTTCTTAAAATTCAAGTGGCCAGGAAAGGCCTTTCTGTTGAGGGATGGAGCGTTCTCAGGATTTTGGAGTACAAGGGAAAGAGGAATCAAAGATGCCTTGAGACAGGGAGGACCGGGAGAACAGGTTTTGCAGAAAATCAAAAGTTCCGCATTGGTTCTTTTGAGATACACATTTGGGGTGAGAGATCCTTCTTCACTTAATTCAGGACCTCACCAACTCCTTAGGAAGCCTCCTCTGTACCCCCCGAAATCCTCCAGGGTAGGATTATATTCTAGAACCAGGTTTTCAAATGTGGCTTCCACAGTTCCCTTATCCATAGACTGGAGAAATGTAGATTAGGGCAAGACTGTCGGTCACTGTCAATGAGCACTTAGCTGGAGTGGGGACCGTCTTGCAGGGCCAGAGCCAGCTCTGTTTCTCATCCGTGGGGCTGAAAGGTAACTTCCCATCACCTCCCCATGGGAATGGTGGCTTCTGGAGCCAACCCACAGCACTCCCAGTGGCCGCCCTCTCCCACTCAAGGTCAAACTTAAACTCCATGTGCACCAAGGTCCAACTTCCTCCCGAAAGCCAAAGAAGTCACACTGCTGCTTCTGACAAGATGAGGTGACAGAGGTGACTGTGAAGAGAGGGGACTGTGAACCTGGGTCGGACATGTGGAGTCCTTCTGACTTTAGGGCCAGTAGCCTCCCAGGAGGCAGGAGGCAGGCTGAGGGGAGGTGACTCCAGTCTCTCTCAGAATTCTGAGTTCCCCCTTAGGCTTAAACAGGGAGGGGGGTGGGTCATTTGTTGGGAGCCCCTACACCAACCACACTAGTGTCACAGAGACCTGGATATGGTAACGAAAGTGTGGGGCATGATGGCCTGGAGAAGGGTCCTCTCCAGCTCCCTCAGGGCAGTGGTTTATACAAACAGAAATGGGCCAGAGAAGTTCAGGCTTGAGGTTAAGAAAAGAACCCCAAAGCACACAGGTTCTCACTGACAAACTATTTATTGAATTTTGTCATCAGTATGGGATGTCTCTTGTTGTATCTTAGAATCCTAGGATTCAGGGATGTGGTAAAGTGGCAATGGTGAATTTGGGAATCTGGTCTCCCAAAAGTACCTGCCGCTCTACCCCTGATTCCGCAATGGCTGCCAGGCGGATCACTCCTCCGCTGGAGCCATCCCGCTCCATGGCCAAAGCGAGAGCTGTGGAGAAAAGAGGAAAGTTGGGATTGGAGTCAGATGCTGGGATCGTGGCAAGGAAAGAGGAATGCTGACCTGGCTCGAGTATGGGGGTTTATGCTCACAGACCCAGAAGCCGCAGTTCTCACCATTGGCAGTGAATTGCAGACATTCTTCCTTGGTCATGCCCTCCCGGTAGGTAGCATCGACATAGCCATAGATATAGGAACTCCCGGAGCCCCCGATGGCAAAGGACTGTCTTACCATCATACCCCCCATGGGTACCGAATACACCTGCCAGACGGAGGGAGGAGAAGAGTGTCACCATTTGTACCCTCCCCACAACACACATATGTTCGCCTGTCCACTGCGGAACTGGTATGTGAAAAGTTAATAGTAAGTGATGTAGAGACTGGAAAGAGAACTAGAAAATGCCTGCGGTGGGGAGAGAATGAAAGGCATGGTTCCAATGTTCTCGGGGTGGTGGTATCTGACCTGCCCCCCTTCTTGGGGGTCCCAGCCCGCAATGATGATTCCTGCCATCAGGTCTTCTCGGTATCGGTAACACATCTCCTTAAAGAGGCTGGCTGCCGTGTGTACCAGCGGAGGCTCATTCAGCTCGATGCTAGAGGGTGAAGGGAGTCATAGGGAAGGCAGTGTCAGGACCTGGAAGTCAGACTATTCCGCTCCTCAGGTCCCAACTCCTTTCAGATACTTACTCCCCCAATGCCCACAAGTACCTGTGGAAACCAAGCTGATAAGTGACTGCGTCAGCTACTGCCTGGGTATCAGCTGCTGAGCCTGAGCGGCAGCAAAAAATACGGTCGTGAATAGGGGTCAGCTTGTCAGTCACTCGATTGGCGATGTACGACCTGCAGGATAGCAGAATAGTGAGGGAAGGACCCCACCTGTCTCCCACTTGCATCTTTTACCATCCACTCCCTCAACAGGAATTCCAGTATTTCCTGTTAGTTCTCATCTAAACTGAAGCAGGCTGGAGAACAAACTTTTGCAAGAAGTTCACCAAAAGGTGAAGAGAACTACGAAGCAGTAGAAGCTGGAACAAATCCTTATCTCCCGGGAAGGACGAAACCTCACTTCCCACAGTAGTCTATGGAGGGTAAGGATGGGCTGGCAGGCAAGGAAGGAAGGAAGGGAAAGACGGGAAGAAGACCTTTCACGTATCTGTCCTGAGCTCACCCAGTGGTTGTTCTGGAGTCGGCTCCTAGAACCACGCCCCCTTCAAATTGCACGGCCATGATAGTGGTCTGGAGAAAGAGGAGAAAGGGGTGAGTCTGGGCCTCTCCATATTCTCCAGCATACACAAACCTTAATGATCCGTCTATCCAGTCCCTACAGTACAAGAAAAGTCGTGCGCCACCAACACATCGTCAAATCTCATGGGGTTCTCAATAACCCGCAGAATACCAGAAATTCAATCTTCAAGTTCCCAAAGGCCCACCCTGACCTTAAGCTTTCGTCCTACAAGATTCCAGAATTCCACGCTTCAGCCTACCTTCCACCTCCTCCCACACCACTCCTGCGTCCTTAGGATACCCCTCCCCTGCCTGACAGCATCACACAGACCACCTCTCTTCCCCGCCCCTCCAGTTCTCCCAACCCACTCCAGCCTTATCTTTCCATCGCTTCAATCCTTGTGCATATCTCGTGAACCCCGAGTCCTTCCTTACCCCTGTTGAGACTTCTCGGTTTTCCCAGTCGGGGGTAATGGCCTCAGGCCCCCAGGCTGGTGCTGGCCGCGCTCCCCGAGCAGCTACTAAGGTGGCCGCCATCTTCCTCCTCCGGTACGGCCACAAAGCAACTGTCGTAAAGCGCTCCGTCACCCTCTTTAGTCGTGCTCTGAGGCCTTCTGGGGGCGAAGCTGCGCCACGGTTGACGGCAGAAAGGAAAAGAAATGTGTAGTGAACCTTCTTTGCGACCGTGAGAGCTTGATGGCAGCGTGGGTGGCAAACAAAGAAACAAGAAACAAACAAAAAAACCCAAACAACAAACAGATCCAAACCGTCTGGAAAAACTACGTTCCTATCGGTGTACGCGGGACTGATCGGAGTTGCGATTCAAAGAGGCTTCAGGATAGACTTGAGCGTCTCCGATTTAGAATGACCGCACTATGTTTTCATTTCTCTTAGGTATATACTTAGGCGTATATACTAGGAGTGAAATTGTTAGGTCATTTAGTAAATTTTTGTTTAACATTTTAAGGAACTGACAGCTTTTCCACAGCAGCTGCCTCGTTTTACATCCTCACCAGCCATGAATGAGGATTCCGATTTCTCCACTTCCTAATTCTTGTGGTGCATTTTTAATTTTACCCATCCTAGTGGGTGTGAAGTGGTATCTTGTGGGGTTGTTGTTGTTGTTGTTTTTGCTTTTCCCTGTGATGAGTGACATTGAACATATTTTCATGCGCTGATTGACCATTTGTATATCTTCTTTTGAAAAATACCTATTTAAGTCCTTTGCCTGTTTTAAAATTGGGTTATCTTTTTATTGTTGAGTTATGCGGGTTTTTTTTTTCCCTTCACGAGCAAAGCATCAAACTTTTTCTTTTCTTTTTTTTTCTTTTGCCGCATCGCGCGGCTTGTGGGATCCTAGTTCCCCCACCAGGGACTAAACCCCGGGCCCCTGCAGTGAAAGCCCAGAATCCTAACCACTCGGTCACTAGGGAACTCCCAACATCAAACTTTTTAAAAAATTGAAGTATAGTTGATTTACAATATTGTGTTAGTTTCAGGTGTATAGCAAAGTGATTAAGATATATATATATATTTCCATTATAGGCTATTATAAGATATATGAGTATAGCTCCCTGTGCTATACAGTAAATCATTGTTGTTTATCTATTTTATGTATAGTAGTTTGCATCTGTTAATCCCATAATCCTAATTGTTCTTTTTATATTCTACATACTACACCTTTATCAGACATACAATTTGCAAATATTTTCTCCCATTCCATGGACTGTCTTCTCACTTTCTTTTCTTTTTTTTTAAAGTTAATTAATTTATTTATTTTCGGCTGCATTGGGTTTTCATTGCTGCGTATGGGCTTTTTCTTAGTTGCAGCTTAGTTGCTCCGCGACATGTGGGATCTTCCATGTGGGATCTTCCCAGACCAGGGCTCAAACCTGTGTCCCCTGCATTGGCAGGCAGATTCTTAATCACTGCGCCACCAGGGAAGTCCCAGATTTTGTATTTATTCTTGAGTCAGGTTTGGTAGTGTGTGTCTTTTTAGGAATTTGTCCATTTCATTTAGGTTATCTACTTTATTGGCCTACAGTTGTTTACAGTATTTCCTTATAATACTTTATATTTCTGTAAGATCGTTAGTTATGTTTCCTCTTTTTTTTTTTTTTGCAGGATCTCAGTTCCTGACCAGGGATTGAACCCGGGCCACAGAAGTGAAAGCCTGGAATCCTAACCACTAGGCCATCAGGGAACACCCGCTCTTTCTTTCTTCTTTTTTTTTTTTTTAATTAATTAATTTATTGGCTGTGTTGGGTCTTTGTTGCTGTGCGTGGGCTTTCTCTAGTTGTGGCGAGCGGGGGCTACTCTTCGTTGTGGTGTGCAGGCTTCTCATTGCAGCAGCTTTTGTTTGTTGCGGAGCACAGGCTCTAGACACTCAGGCTGCAGTAGTCGTGGCATGCAGGCTCAGTAGTTGTGGCTTGCAGGCTCTACAGCGCAGGCTCAGTAGTTGTGGCACTCAGGCCTAGTTGATCTGCGGCATGTGGGATCTTCCTGGACCAGGGCTCGAACCTGTGTCCCCTGCATTGGCTGGCGGATTCTTAACCACTGCGCTACCAGAGAAGTCCCTCATTTTTTTTTTTTAATACTCTTTTGTATTTTCTTCTATAAACTCTTTTTTTTTTTTTGGCTGCATTGGGTCTTCATTGCTGCGTGCGTGCTTTCTCTAGTTGTGGCGAGCAGGGGCTACTCTTCGTTGTGGTGTGCGGGCTTCTCATTGCGATGGCTTCTCTTGTTGTGGAGCACAGGCTCTAGGCACACAGACTTCAGTAGTGATAGCACACAGGCTCAGTAGTTGTGGCTCACAGGCTCTAGAGTGCAGGCTCAGTAGTTGTGGTGCATGGGCTTAGTTGCTCCACAGCAGCCCCTCTTTCATTTTTGATTTTAGTAATTTGAGTCTTCTCTCTCTTTTTCTTGGTCAGTCTAGCTAAATGTTCGTCAATCTTAGTGGTCTTTTCAAAGAGCCAACTTTTGTTTTAGTTGATTCTATTGTTTTTCTGTTTTCTATTTCATTTATTTACACCCTAATCTTTATTATTTCCTTCCTTCTGCTTTCTTTAGATTTAGTTTGCTCTCCTTTTTCTTTTCTTTTCTTTTTTCTTTTCAGCTGTGACACGTGGCTTGCAGGATCTTAGTTCCTCAAGCAAGGACTGAACCCAGGCCCCATGCAGTGGGAGTGGGGAGTCCTAACCACTGGACTGCCAGGGAATTCCCTGCTTTTCTTTTTCTAGTTTATTAAGGTAGAAGGTTAAGCTGTTGATTTGAGATCTTTCTTCATTTTTAATATAGGCATTCATAGCTACACATTTCCTTCTGAGCACTGCTTATGCTGTATCCCAAGTTTTGGTATGTTTTGTTTTCATTTTCACTAACCTCAAAATATTTTCCCTGTGATTTCTTCTTTGACCCAGTGGTTGGTTAGGAAAATTCACATACTTGTGAATTTTCTAAATTCCCTTTTGCTATTGATTTCTAATTTCACTCCAGTTTAGTTGGAGAATATTTTGTGACTTCAACCTTTTTAAATTAATTGAGACTTTTTTGTGGCCTACCCTATGGTCCATCCTGGAGAATGTTGCATGTGCGCTTGAGAAGAATGTGTATTTTGCTGTTACTGTGTGGAGTAGTCCTCCTATGAACCTGCCATACTATTTCTACATACTGCAGCTGGAGCTGGTGTTTTTTTTTTTTTTTTTAAGTATTTATTTATTTGCCACGTAGGGTCTTAGTTGTGTCACGCAGGATCTTTCGTTGTGGTGCGTGGTCTTCTCTCTAATTGTGGTGTGCAGGCTCCAGAATGCACGGATTCCAGAGCACAGGGGCTCATTAGTTGTGGCGGGTAGGCTCTGTAGTTGCAGCACGTGGGTTTAGTTGCCCCGCGGCATGTGGGATCTTAGTTCGCTGACCAGGGATTGAACCAGAGTCCCCTGCATTGCAAGATGGATTCTTAACCACTGGACCACCAGAGAATCCCTGGAGCTGGTGTTTTGAATTGAAAATATGATCCAGACAATCCCCCACTTAAAATTAACTCTCAAGATAAAGTCCTGTCTCTGTAACATAGTTTATAAGGCCCTTCATGTACTCACTCCTGCCCACCTGTCTGGAATCACATCTCTTATTTACTTCTAAATTTTTTATTGTAATAAAATATAAATAACATAAAATTTAGCATTTTAACCATTTTTGGTGTACAATTCAGTAGCATGAAGTACATTTACTTTGTTGTGCAATCCCCTCTTTTCTTTTTGACACTCTTGTCTCCAGCCATCTGAACTATTTTTAGTGCTCATACATTCATTCAACAAAAGCTGTTGAATGTCTACTGGGTGCCAGGCACAGTTTGAGGCACTGGAAGTACATCAGGGAACAAAGTAGACAGAAATTCCTAGCCCCATGGAACTTACATGTATTAAGGGAGACAAAAAAGTAAGTGCAATATACAGCATGTTAAATAGTGAATCATATTAAGAAGAAAAAGCAAAGAAGGGAGATAGGAAGATGTGTGTGTGTGTGTGTGTGTGTGTGTGTGTTGAAATTTTAGAAAGAATAAGCAGGGAAGGTCTCACTGGAGAGACATTTAAATAAAGACCAGAAGGAAGGAGGGAAGTCATTTGTATATTTTGGGGAAAAGCATTCTGGACAGAGGGAAGATCAAGTGCAAAGTCATGAGGCAGGATCATGCCTGACATATTCAATGAATATTGACGAGGTCAGTTTGGCTAGTGCAATCAGATCACATAGGGCCTTTGAGAAGCTTTTCATCATTCTCAACTGAAAATATGATCCAGAAAATTTCCTGCAATAGGAAGCCATTGGAAAGTTTTGAGCAGGGAAGTGACATGATATGCTTTATATTTTAAAGATCACTTTGGCTGCTCTATTGAAAATACACTGTAGGGACGCAAAGTATGGAAGAGAGAAACAATTAGGAGGCTATTGCAATAATCCAGGTGATAGATGAAGTTGACTTGACAAGGTTGGTAGCAGTGGAGATAGTGAGAAATAGATTCTGACTGCTTGGAGGTGGGTACGATGAAAGAGAAACCAAAGAGTCAGGATGACTGCAAGGATTTTGGCTTAAGGACTTGGAAGAATGGAATTGTCGTTTGCTGAGCTAGCGAGGACTGTGGAGTATTTTGGGAGGAGAGAATATTGGAAGCTCAGTTTTGGACTTGTTAAGTTTGCTATCTCTAGTTGAAATCCAAGTGGAGATGTGGAATAAGGAAGTGATATATAGTATTCTGGAGTCCAGGGGAAAGTGGGTTGGAGTTATAATTTGGGAATTATCAGTGTGTAACTTTACTATTGTGGGAGTGGAGTCATTTAATAAACATACATTACTGAGCTGAGCACCTGCTTGGTGTGAGGCAAGACGCACAGGTTTTAGCCTTGGGTAGTTGACAGGAAAGGGTGTCATTTATTGAGATAGGAAACACAAGAAGAGGTGCAGTTCTGGGAGGAGGTGACTGGATTCGTGTTGGATGTGTTGCATTTGTGGTGTCTGTGGAGGTGTCCGGGAAAGAGTTTGCTTTATGGGGGCTGCAGCTCAGGGGACAGGTCTGGTCTGGAGACTTGGCACGTAGTTGGCAACTGAAGCTGTAGGAGTGGTTGACATAGGCCAGGGGTAGCATGAGTCTCTCGGCGGCCGGAAACAGGGATGACACATCTTCCCACATCTATTTTTTCCTGTTTCCCTTAAGCGCCTGCTGTCATCACACAAAACGCCCTAAATCGACGGCTACCAAAGAATACTTTTTTTTAAATAAATTTATTTATTTATTTATTTATTTATTTTAGGCTGCGTTGGGTCTTCGTTGCTGTGCACGGGCTTTTCTCTACTTGCGGCGAGCAGGGGCTACTCTTCCTTGCCGTGCAGGCTTCTCACTGCGGTGGCTTCTCTTGTTGCCGAGCAAGGGCTCTAGGCCTGTGGGCTCACTAGTTGTGGTTCGCTGCTCTAGAGCACAGGCTCAGTAGTTGTGGCTCACGGGCTTAGTTGCTCCGCTGCATGTGGGATCTTTCGGACCAGGGCTCAAACCCGGGTCCCCTGCATTGGCAGGCGAATTTCAACCACTGCCACCAGGGAAGTCCCAAAGAATACTTTTTATTCCCCACAGCTCCTCCCTTCTCCCGGAGATTGCGGATAGAGGCAGGGTCTAAAAAACCCACCCCTATCAAGGTGAGCCTCCGGGGTGGTGACGTCACCAAGGAAGCGGGGTATATGGAGACCACGCCCCCGGCACCGGGAGGCGGGGCCAAGGGCTCAACCTGGAGCTGCACCGACCCCTCCCCAGGGCGCTTCCTTCCTCCGGCCAGTAGGCGTCAGGCCAGCTCGAGCAGGCAGCCGTCGGCCAACAAGCCCTGAGTACGGTTGTAGACGTCCTCTAGGGTCCCCGCGGCCTGGACCAGCGCGTTCCGCGCCTCCGCCTCTTTGGAACCCGGACACGCCAGCTCGAGCAAGCGGCCGCGACTCGGGAAGGCGAGGAATGCGAGGTGAGCGGCCTGACGGACGAACCAGGGGTGGTGCGGAGCCAGGGCCGTGCCGTAGGCGTCGCTGCACTGAGCGCCAGCGTCCGGGCCTCCGAGCATCCCGGTAGCCACCCGGTGGAGGCAGAGCTGGGACCAGCGTAGCGCACGGTGCAGCAAGAGCATCGTCATTGAGCCCGGGCACCCGGCCGAGAGTCGTGGGGCGATCCCGGGCCGCTCCCACGCCACCATGGTCGCCAGCGACGTGTAGTGCGCGGCCTCTGGGCCGTGCACCAGAGCCTCGAGGGCTGTCACTTTGGCGGAGGCCTCGCTTGTGGCGAAGGCGAAGATGGAGCCGAGGGGAATTAGGAACCTGTGTGTGATGGTGGGAAGGGTAGGAAGGTTTGAGAGAGGGCGATGGAGCCACAAAGAGGCGGGGACTGGATGGGGTTGGGGGAGAGACCACTCACCGGACTAGCTCCCTCCATCCTGCCAGGTACTGCGACAACTCCACATCCCTTTCCGGGTTCAGACTGGCGCGGAACGGCCTCATCATGCGGCCCAGCATCCCCTGAGGGCCCAGACACTGAGGCTCTTCCCGTTCCGGGGCCTCCAAGGGTCCCGACTGTTGCCGGACCTGGGGGTGAGATAGGAGGGGAACGGAGTGGGAGCAGAAGCCCTAGCTTGCTGGGTTCGCCAAGCAGCCCAGTTGGGCTCTGAAGAAAGTATTCCTAAAATCTAGATGGTGTCCCTCTTGCTGTATTCTCAGCTTCTGACGGGAGAAGGGAGAGGAGGAGGAGGGCCTGCCCTTCATCGGATCCTCAGCCTGGTGCACTTCCCCCTGCTCAGGGTCCTACCTGGACCTCCCAGTCCCAGCCCTTCCGGGAGCATACCTGGAAAGGAGGCGGTTCCCTGGCAATGCAGGACTGGGCCCCAGATCTGCAGCCTGAGAGGGCACCTGAGGGAAGTGAAACAGAACAACGAGGGCTTGAGGAGAGACCTTAGGTCTCAAGGGCCTGGATTCCCCGGTTCCTCCCAGAGCAGGTGAGGGAAGGGGTACTCACGGAGGCTCCGAGCCCAGAGATAAACAAGCAGTAGTGTGAAGACAGCAAGAGGAATCGCACTGCGCAAGCAGCGCCGAGGGACCGGCTGAGGCAGTGCGACCCGCATGGCTGCTGCAGGGACCACCGCCCCCTCACCAGCCCCTCGCCAGGCCTTGTCCCTTCGCCTCCAGGAGGGGAGAGAAGCCGCAGTGCCTGAGGCGCAAAGGGTTAATAATTAACCTACTAAGTCCCTCTCCCCTGTGCCCTTTGCCCCAGAGGGCAGCATCTGAGGAGAGAGGGAATCAATGAAGAGGATTTGGGGGATTCGGTAGCAGTGACACGTCGCTACATTTCCCTTCCCTGTAAAGGCCAGGTTGTAGTAAGAGGAAGGCTGGTTATTGTGAGGAGAGGCTGAGGTCAGAACCAGTTCCCCCACTGAGCAATGGTGGACCCTAAGTTGACTCTGGGCCTGAGTTCCCTCCACTGTACATTGAGGATAATATGTTGTTTTGCAGGCTTCATGTGAGGATTAACTGATATCGTATGTGCAAACACTGTAAATGGAAAAGCTTACTACAGCTGCTCCATAAATCTTACCTTTTAAGTTCAAGCCTGGGGCACCTGGGATTCAGAGAACACCCTCTTCTAAATTCTCTATCCTGTCCCCAGGGGACCTTATCTTATTATTATTTTTTATTTTATAAATTTATTTATTTTTTGGCGGCGTTGGGTCTTCGTTGCTGCGCGCGGGCTTTCTCTCGTTGCGGTGAGCCGGTGCTACTCTTTGTTGCGGTGCGCGGGCTTCTCATTGTGGTGGCTTCTCTTGTTGTGGAGCACGGGCTCTAGGCGCGCGGGCTACAGTAGTTGTGGCACGAGGGCTCAGCAGTTGTGGCTCGCGGGCTCTAGAGCGCAGGCTCAGTAGTTGTGGCGCACGGGCTTAGTTGCTCCGCGGCATGTGGGATCTTCCCGGACCAGGGCTCGAACCCGTGTCCCCTGCATTGGCAGGCGGATTCTCAACCACTGTGCCACCAGGGAAGCCCAGGGGACCTTATCTTAATCTGGATGCCTGAGGTCTCAATTATATAGTTTAGGCTGTCACCTTTTACATTTTTGTAGTTTACTTTTTTTAATCTCCAAATTGATTCCTCAATCATTCATCAAACCAACCTTTATTAACTACCTCCACATGCCAGGCCCTGTACTAGGCCCCATGAAGACAAATGTGCCTTCACAGAGCTCAGGGTCCATTGGAGAATTTATCATCTGTCTCCCCCACTGGAATGTGAGCTCTGATGAAGACAGGGGCCTTTTCTTGGTGGCTGCTCTATTTAGCATTTAGAATATTGCCTGGGCCCAAACACATTATTTCTAAATAAGTAATATTGAATAGACAAAGGAATGTGTTGTATGAAGGGCAGGCAAATCAGGGGTGGTACTCCCCACAACAATTTTTTGTTTTTAATTAGGAGTCCCCCTGGTGGTCACAGGGGGAAAAACATGGAGGGAAAGGCTACAGGAAGCGATGAAAGAAATAGCGTCGTCTCCTGTTCTCAGTTCCCTGTCCATAAACTTTTTAAAACTGTTCCTGTCTCTGTGTATATTTTCTTTTGAGGGGAAGGAATGTCCCAGATTCTCAAGGAGTCGGGGCCCCAATCACTCACAAGATGCTTCCCAGCTCCCACAGTTCATGGATTCTTGCCCTGTCTCACTTCGATGCTCCCTCACATCCTGGAGTTCCCTGGGGTCCCTGTCCAGTGGGATTCTGGAACCACCACTTCCATCCCTAGCCGTGGGTTCCCCATTTCCTAGTGCTGGAATGTTCCCTGGCTTGCTGACTGTGACCTTAGGCAAGTCGCTTGCAATTTCGCAGCCCTAGTTCCCTCACTGGCAGAATAGGAATGGTAATTCTCACCTCCTAAAATTGTTGTGTGGATTAAATAAAACATGCCAGCAAAACGCTAACCACGATTCGTGGCCTATAGTCTGTAAACGTTCGGTAGGTTGGTGGTTATTTAAACCCTCCTCCTCTGGCGCTGGGAGCGTCAGTCTCCCTGAGCTGAGAAACAAGTTTGTAGGCTTCCGGAACGGATTAGTTTTGAGTGTCACTTAATCCAGGTGGCCCTTCCGCAGTCGGAGCCCTCTTAGGGCAAAGGTGGTATACACCTGCACAAAGGGCCTGGGCTCACAGAGGCTGCGGGATGGAGCGGGGCGCGGGAGCCAAGCTGCTTCTGCTGCTGTGGGCGACGTGCTTCGGGCGTGCAAGAGCAGATGCGTCCAGCGGCTACACATTGGTCATCGAGGTGACCAACGGGGGGCCCTGGGGCGACTGGGCCTGGCCAGAGATGTGTCCTGACAGATTCTTCGCCAGCGGGTTCTCACTCAAGGTAGGGGCTCAGGCCTAGGTCTCGGTGGGGACCCCAAGCAGAGGATGGCAGTCTTCTGACTCATCCTCCGCCGCCCAGGTGGAGCCCCCCCAAGGCATTACTGGCGACGACACGGCTCTGAACGGAATCCGGCTGCACTGCGCGCGCGGGAATGCGGAGCTCAACACGCACGTGGTGGAGTCCCAGTCTGGAAGGTGGGGGGCAGGGGCCGAGCATCCCCTAGGGTCGGTGTATGCCCCTTACTCTCCATTACACGCATCCCCTACCGATAGGCAGGTTCCTCCAGCGCTGTGGGGAGGTTTAGACCTGGGAAGCGGGTGGGAGACTCCCAGCTCCGCACCTCGGTGGAGGTCAGGTGACTGGAGCACCTGACTGGGAAGCCCCGAGGCCTGGGTCCGGCTGGAGGTGGGTGAGGGCGCCCGCGGAGACCGCGCGTCTCTGCTTTCCTCGCAGGTGGGGCGCGTGGAGTGAGCCGCTGTGGTGTCCCGGCGGCGGCTTCCTGGTGGCTTTCTCGCTTCGCGTGGAGGCACCCGTGACCCCCGGGGACAACACGGCTGCGAACAACGTGCGCTTCCGCTGCTCCGACAGCACGGAGCTGCAGGGGCCCGGTCTGTCCTGGGGAGACTTTGGAAACTGGAGTGAGCCTTGCCCTAAAGGAGTGTGCGGCTTGCAGACCAAGATCGAGCGGCCTGGAGGCCTCCGCGATGACACCGCTGTTAATGACGCGCGCTTTTTCTGCTGCCGCAGTTGACACCATCGCCGCCCTCTCCCAGCCCAAGCCTAGTCCCACCTCCGCTATTAAAGCTTCTCTGTCTTGGCTTTGGTCTCTCTTGTTTTAGGGGTGGGAAACTGCGTAGCCCCATCTTCCTCCTAACCTAGCATTGGGCCAGGCCCAGTTAGGATTTGGTTTCAGGAGTCCATGGCAAGCTACTGAAAGTTACCGACCCATAGTTCAGAAAAGACACACTTAAACACAATTTTGCGTACAAGTTAAGGAAGTCCCTGCCTTTCTGTGAGCCTCTGCAGACACATCGTCCCCATTAAGAGACCAGGTTGTTTCCTTTCTGAACCACCAGTGACCCCAGATCAAGAAATTTCTACCAAATTAGGAGGTGACAATGCTATATCGTGTTAAGGTTTCATTTTCTAGAACTTAGGAGGCTAAGATGTCTTTTCCATAGTTTTCCTTCCCTGCTGCGCCAAAACTCAAACAGTGGCTTTCTGTATACTGAGTCCCATTGAGGGTCTTCGTCCTTGCTGCCCTCTCTGCCTGGAATCCCCCAACTGTCCAGATGGTTAGCCCATCCACCAGATTTCAGCTCCAATTTCTCTTTCTTGGACTTTATCTTATTAAAAAAGTCCATCCATCAGTCAATATCTATCCCACTACCTCCGTGTTTTTTTTTTCTCCGTGTTTTTAAAAAGTGCTTATCACCAATTAAAATAATCTATTGCCTCTTTTAAAAATTGCCCATCTTCTACCCCTGGAATGTTAAATTCTTTAAGAGCACAGAACTTGCCTGTCTTGTTTACACAGTATTTCCAGTGCACTAATAGTTCAATAACTATTTATTAAGGAAATAACAAGCGGGGTGCAAGGGTCCCAAACACGAGAGCCCCAAGCCACGGTGTATATGGAGACCTTCGGACACTCCTTGTAAAGGGCACAATCTGAGACGCGGAAGAGAGCTCTAAATAGTTTATTCCAGGGCGGGGGCGGGCCAGGCGGGTGTCCAGGAGCGACGGACCAGGTCCGTGGAGCCTCAGTGAGGGGCGCCCTGCGGAAAAAAAGTGAGGACTTAGTCATGTAGCAAATAGATTTCCTCGACAGCTCCATCCCACACAGTCCCACCTCCTTCTTCCGACAATCGCCGCAGAAGACACCAATGGACGCGTTCACCAGCTGCACCCCACACAGCAAAATCTCCAGGCACGAGGCGGCCACCAGCAGCGAGAAGAGTGTCACGTTCCAATAGACCACACGTGGCGGCTGCGCGCACGAGCTCCACTGAGTGCGGTTGAGCAGATAGGAGCCTCTGCGGGCGGGGCAGGGTCACGTGAGAGAAGGAGGTCACGAGGAGCGCGCCCCCCTCGGGGCTCCCCGCCCCGCGCAGGCGCCGAGGGGGATATGCAAAGGACTCGTTCGGCCCACGTGGAGGAAGCTGTCTCGAAGCCGAATCCCACCTAGGTTTCTCGGTCCACGTGGGAAAGGCAGGTGGGCAGTAGCAGAGAATGGGGGCAGGGGCGCGAATACAGGCTGAGCCTTACGCGGTGTGTTGGAAGTGGTAGTCCCAGGAGCCGTGCATTAAGCATAGCGGTCCAATTCGGAGCCCGGCTCCTGATACCGAGAGGCAGTAGATGGCACCAAGCATCCCGAACGCCGAGCAGAAGACCGATCGCAGCATCTGGATACAGAGTGCGAGGAGAGGTGAGTTGGGCCGTCCCCGCCCCACTCGTGGGCAAAGCGCGCCTAGCTCCCCCCGCCCCCCGCTTTGTTACCGAGCTCTAGCCAGTCTCGTTAAAAATACATTTCCCGTCAAACTCCAGGGCTTGGAGTTCGGCTAATTCTAAGAGCCACTGGCCGCGGAGGTTCATGGGGATTGTAGTTCCCTCCGGTCAGGCCCACTGAAGCCTAAGATGTGCGGGTGCGAGGGAGCGGTAAGATGGAGCCTAGGACTCTGCAGAGGACCTCGTGAAGCTGGGAATTCTGTGGAGGCGTTTAGGTGTGATTCAAAGACGTATGCTGAGTGCCGTCTTAATTTGCATCTTACCCTGCAGCGATTCCCACAGCAGCCTGCACCACAACAGCCTTTGCCCCCTGCCCGGACGGCGGAAATTCCTGGACACAGTACCTGTGGGATCAGAGTCGATGTGGTAGCGAGTCATCCAGGTCCCCAACTTGGATCAGCACTTACCCCGTATTGTGACGAGGTAAGCTTCCTGTGATGCCTTCAGCCATTTGGACTATAGGGAGATCTTATCTCTACTTCTCCTGGAGCACTGTGGGGCTCTGCTTTAAATTTATCTATATTTATGTGCCTACTTATCTCTGTCCAGATTGTAGCCTCCAGGAGGATAGGGCGCAATATCATTATATCCCCCATAAATCTCAGCATACAGTAGGTGCCCAACTGAATGGGAGTCAGGAGTCCTGGGTTTAATGCCAACCTTGTGCTCACTTCACACTCCGTGAATTGATTCATCTCTCTGGGTCTCAGTTTTGTCCTCTGTAAAATGGGCTGTTCTCAGGATTTAATGAAATAACAGGTTGCCTTGATGTCAAGACTTGCTCAGAGTAAATGGTCAATAACTATAGAGTCCCTCAGCGGCAGGAAGGAATAGTGGTGTTGGAATGCCTGGTGAACTGGGGTTATGATGGAGGGTGGAGGAGCATGTAAGACTCTGATGGGAAGAGTAGGAGTCCCCAAGATACAGCCTTGATCCTCTTTGTCTTTCTTTCTCCCGTGGCCCTCCTCAGAGAGCCCATCCCCTTCCAGGGCATCAGCTGCTTCCTCTAACAATTGTTGTCTCCTAAATTGATGCCTCCAAATTCAAATCTAACTGCCTGAAGGGTATGTTCGTTTGAATGTCTTGGTTTTAGCTTAAGTTCATCCAGCCTCATACTAATCTCACAATTTGTTCCCCCCAATTCATCTCCCTTTGGCTTTCTTGTTTCCATCAGTGGAAATATCCTGCAGGTCACCCCAGCCTAAAAACTTGAATCCTTCACACCTAGCCAGACCTCAAGTCTTTGGGAGTTTTCCTTCAATGGCTCTTGAATCTGTCAGTCCTTTTTTCTTCCCCACGGTCAATCCCCAATCACCTCCCATGAGAAGGATGTGCTCAGCCTCCCTACTAGATTTTTGTATCTCTTGCCCTGTGCCAACTCACATTCCATACTACATTGCTACCGCCAGATTAAACTTAGCTTTCAACTGGTCTTTTCCCGATCCAATCCTTTAGGGTCTCCTCAAAGAGTAGCCTATCAAGACTGAACTCCAGGAAGGCGTTCGAGGCGTCTCACTTTTGGCTCCAGCCTTAACTTTGTTGCACCAGACCAGGTTCTTTGCCTGTCTTCCCATCTCTGGAATTCCACAGCTCTCTGGATCTGTGCCTCCCTGTCTTCCTTGTCTGGCACACACCAACAGGGTGGCATTTTGATCTTCTCCAAAGGAGGGGCTGAGAGTTTTAGTTCCATTATATCATCCACAGCAACCTTACAGAAACACCTGCAGAGTTGAATGAACTTTCCACCAGACACTCTTCCCTCTTCCATGTCTCATGGCAGGTCTAGGGCCAATGCTGGCCCCCTTGCTTAGCCTTTCTGTTTACATCACTTACTCAGAAGCTCCTGGATCCAAAGACACCTGGAATTTGGATTTACCAATTTCAAACGACCTCTCTGTTTGTGTTTTTTTTAATATAAATTTATTTATTTATATTTGGCTGTGTTGGGTCTTTGTTCCTGCGCACAGGGTTTCTCTAGTTGCCACGAGTGGGGGCTACTCTTTGTTGAGATGCGCGGGCTTCTTACTGCGGTGGCTTCTCTTGTTGTGGAGCACGGGCTCTAGGCACGTGGGCTTCAGTACTTGCAGCACACGGGCTCAGTAGTTGTGGCTCACGGGCTCTAGAGCACAGGCTCAGTAGTTGTAGCGCACAGGGCTTAGTTGTTCTGCAGCATGTGGGATCTTCCCAGACCAGGGATCGAACCCTGCATTGTGTCCCCTGCATTGGCAGGCGGATTCTTAACCACTGTGCCACCAGCGAAACCCTGTTTGTGATTTTTAAAAGAATATTTACTGATTTATTTGGCTGCACCAGATCTTAGTTGCAGCATGCGGGATCTTTAGTTGCGGCATGTGGGATCTTAGTTCCCCGACCAGGGATGGAACCCGGGCCCCCTGCATTGGGAGCACGGAGTCTTAGCCACTGGACCACCAGGGAAGTCCTTGATCTTTACTTTTCTAGCCAAAGTGTTTCCTTTTGTTGTCTGAACTCGTCTGTCTTGCTCTCTGCTATCTCGTCTCATTGAAAAGAGAAGGGTAATTGAAAAGGCAGGAGGAAGCACTGAGTTTATAGCTCGAGTCTGTTTAATTTTCTCCATCTCCATGGCCACTGGCCTCATCTAAGCCACTATCATCTCCCCTGGACAACTGTAGTGACCTCAGTCTGGTCTTTCTGCACACAGTGCTGACCTCCTACTGTTTACTCACCACCCAGCAGCCAGCCATATCCAGCGGGATATGGAGCAACTAGAACTCTCATCCTTTGCTGGTGGGAATACAATTGGCATAAGTACTTCAGACAACTCTTTGGTAATATCTGTTAGCACTGAACATTTGCATACCTTAAGAATCAGCAGTTTTACTCCTAGGTATCTATCCAACAGAAATGCAAACGTACATTCACCTAAAGACATTTACAGGAATGTTTATAGAGCATTATTTAGAATAAACCCGAGTTGGGAACTATCCAAATGTCCATCAACAGTAGAATGTTTAAATAAATTGTAGTAATACTTACACAATGGAAATAATTGTGTAAATATTAGAAATAGTAAACTACAGCACTGTGTAACAATATGGATGAAACTTACAAACATAATGTTGACCTCGATAAACCAGAACAAAAGTGTCCACTCTGTATGATTCCATTTATATAAAGTGCTAACCAGACAAAACTAACCTCTGGGATAGAAGTCAGGATAGTGAGGCCCTTGTCGGTGTGGGGTAGGGCTTGGTGGGAGGCATGTCTGGGGTTCTTGTAATGACCCACATCTTGATCTGAGTGCCCAGAACATGGGTGTGTTCCTTTTATAAAAATTCACTGAGCTATATATTAAGGATCTGGGCATTTGTCTGTATGACTTTCTAAAAAGGTAAAAAGTCCTTCAATAGTTTTCTGTGCACTTATAATAAAATTCAAATTCCTCACTGTGCCTTTCAAGGGTGTAGGTGCTCTGGCCTCTGCCCTCCTCTGATTGGCAGCCTCTCTAGCCCTGAGATGTGCAGGCCTATTCCTGCCTTACACTTTGTAGTCACCTGTCTGTCATGCTGATTCCTTCTTTTTGTCTTTTGGGTCTCAGTTCAGAAGTCACCTCATCAAGGCCTTCCTTGAAAATGCTACCTTGCCTCAGGAGCTCTTTACACAGCATCCTGCTTTGTTTTCTTGATGGTCCCTACTTTTATCTGAGATCATCTCACTCGTCTGTTTACTTTGTTCATTCGCTATTAATCCAGTGCCTGTTGATCCAGGCCTAGGCGCCTGGCACACAGCAGCCAATGAAACAGGCAGCCCTTCCTCCTGTGGGGCATACATTTTTGCTTCCTTGATACTGTGTGTCTCTCCAGCAGAAACACCTGCTTCAGGGAGTGCAGGGCCCTCGCCTGTGTCCCTGTGGTATAGCAGTAACTGTGAATACACTTGAGAACCTTCTCCAGGGTGGCTGAGAGCATGGAGGCCGGAGGGAAGCTGGGAATGAGCATATTGGGGGGGCATCCTTGGGGGTCTCCCCAGAAGCAGGCAAGTAAGATCGTGGGGAGGTGGTGGTGGTTTGGGCTGGAGGAGGGGTGTGATGTGACAGCGGCGGAGAGGGTGGGGTTGGGAGGAGTGTGACGTCTCAGAGAGGGTTGAGGTCAGAGGTATGGCATGGAGCCCAACAGCCATAAATCCATGGGTGGGGGAAGTAGGAGGAAAGACCTGGATGGGTAAGAGGGGATTGTTGGGTAAAGGAGAAGAGGTGTCCCCATTAGCTAACAGACTTGTGGCCAGTGAAAGAGACAAAGGTGAGGCATCCCCCTGAGAATTTCATCAGTCAGCCATCCTGAGAAGTGGGGAACCGTGCCGGGTAGATCTTTTATCTTCATGCCATAAAGATGTTAAATCGCTTGACCTTCCAAAAAGTTCCCCTAGGGACTTCCCTGGCGGTCCAGCGGTTAAGCCAGTGGGCACGGTTTCAGTCCCTTGTGGGGGAACCAAGAACTTGCATGCCACGCGGTGCACAAACAAACAAAACAGCAAAAAAGTTCCCTGAGTGGGGAGGGGGGTGGCGAATGGGGGTTAGAAAGTCCAGGAAGTCTGTGTCTCCCCTTCCCCAACTTCTCCTGACAGATCCTAGTCTCCAGGAAGCCACGGGGACCCCTTCTCCACCATACTGACCCGAGTTCTGAGTTTGTCCTTAGTGCCCAGCGCACAGTGGGCATCCAGAAACCTGGGTGGAGAGTGAAGGGACATGGAAATGGGGGAAGTGACACCGAGTTGATAGGTAGAAAGACTGATGTGCGACATCGCTCCCTGGCTCCAGATACTGTAACTGTAAACCACACCCGCACCAAGCCCATTATTGTCTTAACCTGATAACCTCCCATGGAACCAGCTGTTCCTTCTGCCTCAACCCCTGTAATGAGGTGTTTCCAGCATCTGCTCAGCAGTGGGGATGGCGAGGGGCTGGTAGGACATACTCCCTACCCAGGAGGGAAGAGTTTCGAGCAGTAAGGCTCCTTCCTTCTCATCCCCCTCAGACATTCAGCTCAGGACCCTGGGGCTGAGAACCTCCCCTACAGAGTGCTCAGTGTTTGGGGGCAGCCTGGGCAGGCTCCGGTTCCCCCCCAAGCTACCGCCATCCCTTCCCGGGCAGCCATCCTTTTCCCTCACTCCCTCTCCCTCCTGTTCAGGACCCCGGAGAGTGGCACCCAGCCCCCTGGCCCGTGTGCCCTGGCCAGCCCTCTCACCATCAGGCCCCCGCCGATGAAGCCAGCCATGAGCCAGACTTGCAAGCTGAGGTGGTCCTTGGTCCAGGTGATCTCACCGTTGGGCACTAGCAGGAGGGCGTTGGCCACAATGCAGATCAGGGAGAGGGGGATGAGGGAGAGCCCCACGAAGCGGGCGCACTTTCCCGTGCACATGCTGAGGCTGTTGGAAAGGACAGGCAGCAATTGAAAGTGAGCCCGGGGTTCCCGGTCCAGAGGGAAAAACAAGCCCGGAGCAAAGGTCGAGGAGGAGGTGTGGTGAAGCTGGCAGTAGCTGATGATAAGGGACAGAGGCAGGAGACACGGGGCCGCAGCAGAGACGCAGGCAAATGGGGAGGATGTGGTGGAGGAGGTGGGGGAGCTTGACACACAGAGGACGTTGCCTGGGCTCAGTGTGTTTCCTCTTTTTCTGCACACACCTCTCCACAGAACCTCGGTCTGCTCCTTACCTGCTTTGTGACTTAGCCAAGCCCCTTAACGTCTCTGTCTCAGTTGCCTCATCTCTACAAAGGGTATACAGCCAAGGTATGCCCTCGGCTCGCGGGCAGGTGGTGAGGATTAAATGGGTTAGGGAGTTCCCTGGCGGTCCAGTGAATAGGACTCAGCACCCCTCACTGCCTGCGGCCTGGGTTCGATCCCTGGTTGGGGAACTAAGATCCTGCAAGCCGCGTGGGGTGGCCAAAAAGAAAAGAGTCAAGGTGAGGGTGAGAAACATTTTGTAACCGAGGACACACTAAGCCAGTGTATGATGCCCTATTAGTCCCATAGGGAGAGTTCCTCCTGGAAAGAAACTAAAGATGGTGGTGGAGGTTCATTATCCTTTTGTTTCTTCTTGTTAATGTCCGTTTATTGAACCATCTTCCAGTTGAGACCACCACTGAGGTCTCATTGATTAAAGCATCCATCCCCCTGGCCTCCATGTTTGATTCAGCAGTGGCCACGTGGTCCAAGCCAGTCCCATGGGAACCAACTTCTGGTTCTTGTTGGCAATCTGAGGTCAAAGAATTCCTGTTTTTGTTGTGCTGCTGCAGTTGCTGGTGGCATATCGTCACCTGCCTGCTGGAGAGTGAAGAAAATCCAGAGGAAAGACCAGTCAGGAGATGGAGAGAGACTAAGTCCCCCCCCGCGCCCCCCTCCCCCCACTTTTGGGATCTTAGTTCCCTTACCAGGAATTGAAGCTGGGCCCTTGGCAGTGGAAGCGCAGAGTCCTAACCACTGGACTGCTAAGGAATTCACAAGACTAAGCCTTGATGACATCATTTGAACGTGTAGATCCAGCTATGCCTGAAGCCTTATCAGTCCTTGGAAACTTTTGATTATGTGAACCAGTCTGAGTTGTGTTTCTGTCAACTGCAGGGTAAAGAGTCTTTTTTTGTTGTTTTTTTTAAACCTCCCTCTGTTTTGAGCTGCACACAACAGCATTTTTTTTTCACATCTTTATTGGAGTATAAATGCTTTACAATGTTGTGTTCGTTTCTGCTGTACAACAAAGTGAATCAGCTCTATGTATACATATATCCCCATTATCCCCATATCCCCTCCCTCCCACCCTCCCTATCCCACCCCTCTAGGTCATCACAAAGCATGGAGCTGATCTCCTTATGCTTCCCACTAGCCATCCATTTTACATTTGGTAGTGTATATATGTCAATGCTACTCTCACTTCATCCCAGCTTCCCCTTCCCCCACCCTGTGCCCTCAAGTCCGTTCTCTACATCTGCATCTTTTTTCCTGCCCTGCCACTAGGTTCATCAGTACCGCTTTGTAAAATTCCATATATATGCATTAGCATACGGTATTTGTTTTTCTCTTTCTGACTTACTTCACTCTGTATGACAGACTCTAGGTCCATCCACCTCACTACAAATAACTCAATTTCGTTCCTTTTTATGGCTGAGTAATATTCCATTGTGTATATGTGCCACATCTTCTTTATCCATTCATCTGTCGATGGACATTTAGGTTGCTTCAAAGTCCTAGTTATTGTAAATAGTGCTGCAATGAATATTGTGGTACATGTAGCTTTTTGAATTATGGTTTCTCAGGGTATATGCCCAGTAGTGGGATTGCTGGGTCATATAGTAGTTCTATTTTTAGTTTTTTAAGGAACCTTGATACTGTTCTCCATAGTGGCTGTATCAATTTACATTCCCACCAACAGTGCAGGAGGGTTCCCTTTCCTCCACACCCTTTCCAGCATTTATTGTTTCTAGATTTTTTGATGATGGCCATTCTGACCAGTGTGAGGTGATACCTCATTGTGGTTTTGATTTGCATTTCTCTAATGATTAGTGATGTTGACCATCTTTTCATATATTTGTTGCCCATATGTATGTCTTCTTTGGAGAAATGTCAATTTAGGTCTTCTGCCCATTTTTGGATTGGGTTGTTTGTTTTTGTGGTATCGAGCTACGTGAGCTGCTTGTATATTTTGGAGATTAATCCTTTGTCAGTTGCTTCATTTGAAAATATTTTCTCCCATTCTGAGGGTTCTCTTTTCGTCTTGTTTATGGTTTCCTTTGCTGTGCAGAAGCTTTTAAGTTTCATTAGGTCCCATTTGTTTATTTTTGTTTATTTTTGTTTTTATTTCCCTTACTCTAGGAGGCGGGTCAAAAAGGATCTTGCTGTGATTTATGTCATAGAGTCTTCTGCCTATGTTTTCGTCTAAGAGTTTTATAGTGTCTGCCCTGACATTTAGGTCTTTAATCCATTTTGAGTTTATTTTTGTGTATGGTGTTAGGGTGTGTTCTAATTTCATCCTTTTACACGTATCTGTCCATTTTTCCCAGCACCACCTATTGAAGAGGCTGTCTTTTCTCCATTGTATATTCTTGCCTCCTTTGTCAAAGATAAGGTGACCAGATGTGTGTGGGTTTATCTCTGGGCTTTCTATCCTGATCCATTGATGTATATTTCTGTTTTTGTGCCAGTACCATTGGTTTCATTCAACCAATGTTGAGTGAAACCAATGTATGAGTGAAATAAATGCTGATATTTGTAGGCCCCTAAGACTTCGTGGGATTTTTTTGTTCCACAGCAATAGCTGACTGACACAGACCCCATTATCTAAGCCACAGCTGATTGATCCAAGAAGGAGTAGCCAACCCAAAAGCAGACATGAAACCACAGACCTGTGTGGTTGCTTGAGGTAAGAACTCTGCCCAACAGAGAGAGGTACCCTTACTGAATGATGACTGATCAATGAATTGGATCTTCATTCTTGGGAAAGTTGACTGAAGACAACCTGAGAGTCATCAGAGGGAAGGATGGCCCTAACCTGAGAGTCATCAGAGGGAACTGAGAGAAGTATGAAAGCAGGGAGTGAGCAAAAGCCACAAGGCAACTGAATCCGTAAATAAGCAGAAGCCATAGGAAGAGAATTGTGTAGAGAACAGGTATTCAGAAACAGTGCAGGAGAAAGAAGCACAAGCCCTGGGGAGTAGAGGTGGGGAACCTGGGTCCGAGGTGAGGCAGAGGACGTGTGGTTCTGCTGAGTGGCCAGAAGTGACGTTGAACCACTAGAGCGGCTGTGATGCTCATGTCGCGGGTCTTCCCACTTAAGCCTGGAGCCGGGATTCAGCCGTTGTCCTGATGGACAGGGAGTAGGGCCAAGAGAAGCCGCATATTCACTACAAGTTCATCAGTCATGAGTCTGAGAGATGGTTCTGCTTTTCAGGGTAAATAAAGAGAAAAAAAGAAAAGTTGTGTGTGGGGGGTGGTGTGTATTCATTTCTATTACATTTTGTACAACTCCGTATGCACGGAATAATAATGTTAAAAACATTATAGGGATTCTGAAAAACTTTATCAAAACAAGAGAAAGGGCACATCGTCCTGAAGACTGAAAGAAAGAAACAGAACTCTTGAGAAATATTTACTGTAGGATTTGGAAGGAATTTTCAGGAAGGGTTTCACTAGAAGGAGGAGTAGAGTTCTTTAAGGAACGAAAGACTGAGATGAAAAGGCACCAGTGCGTGTTTGGGGAAGAAGGAGAATTGCATGGAAACTCAAAAAATGCACAAAGAGAGCTAAAGTCCACGTGAGAAGCACTAAAGAACAGAACTGAAAGTGGGGCAAAGCGGGAGAGGGTAACAGAGGACAAACTTGAATAAGATGCACAGGAAAAGGACCAAAAGATTAGAAAAAAAGGACCAGCGATTAAAACAGCACAAGGGAAGATAAGGAAACCAGCTGCTCCCAAAGATAAGAACAGAGCTGGTGGGAGTGATGTCACAGGTGACAAATCTGTACTGGGAGAAGGCTTCCCCAGGGCGCGGCTCCACTTGAGTTAGTGGGCTGGAGGGCGTACTGTATCCCAGGTGAAGTATTAAAAATGAACTGAAAAAAAAAAATGAACTGAACCCAGATCCATCCTGACTAAATATGTGAGTTAAAGAATACAACTCAGCAAAGTTAAAAGGCTTCCTAGAAAGGAACAAAGGTCGGTCTTGAGACATCTCTGTAACACTAAATGCCCAGAGGACAAAGGAGCAATGTCTGTAGTCATGACACAAGCTATGAGTCAGTTATTGTATGTGTATGCAAGTTTCCTCTTGCGTGTGAAGGGCAAGAGAACCGCATTTCTGAGAGAACTGCATTTCTGAGAATGTTTGGGTTTGGAAATACCACTATGTCTCCTTCTTCTCCTTTTTTTTTTTTTTTTAAGATATTTTAACTCACCAAGAGATGAAGTGAAATAAAAACTCCCAAAATGGGGAAATCTTGGTATGACTGTACATAATTTTTGTTTTGTTTTGTTTTTTTGGTACGCGGGCCTCTCACTGTTGTGGCCTCTCCCGTTGCGGAGCACAGGCTCCGGACGCGCAGGCTTAGCGGCCATGGCTCACGGGCCCAGCTGCTCCGCAGCATGTGGTATCCTCCCGGACCGGGGCACGAACCCGTGTCCCCTGCATCGGCAGACAGACTCTCAACTACTGCGCCACCAGGGAAGCCCCTGTAAATAATTTTTATAAACCCAGTTATGACACTGAATATGTTTCAAAAAATCCTTTTAAAGAGAAAATATATAGTGTAAATTCTAAAAATTATATTAACAAAAGTAAAGATGTCAATCATTTATTGCTGGCCATGACTAGAGTCCATTTTAAGGAAACATATCAGGACACAGAAACTCAACTCTACTGAAACAAAAAGAGCATTTATTGGTTCAGGTAATTAAAATGTCTAAAGGCAGAACCAACTTCTGTGCGTGATCCATGAAAGAAATAATTGATAAGCTGAACTTCATTGATTTTAATTAAAGAATTTTTACTAATTGTAATTTTTATTTTTTGACCACACCGCATGGCATGTGGGATCCTAGTTCCTTGACCAGGGATCGAACCCATGCCCCCTGCAGTAGAAGCATGAACTCTTAACCACTGGACCGCCAGGGAAGTCCTGGACTTCATTGAAATTAAAAACTTCTGCTCTGTGAAAGACACTGTCAAGAGAATAAGAAGACACGTTGCAGATTGGGAGAAAATATTTGTAAAAGACATATCTGATAAAGGATTGTTATTCAAAACATACAAAGAACTCTTAAAACTGAACAAAAAGAAAAAAGAGCCACCTGATATAAAAATTGGGCAAAAGACTTGAATAGACACCTCATCAAAGAAGATATATAAACGGTAAATAAACACATGAAAAGATGCTCAACATCATATGTCATTTCCCTACAATAATGAGATACCACGACACACCTATTAGAATGGCCAAAATTCAAAACACTGACAACATCAAATGCTGATGAAGACGTGGAGCAACAGGAATTCTCATTCATTGCTAGCGGGGATGCAAAATGGTACAGGCACTTTGGAAGAAAGTTCGGCAGTGTCATAAAACTAAACTTACTTTTACCATAAGACCTAGGACTCATGCTTCCTGGTATTTACCCAAATTATTTGAAAAACTTATGTCCCCACAAAAACCTGCACATGGATGTTTATAGCAGCTTTATTCGTGATTGCCAAAACTTGGAAGCAACCAAGATGTCCTTCAGTAGGTGAATGGCTAAATCAACTGTGGTACATCCAGACAATAGAATATTGTTCAACATTAAAAGAAATAAGCTCTCAAGTCATGAAAACATAGAGGAAACTTAAATGCATATTTCTAAGTGAAAGGACCAATCTGAAAAGGCTACACACTATGTGATTCCAACTATATGACATTCTGGAAAAGGCAAAACTCTGGAGACAGTAAAAAGGTCAGTGGTTGCCAAGGGTTGGGGGATGGGGAGAGATGAGTAGGCAGAGCTCAGAGGGTTTTTAGGATTGTGAAATTATCCTGTATGATACTATAATGGTGGATCCATATCATTATACGTTTGTCAAAACCCATAGAATGTACAACACCAAGAGTGAACCCTATATAAACAACGTTGTTTTCTAAAAATTAATTAATTTATTTAAACTATGGACTTCGGGTGGTAATGATATGTCAATGTAGCTTCATTGATTGTTACCAGTGTACCAGTTTGATGGGGGATGTTGATAGTGGGGGAGACTCTGCACATGTGGGGGCAGTAGGTACGTGGAACGCTCTGTACTTTCTGTTCACTTTTGCTGTGACCCTAAGCTACTCTAAAAAAATATAGTCTATTTTTTTAAAAAGTGTCCAAGCTAAGAGAGTAGATCTTGTTTTAGAAATTTTATTGAAGTATAATTGATTTACAGTATTGTGTTGGGACTTCCCTGGTGATGCAGTGGTTAGGAGTCTGCCTGCCAATGCAGGGGACACGGGTTCGAGCCCTGGTCTGGGAAGATCCCGCATGCCACGGAGCACCTAAGCCTGTGCTCCACAACTACAGAGCCTGCGCTCTAGAGCCCGCGAGCCACAACTACTGAGCCCGCGTGCCACAACTACTGAAGCCCGCGCTCCTAGAGCCTGTGCTCTGCAACAAAGAGAAGCCACAGCAATGAGAAGCCCGCGCACCGCAACGAAGCGTAGCCCCTGCTCGACAATACTAGAGAAAGCCTGTGTGCGGCAGCGAAGACCCAACGCAACCAAAAATAAGTAAGTAAATTTAAAAAAATGTTACAATGTTGTGTTAATTTGTTCTGTACAGCAAAGTGACTCGGTGACACATACATATATATGTATATACATGTATGTGTACAAATCATTACATTGTACACTTAAAATATATACAATGTTACATGTCAATTATATTTCAATTTTGAAAAGTCTCCAAAAAGATTACATTGTGTTTTAAAATTGAGACAAAAAAACTAATGATAGGGACTTCCCTGGTGGTACAGTGGTTAAGACTCTGCGCTTCCACTGCAAGGGGCACGGTTCGATCCCTGGCTGGGGAACTAAGATTCTGCATGCCATGAGATGCAGACAAAAGATAAATAAATAAATAAATTTTAAAAATCCTAATGATATATTAAGAAAGTCATGGAAACAAAGGACTGGGGCAAAAATTGGACGTGAGTGAAGGTGTTGATTTACCACATGATTTACCGTGAGGTAAAACAGGAAAGCACCAGCAGTTTGGGAGAAAATCTCAGTGACAGTAGGGGATCAGTCTTGAGAAATGCTGCATCACCAGTGCCCTTAATGGCACAGAGGTCAGTCAGAAAATGAATCAGAAGAGTCGGACTCGGAAGAAACTTTGTGAATATTTTAACCAATTTATTTTACTTACAATTTTCTTTTCATGTATGCACCAGGATGATTTTTGTTTTGAAGGGCCTAAAATAACTTTTAATTCGCATACAATACATATTTTAAGGGCTTAGAAAGCATTGTGCTATAATTTACCAGGCAGCATTTTTTTCTTAGTGGTACATAAAATAATAGTGTGTATTACAATTGAAGATGTCTTAGAGTCAGTGGAATTCTCTGTGTAGGCCCAGTTCTGGACCCAGTGAATCCAGCACTACACACTTGACAGACAAGGTCCCTCCCTGTAGCTTATATTACACTTTGGGAAACAGGCAGTAAACTAGAAATTAGAGACTATACTAAGTTTTGTGAAGGAAATCAACAATGTGATGTGATGGGGAGTGACTTGGGCCAGTGGCTACTCTAGCTCTTGTGGTTAGGGAACCAGAACCACACTGAGACCTGGGCAAGAGGGGCCCCTACCTGGCTCTCTGCTTAACTTTATGCAGATCTCCAGGGGATCTTGTTAAAATGCAGATTTTGACTCAGCAGGGCTGGGAGGGGACCAGAGAGTCTGCATTTCTAACACGCGCCCGGGTGATGCCGAGGCTTCTGTTCCCGAGGACTGCACTTCGGTGGCAAGGCTGCAGGGCGCCCGGTGTATCACAAATACTGAAACACGAGGCCCCTTTCCCTCCCTTTCGGCCTTTGAGAAGGGTTTTGCAAGTGTGGTAAGCAACTGAGCAAATGGGAATTACGAGAGAGCAGTGGGCCAGTTGGAGTGGATGGGAGGCTGAGTCTGCTGTTGTGTGTCTTGGTGGGTCTCGGTCCACCATGTAGGCATCTGGGCCCAGAGCAGCTCTGCTCACTCTGCCCACCCGTTCTGGGCTAACCCTCAGGCTTGCAGGCAGCAGCCCTGGTCTGGGAAGAATTTGGTTCCTTTAGCCTCTGGATTATGAGGAGGTGAGCAGGCCAATGGGGTGAATATGGACCTGACCTTGAGCATAGCTTGATTTATACAGTAAACTATTTATTTTTTTGGTCTTATTTGTTTTTGTTTTTTGGGGGCCGCGCGGCACGTGGGGTCTTAGTTCTCCAGCCAGGGTTTGAACTCATGCCCCCTGCATTGGAAGCGCAGAGTCTTAACCACTGGACCGCCAGGGAAGTCCCACATACAATAAAATATTTAGACTTACAGTACGTGTGCCTTCATTTGTGCTGCTGTCCTGGGCCTTACAAATGTTAGCAGTGGGCCTGCAGGATATAATAATAATAATAACAACTGACATCATAATACTGTCTCACCTGTATGCCAGTCTAAGTATTTAACATGTATTAACTCCTGTAATTCTCATAACAAACCTATGAGGAAGTGGAATGGTTATCCTCATGCCCGTTTTTCAGATCAGGAAACTGGAAGAGCCTGCATTGGAATCCTGGCAGTTTGGCTCCAGGGTCTGTGCTCCTGACCATAATGCTCTGTTGCTTCCGCTCAGAGAGGGGAGCCTCTCGGAGGAGGCCTGAAGGACGGGAGGAGACAGCCGTGTGATGAGCTGGAGGCAGAGCACATTCTGGTTGAGGGAAGAGGCAAAGGCTCTGGGGGAGAAGAGTCGTATTAAGGAACCAGAAAGAGATCAGTGATTAGGATGGGGCAGAGGGGTCCGAGAGGAGGAGACAGGCAAGATGAGAGAGGTAGGCAGGAGCTAGATCATGTAGGGCCTTCTGGGGAGTCTAGAAGGCTTTGGAGGGTTTTAAGCAAGGAGTGACATGATTTTATTTAATTTTTAAAAGCTCATTTTGGTGATGCCTGGCAAATGGATTGTATCGGTGGAGCGGGGGAAGAGTGGAAGCAGTGGGACCAATGTGAGGAGGCTATCACAGTAACCCAGGTGAGAAATGACGTAGGTGTGGACCAGGGGGATGCATAGGGAGAGAACTGGATTCCGGATGAGTTGAATGTGGAGGTGATGAAAAAAAAGAAGGAAAGCAAAGATGGTTTCTAAATTTGGGGTTTGGGCAACTGAATGGGTAGTGGGTTTTTTCCCCTGAAGTGGGGAAGTCAAAACCATGGGAGTGAGAGGTATGGAGGGAGACCCAGGCATAAGAGTGATGCTGTTCAGAGGACCCTATGAATTTCGGCTGAGAATGTTTCATAATGTAACCTGGGTAGGGTGGAGGGTGAATGCTCTCTTAGCTTGGTGAAGCCAGTGTTATCAGCCAGGTGAGGACCAGATGGAGTCTTCAGAAGGGAAATATTCATCAGATGGGGTGGAGTGTTTGAACTCAGGGTGTAGACACCCTGCAGATACAACCCCTCAGCATTTCTCTTCTCTTCCCTCTCCCAGCTGAGACCCCTGGAGACTGAGTTCGCTGCACCCACGCACCCACAGTCGCCCTCCACTGTATGCTTGTGGTGAGTAGGCACTCAGATACCAGGAAAAAATGCATTTGGCTATAATGTTTACAAGGCCCAAGAAGGTTTGGGGAATAGATTCTTTCCATAGGAAGGAAGGTGTTTCCTGAGAAAAGGGCATCAACTCGGCAGGGACTGGGAGAGAATCGTGGAAAGAGGTAGAGCATTGGAAATGAGTTATCTGCCAGTGAGACACAATCTCGGGTGTGGGGCAAGGGAGGAGGTCACTAGAGCAGGAGTTCCATGCCTGGTGTCTCTCTCCTCGTTCCCTCCAGAGGAAGATATCTAAGTGTTGCAGTAAATATTGTTTACCTCCTTATAATGGGAAGCTAGCAAGGCAGAATCCTGAGCAGGGGAGGGTCACTTCCTGGTCAATGTCATCCAAGAGGCATCAGTCACTGCATCCTCATCAGGGACCACTGAGTGTTAAGGAAGAGATGCCCACAGAGGGCAGGGCAGCCGGGAATACATCGTGCTCCATCCCCCTCTATAGGTTTCTCTCTAGAGGGTCATTAGAGACACCTTGTGGAACCATGAGAGGGGGCTTGCCCATGATCCCCTTTTTCCTTGAGTTATTTTGGGTGATGTATTCATTTGCTAAGGCTGCCATAACAAAGTACCAGGGACTGGGTGACTTAAAGAGCAGACATTTATTTCTCACAGTTTCAGGAGGTCAGAAGTCTGAGATCAAGGCATTAGTAGGATTGGTTTCTTCTGCGGCCCCTTTGTTTGGCTTGTAGATGGCGGCCATCTCCCTGTGTCTTCACATGATCTTTCTTCTTTACATGTTGGTGTCCAGATTTCCTCTTTTTATAAGGACATCCGTCATATTGGATTAGGACCCACTGTAATGATCTCTTTTTGACTTTATTACCTCTTTAAAGACCCTGTCTCCAAATACAGTCACATTCTGAGGTACTGGGGATTAATACTTCAACATATGAATTTTGGGGAGATACAATTGAACCCTTAACAGGTGGGTAAGTCTCCCTTACAACCACAGAGCAAGATTAGAACAATAATAACAATCTCTATCTGTAACTCCCAGTTTATCAACATTATCTGAGGAGGGGAGGAAACAGATATGCTTAACTTCTTGATTTAACTGGGGAGACTCATAGCATGTTATTTTACTCCTTTTTTTTTTTTTTTGGCCATGCCACACGGCATACGGTATCTTAGTTCCCCAACCAGGGATCGAACCCCGTGCGCCTTTCAGTGGAAGCACGGAGTCCTAACCACTGGACCGCCAGGGAATTCCCATGTTATTTTATTCTTGACTTCAAGTCAAGAAATACAAGTTAAGAATACTTTTGGAAATGTTAAAGGAAAACATTAGAGAAATAAAAAACGAGATATATACCTCCAAACCTCCAGAGAAGATAAAAGCAAAGAAAATGTAATCCATATAACAGAATATAAAGCATCAAGGAGGCATAAGAAAGAGAAAACATAAAATAAGATCACTAATTATACCAAGTATATGGATCAAAACGATTCATGTAACTATTTTAAACTCCTCTATGAAAAAAATTAATGTTTCCAAATTCGGCTAGTCAGCAAAATTCTGTTAACAGTAGTTGCCTCAGGGGAGGGAAACAGGGCAATGGGAGACCAGAGGGAAAGGGAAATTACTTTTCACTTTTATGAAAAGGTACTATTGCACATTTTGAATTTTATTATTATGTTTTGCTTATTCCAAATAATAAATGCATAATAAAATTAAACCATATGGTATAGATGTTTTGTTAAGTGTTAATTTTATATTGATATAGGGTATATTTACAATGATTCTATAACAGCCATAAACCTTTAGGCACGAAATCATATTGTATCGAAATATATAAAGTCCAAATACTTAGAAATACCCTGGGAAACTCTATATATATCTATATAGCTATATAGACTAGAAAAGATAATAGTGGAGAGAAACTGTGACATAACACAGCAGTCTTTGGCAGATGAAGTAAGAAAAAATAAACAAAGGTACAAAGGTATTGAGAATCTAAATGATAATAGGTGATTGATTAATCAGCCACTCATTCAGCAAATATTTATTGAATGTGTCTGATGTGTACCATGCCCTTTGCGGGATACCAGGAATACAGCAATAGATAAAGTCTCCATCCTGGAGCTTGCCTTCAAATGATATTTCTTGAACCTTGTATCTCATAAACGGAGAACACACATTTTTCAATGTCAATGAAACATTTATAAATATTGATAAAATATGAAGTTTTGAAGGAAATACCAGATAACCCCAAACTTGAAATTGTATTGGCCACCTTCTCCAACCACAATGCAATAAACCAGAAATTTACAAATGTTTAAGTAAAAAAGTCCAACCGTTGAAAAACCCCCAAATAGGGCTTCCCTGGTGGCGCAGTGGTTGAGAGTCCGCCTGCCGATGCAGGGCACACGGGTTCGTGCCCCGGTCCGGGAAGATCCCACATGCCGCAGAGTGGCTGGGCCCGTGAGCCATGGCTGCTGAGCCTGCGCGTCCGGAGCCTGTTCTCCGCAACGGGAGAGGCCACAACAGTGAGAGGCCCACGTACCGCAAAAAAAAAAGAAAAAGAAAAAAAAGAAAACACCCCCAAACAGTCCTGGGACTTCCCCGGTGGTCCAGTGGTTGACTCCACGCTTCCGGGCTTCCCTGGTGGCGCAGTGGTTAAGAATCTGCCTGCCAGTGCAGGGGACACGGGTTCAATTCCTGGTCTGGGAGGATCCCACATGCCTCGGAGCAACTAAGCCCGTGCGCCCCAACTACTGAGCCTGCGCTCTAGAGCCCGTGAGCGACAACTACTGAGCCTGCGTGCAGCAGCTACTGAAGCCCGCGGGCCTAGAGCCCGTGGTCCGCAGCAAGAGAAGCCACCGCAATGAGCAGCCCGAACGCAGCAATGAAGACCCAACCCAGCCAAAAAAAAAAAAAGACTCCACGCTTCCACTGCAGGGCGCACAGGTTCAATCCTTGGTCAGGGAACTAAGATCCCGCATGCTGTGTGGCATGGCCCAAAACAAAACAAAACAAAACAACAAAAACCCCCACCAAAACAGTCCTAAATAATTCTTTGATCACTGAGAAAATCTGAATTGCAAACACAGATGATTATAAACAGATGAGAATGTATCATGGCAAAACTTGAAGAATGGGTGTAAATGACACCAGATTACCGAGTACTTATGATTAGCACTTATGATTGGTATCAGAGACATTTCATAAATTATCTTATATAATCCTCACAACAGATATGGCGTAATGCCTCTGTTGTAATTAGGCACTCATAAAAATTTGCCGAAGCAGGTATGTGGCTCAGAGAGATTAAGTAACTTGCTTAAAACCACACAGCTGACACCAGTCAAACTGGGACTTGTACTCATGCCTGGCAGACTCTTGTGCTTGTAATTGCTGTGCCACAGTCAACATGATTGATGGAATAAGCAGAGGGGAGGAGCCGGTGATTTAAGCTGGCTTTAACCGAAACCTGTTTTCTCAGGCTTTTTGCTTACCTGTTCTTTGTCTCTTTCTTGCCTCTCCTTTTCTTTCTTTCATATGACAAAGGTTTATTGAGTACTTACTGTGTACCAGATATTGTTCAATATGCTGGGATTCAGTTGGGGAGAGGCAGACAATAAACACGTCAGCAATACATATACAACTTTAGGGAGAAATACGTGTTGTGAAGAGAAAGGAAACAAGATAAGGAGGTAGACTGACAGGCTATTTTAGTTAGCGAGGTCAGGGAAGGTCTCTCTGAGGCAGTGACCTTCAGGAAGGGAGTGGGAGTGTTCCAGCGAAGGCAACAGTAAGGGCAAAGGCCCTGGGAAAACGGGCTTGGCCTGCAAAGAATGGGCACAGCAGGCACTTCCCTGGTGGTCCAGTGTTTAAGACTCTGCACTTCCACTGCAGGGGGCATGGGTTCGATCCCTGGTCGGGGAACTAAAATCCTCCGTGCTGCATGGCGTGGCCAAAAATAAATACTTAAAAAAAAGGGACTTCCCTGGTGGTCCAGTGGCTAAGACTCCATGTTCCCAATGCAGGGGGCCCAGGTTCAATCCCTGGTCAGGGAACTAGATCCCACATGCTGCAACTAAGAGTTTGTATGCCGCAACTAAAGATCCCGCATGCCGCAACTAAAACCGGGCGCAGCCAAATAAATAAATAAATATATACATTTTATAAACAAATATTAAAAACAAAATAAACACGAGGAAGCACGGGGAAGACAGGTGCGGAGGGCAAGGGAGAAAGGAGAGTAGAGGACAGACAGAGAGGCAGGAGGAGGAGGAACCAGCACAAGGATACCCTAGCAAAGGGGGAGGAAAAGCAGGAGAGTGTGCTGGTCCCGGAGGCCAACACAGTGCTTCGAAGAGTGAGTGCATTTAACAACTCTGTTAAAGTGCTGCTAAGAGAGTGAATACTGACCCTTGGGCTTGGCATTATCTCAGCAAGGGTACTCTTCATCGGAGTGGTTGGGATGTGAATGGAGAAGAAAGGATGACCAGACATTTGAGGAATGCATTTAACATGAATGACCAGAAAAACGGAAATTGCAGGGAATAGATATCATAAGAAGCACTGGTGGAAAGATGAGGAAGTTCTGAGGATAGGGCCGTGTAGTGTTGCCATTTGAGGCAAGAAGGGGAATTTCAGAGAGCAGAAGTGAGTATGGAGTAGAGAAATCATAGGATGGTTGGGTGTGCTAAGGGCCCACTTGTGATTTGTTGTTATACATTCAAAGTGAGATCTGTCAGCCCACTTGTTTATCCCCAGCCATGCTCAGTTGCTCAGGGAAAGTCTCACTGTTGGTGGAGTTTGGTTTGATCCTTCTTGCAGTTTTGCAAGGAAAATGGCGGGACAAGAGCCTTAAGAGTGTGTGCGAAGGAATCATTATAATCATGGACCTAAACTGGGTGAAGTGGGATGTGAAGATGTGAAGAGGGTGACGGACAGTGAAAATGTGGACTAAAGAATCTGAAAGGTTGAAGGATTGTTGAACTGAGGATATCAGAGAGGGGACTGGAAGGATGGATAGTAGTGGGGCGCTGGGAATCAGAAGGTTGGAAGAGGTGCAGTTACTGGTAATGACAGGGCTCTAGGGTTTGGCCATTGGAGGAGCGTGTGGCTGAGGAGGGGTGGAAGAGAAGAGGGCAAGGAGCTGAGAGGTTGGGCTGTTGGATGGATTATCTCAGTGGATGTCTTAGTTACACAAATGAAGACATGATCAAAGATGGAGAAGTAAACATAAGCCAAATGCTCAAGCCCTTGATGAAGCCGATAGATGTCACAAGATGATTGCCACAGGAAGGGTAATGGCTGGTCCAGTCTCCTGGCATGTGCTTCAAAGAGGCTGGGGTTTTGGAGGGAGGAGAAATTTTTTGGAAGCAAAAACATACGGTAAGAAAGACAACTGTCTCATCTCAGAATTTGTGGAATGTGGGAGAAAAAAATATTTCTTCAAAGGGTTGCAAGGGGGTAGTGGCTTTGGAGGAGCACCAAGTTTCTGAGAGCAAGAAGGCAAAGGGAAAACCAAGAGAAGAGGTGGATGATTTGGGGCATCTTGACCTTAAATCCCAGAGGGTCCAATGAGAGGATCTGGAGCAGGAAAGGGAGGAGGTAGGAGATTGAACCCAAGAGGGGATGAACAGAGTCATGTGGGGATAAGTCAAGGTGACGACGGGTATGTTGGCCAGTGTGGACTCCTGGCGTGTTGACAGCGAAAGCGTTATGACTTTGCTTCCTGGGCTCTAGGTGCTGTGCTGTTCTCTTCATGCCCCTCGGCTTTACAGCGGCTCTTTGGCTTCTGTCTGTGGTTCCTGTCTTCTAGGCCTCAGATCTGTGTCCACGAGGCTGGGCTGAGACTAGCACCCCACACAGACCCATGTTGTCTTCTTCATCCTACGCTTCTACCTCGGTCCCTGCAAACTGCCTGCCTCCTTCCTTGGCCGGAAACTCCATGCGAAGTGTCTCAGGCATATCAACTCCCTGCCCACCAGGGAGGCCCAGACAGTCTTGGGTCCTGCTTTGGTTCCCAGCTGGGACACTTTCTACTTCCTCTTTCCTTTATAATAGAGAAAAATTAGGAACTGCCTAAATGTCCCAGTAGGCCATGTCACATTCATAAAGTAAACTAATATACAGCCATCTGTATAGACAGATGAGACAAAGAGACTATCTAATGACATAAAAAGCTGTTCATAACATATTATACATTTATTTATTTATTATTTTTGGCTGCGTTGTGTCTTCGTTGCTGCTCGCAGCCTTTCTCTAGTTGCAGCGAGCGGGGGCTACTCTTTGTTGCGGTGCGCAGGCTTCTCATTGCGGTGGCTTCTCTTGTTGCAGAGCATGGGCTCTAGGCACGCGGGCTTCAGTAGTTGTGGCTCGTGGGCTCCAGAGCGCAGGCTCAGTAGTTGTGGCGCATGGGCTTAGTTGCTCCGCGGCATGTGGGATCTTCCTGGACCCGGGCTCGAACCCGTGCCCCCTGCACTGGCAGGCGGATTCTTAACCACTGCGCCACCAGGGAAGTCCCCAAAAGCTGTTCATAACATATTGTTTTATTTAAAGAGCAAGCTAGTTAGCATGATGTACACTATGATTAAAGTTTGTAAAAATATGTACATTTTGATAAAAGAGACTGTAAACACACCAAAATGCCGAAGGTGGTTATCTCTGGGTGTTGGGATTGAGGGCCATTTGAATTTTCTTTTTAGGGTCTTCTGTATTCTCTAAGTTGCCCAATTGTTGCCTCCAATTCACCTCCCTGTCACTCTCCGCCCTCTCAAGGCTGCCACCACCACTCTGTTGAATACTCTCTTGTCTTTGTTGTGAAGTACAGGGGACATTTCTTCCCCTTGATCTGACCTGGCCTAAGCAGTGTCTGGCACAGCTGAGCACCGTTTCTTTGTTTCTGAACCCTCCTGGTTTTCCAGTGCTCTCAGCACTTCTCCCTCCCCTAGTTGCCTCCTCTTCCTCTGACCATCCTTACCTCCACCAGGATTCCGTTTTGAAGGCCCCTTCTTCTTTCTAGGGTCCTCATCCACTCTCCTAGTTGTGTGAGTTCCATCTCACATGTCAATTGCCTACCAGAATCTCTACTGCGAGGTCCCATGAGCATTTCAAACTTAACAAGTCCCACCCTGAGTTCATTACCTTTCTCTCCCACCCCTTCCAACCGCTCTAACTCCATCCCTTCTCTTCCTGTGTCCCCACTGTGAGCACACGGCACTTCCTTCCATCTGGTTGTCCTGGCTGGGAACGTTCAGCTCCTTCTCTGCCCTCCCTTTGTTCCAATAGAATTGCTCACCATCTGTTATTTCTACCTCCTCATTAGCCCTAGGATTTAACCTGTTTCTCTCCAGCATCAAGGCACCATCAGCTCTTGCCTGTATTGCTACCAAAAACTCCTAGCTGATCCGTCTCAAGTCTTGCCCTCTCACAGTCCATTTTCCCTCCAGTATAGCAGGAATAGGTTTCTAAAAGTCCTTTAGGGAATTCCCTGGCTGTCCAGTGGTTAGGACTCGGTGCTTTCATTGCCGTGGGCCGGGGTTCAATCTCTGGTCAGGGAACTAAGATCCCTCAAGCTGCGCAGACGGAAAAAAAAAAAAATTCCTTTAGTAAATGCCGAGTGGCTATTACGTCCCAGGCACTGTGCTGGGGCATAGTTATAATCAGACAGACAAGGTCTCCCCTTTCATGGAATTCACTTTTTAGTATGTATTAGAGGAGGAGGGGTAATAAACATAAATAAATGAATGACATAGTAAAATAACTGTGATACGTGCTCAAAGAAAATAAAAGAGTAATGTGATAGAGAGTGATGGGGGTAAGGGATCCTTGTAAATTTCATGGAAGCAGGGACCATTCTCTAGTTTTTTTTTCCCCCACTGCATCTCTAACACAAAGCCGTGTGTGCATTCAATCAGTATTTAGTAAGTGAATTATTAAGGTGGGCAAATTTGTAAATTAAACGTTTTGATTACAAAAGTACTGTGTGTTCACGGAAGAAGAATGAGCAGGACAGCAAAACAAAATGAATAAACAAATCCTTAGTAATCCCGCTGCTCAGAGATAACAATATGCTTTCACGTAGGAGATGGCAGGAACTTAGGGAGAGGTTATTTTTCTGGCCAAGGGAGTGGGGAAAAGTTCTCTTTCCCCTCAATCCACCAGGGACCTAGGCTGCCCTTTTATGGCTGTAGGGGATTTACAAGGTATTATCAGGGGGTGTCTACCCTCATCTGGGGTCAAGGAAGGCCTCCCTTCCTAAGGAAGTGAGCTTTAGGCTGAGAAGGAATTAATTGTGCAAGAAAACAGGGAAGTTCCACACTGAGAGAGTGTGGTGTCTTCATTTAGAGCCCCTGGCTCCAGGGTAGGGAGGGGGCAGGAAGCAGGATGAGATCAGCCTGTGGAGGTTGGCGGCGGCCACATTAAAAGGGCCTTGTTTGTCATGTAGATCTAACTGCCAGATTATAGAACTAAAGAATATAGATGAACAGATTAAAAAAACACCCAGAGGAAATAATCAGCCAGATCCAGAATGAGGAACATTCTACAGCACAAGTGATTTAGTTTCTCATTGAATCAGTGGACTGAAAATAAAAAAGGGAAGGAGGTCTGTTATAGAAAAACAACAAAAAAACTTAAGAGAGATAATAACTGAAAGCCATGTGTAGCTCTTATTCATTTCTTGATTGTAACAAACCAACTGTAAAAGCCATTTCTGAGATAATTCAAGAAATATGAGGGCTTTCCTGGTGGCGCAGTGGTTGAGAGTCCGCCTACCGATGCAGGGGACAAGGGTTTGTGCCCTGGTCCGGGAAGATCCCACATGCCGTGGAGCGGCTGGGCCCGTGAGCCATGGCCGCTGAGCCTGCGTGTCCGGAGCCTGTGCTCCGCAACGGGAGAGGCCACAATAGTGAGAGGCCCGCGTACCACAAAAAAAAAAGAAAAGAAAAGAAACTTGAATATGAACTGGGTATTATGATAAGATATTAAAGAATAATTGTTAATTTTATTGGGTATGATAATGGCATGGTGGTTACATTTTTTAAAAGCCTTCATTAGTTATAGATGCATATAAGTGAGCTAACTGATGTCTGGGGTGTGCCTTAAAACACTCTGGGAAACAGCTGGGGGTGTGTGATATTGTGATGTAAGAAATACATATTTTGGTCTTCATCCCAGATTCTTGGCTCAAACGTGTGGAAAACCCTTGGAATTTCCTGAGTGATAGGAGGTGAGAGGAGTGTCTTTTGTTATACATAACAGGCCCCTTTGACTGTACCTGAGTTTATGTTAATGAGGTGACTTTTGGTGGGTCCTGGATAGCTTTAGGATTATTCCTCAGGAATAACCTCCTGTGTGTCTGGTTGGCGTACAGCCATCTATGATTGTTTAATAGTGAACTGTGGGTCCTGTATCAACCCAAACATGCTGTTCTATCCTGAGCACTTATAAACAAAGATACTGCCCCTAAATTAGTCACTCTCACAATCCATTTTAGTAAAGGTCCTTCAGGAAGCTGATGATACCAATCTACAAAATGAAGCAACTCCTTCACAACTATATTCCTGGTTTCAGTAGATCCTTGGTTTTTGCCTTCCCCCCATGCTGACTACCTTCTTGGTGAGCAGAGGCCTTAGAGGTACTTTCTGTTGTCCCAGCCTAATTATTTACTGGATAGCTTTGAGGCTGGTGGCCAAAACTCAGACTGACTCAAACCCAAGCTTAGTCTAGCACCAAAGTCCAAACCAGAACTCTTTTTAAATTTCATTTTAGCTATTGCAAATAATTACCAAGGGATTGTATATTTCACTTTTTTTCTTATTGGTTTGCATTTCCTTATGCATCTAGTGAAACAACTTCTTGGGAGTTGAATCCAATTTTAAATTCCATTTGTTACTTTTACCTTTAGTAACTGAGTGCAGCACAGCTGCTGCTCCATGCCATGGGTGACCACATGGCCACCCAGGAATCAAAGGTTCTGCATCTCCCATCTTTTTATCCTTTCTCCTCTCAAACCACATATTTCTGTGAGCTAGGGCCAGTCTAGCTAATCTCACTTCTGACACCAACTATTAGCTGTTTTTACTAATAGCACTTTTGACACCAAATAGGTGTTTTGTTTTTGTTTGTTCTCTCACACCAACCAATTCGCCAACTACCCTGACACCAGCTGGGTGTCCTACAATTCAATTAATTCTTTTTTATTTTTTAAATAGGGTATGTATGTATGTATTTATTTATTTTGGCTGTGTTGGGTCTTCGTTGCTGCACACAGGCTTTCTCTAGTTGTGGTGAGCAGGGGCTACTCTTCGTTGCAGTGCATGGGCTTCTCATTGCAGTGGCTTCTCTTTTTACGTACCACGGGCTCTAGGCATGTGGGCTTCAGTAGTTGCAGCACACGGGCTCAGTTGTTGCAGCACGTGGGCTCTAGAGCGCAGGCTCAGTAGTTGTGGTGCACAGGCTTAGTTGCTCGACGGCATGTGGGATCTTCCCAGACCAGGGATTGAACCTGTGTCCCCTGTGTTGGCAGGCAGATTCTTTACCACTGTGCCACCAGGGAAGTCCCAATTCAATCACTCCAGACACGGAATTTTTCCCTTTCTATACTTTGTGATAAGAGTCATTAAGCCTGGCCCAGAGTGAGCACAGACTGCCACAGGTTAAGGGCTCAGTCCTAAAAGACTGCCCCCACTTCAGATGCTAATTGCAAGCCCTGGGCCCTCTGACCGACTGACTATAAACTGAGGCTTCCTGCGATCTCCTTCTCAGGTTCAATAATTTGCTAAAATGGCTCACAGAACTCAGGAAAACAGTTTACTAATTATTACTGGTTTGTTGTAAAGGAACTGCAAAACGGAAAAGAGGTATAGGGCAAGGTGTGGTGAGGGAAGAGGGGGTAGCCTGGAGCTTCCATGTTCTCTCCAGGTGTGCCAGCCTCAGTACCTCAGTGTGTTCATTAACCCAGAAGCTCTCTGAAGCCCATCGTTTAGGGATTTTTATGCAGGTTGCTTGGTGATTAACTTAATCTCCAGCCTCGCTCCTCTCCCTTGGAGAGTAAGGGGTGGGGCTGAACGTTTCAGCCCTCTCTAATCATGCGGTTGGTTCCTCTAGTATCTAACTTCCATCCTGAAGTTAAATAAGGGCCCACCTAGAGTTACCTTATTAAACTCAGGTATGGTTGAAAGCGGCTTATTATGAATAACAAAAGATGCTCCTCTCACCTCTGTCACTCAGATTATAGAAGCTCTTGTGCCAGAAATGGGGCACGCAGACCAAATATATATATTTCTTATATTATCACATTATCACAGGGAGTAATAATAAAATTTGAAAAATGTTGATAATTGTTGAAGCTGGGTGATGGGCACATAGAGATTCATTATGCTGAATCTTCTGGGCTTTTGTGTATATTTGGAAACTTTGATAATAACATAGTTATAATAAAAGAGGATGACAGAAAGAGAAGCAACTTACAAGCCATACTAAAGAGTCTGAAATTTTAAACTTTTTTTTGAAATAATTTTAGATTTATAGGTGGGGTGCAAAGACAGTAGAGTGTTCCCAAATACTCCTCACACATCTTCCTTATTACTTCTTCTATAACCACAGCGTGTTTATCAAAACTAAGAAATTAGCATTGATACAATACCATTAGCTAAACTGAAAACTTTATTTGAATTTCTCCAGTTTTTCCATTAAATTTTTTTTTCTGTTCCAGGGTCCAAACCAGGATACTGAATCGTATTTAGTTGTCATGTCTCCTTAAGTCTCTTCCAATCTGTCACCGTTTCTTGGTCTTTCTTTGCTTTTCGTGACTTTGATGCTTTTGAAGAATAGCAGTCAGGGGTTTTGTAGACTGTCCCACAGATTGGTTTTGTCTGGTGTGTTCTCATGATTAGTCTAAAGTTATGGATTTGGGGGAATAATACTACAGAGGGGATGTGGCCTTATTGCATCATGTCAGGGAGCATGACGTCAACATGACTTCTCATTTCTTGTAAAACTAGTCACTTGGTGCAGGTGGTGTCTGCCAGGTTTCTCCACTATTTTTCCCTTTCTATACGTTGTGATAAGAGTCATCAAGCCCGGCCCACACTCACGGGGATTTTAAAAGTAGAGGAAAGTTCATTGAGGGGATTTAAGCAGGGAGTAATGTTTCGAATGTCTGTTTTGGAAGGAACACGAGATATGGTGGCATTTGCAGTGGGACTGGACATAAACTGCTGGATGTTGAGTGAGCAGCAGCCTGACTCAGCTGGAGCTGGTTCTTTATGGGCCGTGAAGGATGAGAGAACGTGGAGTCAGGGATGGCCATGAAGTTTCTAACTTGGACAGTTGGGTGGCTGGGGTCTTTCACTGACTCTAAACCAAGGTTGTGAGTGCCCCTAGGAGGTTGCATGCCTCCCCTGCCCCCGCCCCCGTCCCCTCTCCCCCCAGAGAGAAGCCACTTTCTGTTTCTTGGTCTTGCTTGACTCGGATCCGGTCCCTGCCTGTTACTGGGGCCGGAAAATGCCTTGTCTACACACACATTAGAAGAAGTTTGGGATTACCCAGGAGGGCAGAATCCCAGAGGGGACAGCTTTCGAGGAACTGAAGAAAGATGGAAGAAAATGTCATCCGTAAATCCTTTAATCCTCTTTCCATTTAAGGACCCAGTTATGAGCGTTTGACTCAGTGGTTTCAAACAAGTAAGTTTAATTACCTTTCGTGTTCCGCCAACTGGCCTCCCCCCTCGGCCTCGCCGGTTTCGTGTTCCTTTCTGAGGCGTGTTAGGGGAGGGGGTGGACTTCTACCTCTCCGCCCTCACCTCCGCCGGCGGGCCCTCCGCCCAGGTTTCTTTTCTCCTCGGCGCCTACGGGCGGGGGCGGGAGGAGCGGTAGGAGTTGGGGCGGGAGGCGCGGGCCCTGGCGCCGGGCGGGCCCAGCTCCCTTGCGGAGGCTTGTAGACCAGGTGGAAGATGAAGGCGTTGCAGTACCTGAGGGGGGCGTGGCGCCGTCAGGGGCGGTGCCAAGAGGCCGGGATTTCCCCAAGGGGCGGAGTTTGTGGGCTCCGAGTTTCAGGGGGTGGGGCTAAACTTAGGGCTCTGCCAGCCCGAGCGTAACCTGGCTTTTTTTTGCTGAGGGGTTGGGGCCGGGGGGGCGGGGCTGGGAAACGAGGAGTTGGAGAGATTTTTGTGAGCTGGATCTAAAGAGGGGTGTGTGGGCGTTGTCGAGACCCTCCAGCGGGGGTGGTGAGAGTGCGCGCGGCGAAAGCAGGGTGTAGGGCTGGGCCAGGAGGGTCCCAGGACCGCAGAGACGAGGGTAGCGGTGGACCTTTCAGGATGCGTGGCCAGAGAGCAAGAAGGCCTTACCAGGGCATACAGTTGTCCGCCGCTCTGAGGCGAAAGGGGGAGCGGAAAGGGTTGGGCTGTGGAGGGCTGGTGCCCCCTCCCGTGGCCACCGCCATGGTCTGGTCGTCCATCACACAGCCGTACTCGCTGCTCTCGGTGAAGAAGGCCGGCACTCGGAGGGACTGGGGTGGGGGCGGGGCCTCAGACACTCTCAGAAAGGCTCCCAACCCCACGTACCTCCCGAGGACCCAGGCGGACCGGGATGGGGAGAGGCACGAGGCAGGCACAGAGGGGGGCAGGAGGACCCGCTGGCGCACCCCAGGTCTGTAGAGCAGATGATGGGGAAGAAGAGACTTTCAGAAAAGGAGGAGGGACCGGGCAGGAGGTGAGAGAAGGTCCCTTTTGTCCCATCCCGCACCTGTAACCGGGGCAGCGAGCTCAGCCAAGTGTCCTTTAGACCAAAGCCAGAGTTAAATCCTGCGGAGGAAAGGAGAGCAAGGAGAAGCTGGCTCCCAGGGCCTCCTCCCACCTCCCCCATGCTCCTACCCCAAGCGCTTACCGATAACCAAGTCAGGCTTGGGCCCCTGGAGCAGGTGGTAGGGCCGTGCAGACACCTTGATCTGAAGGTCCCTGCGGCCCCCCTTCTCCTTAGTCCCAGAGCTTAGCCGTGCTGATACCCCGGAACCAGGACGGACAGATACTTCGAGGTCATCCTGGGGAGTTTGGAGTGGGGTGGAGAAGCCGGTGGAAGTTTTGGTACTGGGAGATGCATCAGGTAAGACAGGGGAGAGGAGGCAGGGATCGGAAGGGCAGAGCCCAGCTGGGAGGACAGCAGGAGGGTTACGGCTAAAGAGCAGGGCACCCCCCTCAGCCCTCACCCTCTGCAAGGTAAAATTCTGCTGGTCACTCTCAGGGGGCAGGCTGTCACCCACAAACTGCAGCTCCAGGGCCACGTGGGGGAGCAAGACCAAGAGCTCCTGAAGGGCAAAGAGGACAGATCTGGGTCCCACCCTGCATCCACCTCCACACCCAAATGCTCAACCCTCAGGCCTGGAGGGACTTACCCAAAACACCATGATGAGGTCAAACTCCTTCCCAGCCTCCATCACGTGGATTTTCAGTGACTGTTTGTTCTGGATGTTGAGCTCAGGGACTGGGTGATAAGCTAGTCATTTAAGAATACGGTCTCCTCCTCCCCTCCCTCCTGTCCCCTACCCCCGCCCCCCGGCCCTCCTGCTCCACGCACTCCTCCCCCTGCCTCCGCCCTCCTTACAGGACTGGGGCACCAGATGGGTGATGACGTAGTACATAGTCAGCGGGTAGGTGAGAAGCACAGCCATGGGGGAGTCCAAGCTGAGGCCCCGCCATGTGTAGTAATCCTGCCACGAGCCTGGGGAGAGTGGGTTACTGGGGACCTTGCCCCAGGCCTGGACCCTCACCTCTCCTGTCCAATAGCCCCTTTTCTCAGCCACCGAGTCTGCTGGCCCTCCAGTCCCCGTCCCTACCCCTAGCTCCCTCAGGGCCCCTCCAGCTCACCAAAGAGGCCCCTGGGTGGATCTGGGGGCACAGGAGGCATCAGAGCAGGCCCATCCCCCTGAAGAAGCTGGTAGGGATCTCCTGAGAGGATGAAAGAAGAGGAGCCTGGTGTCAGGGAGGTCCCCACCTGGCCTCTTCCTTCTTCCAAAGGAGCTGTGTTCCCTGAGAGGGCCTGGAGCTGCAGCAGGAGGAATGGGGAGCTGCCTAGGGATGGGGCTTCTGGATGGGCTGGGCAGGGGTGACTTTTCTGAGGGTTGAGGAGAGGCATGAAATGCCCTGGTGGTGGTGGTGAGGTTTGGTGTGTATGTGGAGGGGTTATCTAGGACCCGGACAACTTTTTGCTCTCCCGTCCTTCCCTCTAGTCTGAGGGACTTATGCCTGGAGAGAGGCCCCACGCACCATTGAGAAGAACGCTGAGGGATGGTGTGCTGCCCCTTGGGTGCCCGAGGGTGCCAGGGCCTGGAATCAGCATGCTGAGCTGGGTCCAGTAGCCACGAGTGAGGCCTCGTGAGGCCAGGAAGGCCTCCTTGTTAAAGGTTTCACTGGTCACCTCTGGAGAAGGATGAGGGGAGGGGTTGAGGGCCTGGTGGCCAGGATTCCAGACTTTGGCTCTCCTCAGTCTCTCCCCAGGACCCTGAGTCTGAGTCTGGTTCTAGTCAGGCAGAGAACTATTAACATTTCTGAGTGTCTACAGCATAGCCCACAGAACCCATATAACAGTTCCATGCGTTTTAACATTTGTTAGTCTGCCCATTTCACAGTTGAGGAAATAGCTCTAAGAAGTAAAGCGATTTGTTTCAGGTCACCAGTTAGTGGTGAAGCTGAGAAGCAAGTATTTGAATCCCTACTCCCGAATCCCATAAGTTCTCTCAGGGACCAGGGCGCTCAGTTCTCAGCTCCAGAGGTGCTGTGTCCAGCCCCAGGGGTCTAGCCCCCAGCCCCAAATACCCAGCACCCAGCTGTTATTCCAGGGATCTAGATTCCAGCCCCAGGCACTTAGCCTTCAAGCCCAGGACCCTGTTCCCAGGCACCTGGGGCCCCAGTTCCAAAGACCGGCTCCCACTTTCCCCCACCCATCCTGACCTTCTTAGGGTACCTGCGGTGTAGGTAAAAGGCAGAGTTGCCAGTTCTCCGGCCCGCTCCATGAAGGCTGCAAGCCTTGGGCACCAAAATCGATGGCTCACATCATCTGGGCATCGCTTCCAGTCAGCCTGGAGACAAGCCTCTCCGCAGTACAAGACAGCGCCACACTGGGGGCTGGGGTCACGGGGAGGGGTGGGCACTCAGTGTTAGTGTCTGTAGGTCCCCTGTCTGCTGTCCATCTGTCCTGCGACTGCCCGTACGCACTCAGTCTGTTTGTACTCTCTGTGCCTATAACAGCTTTTTTGTGTGTGTGTCATCTTCTTGTTTCCCTGTCCCTCATTCTGTCTGTCTGCAGGGCCCCCCACCCCAGCCTGCTTCCTCTCTGTTTGCCTGACTGTTGGGGTCTTCCTTCCGCTCCCTCCATCTCTGCAGGCTGCTCACCAGGGGGTTAGCTTCACTTCAAAGCTATGCCTGTGACAAACATGGCAGTTTCGAGCCCGAAGGGAGGCAAAGGTAAAGCCGGGCCGGGGACCCCATGTCCGCATCGGGGTCTTGGTTAGCTTCACTTTCAGCCTTGGGACCAGATTCTCCAGCTCCCTGAATGGGGGTGGAGACGGCATCAGGCTGGGGGGCTCAGGAGCCCAGGGCCCCAGGCTTCCCCACCCTCTACCAGGTTTCTGTACCGATGCAGCTGGGCGTCTCCCACAGTAAGCTTTCGGGGCTTTCGGGGGTCTCCAGAGCCCATGGGACAGGCCATGCTGTGGCAGAGGAGAGCATAGGCCCGAGGAGCCAGGTTCTGTGTCCCTGAGCCCCTGCCTGCACTCCCCTGCCCTCCATCCGTCAGCAGGTCAATGCCCAAGATGGTGCCGTGTTCATCCGTCACCAGTAGGAGGCAGGAAAGGTGCAGGGGGGCCGCCTCTGGGGAAAAAGGGAAGAGTCGGGGGCAAAGACTGTCAGGGTCAGGGATACCAAATCAAATGCCCACGGGGACTAGGAGACTGAGCGAAGGGGACTAGGGAGAGAGGGCACGCCTCATCGGAAGGGGACTGCGGCTACACAGAACCAGCATTTGCTGCGGGGTGGAAATGTGGGCCTGCTGTGGGAACTTTACATTTTTCTTGAGAAGGGGTAACTCCAGACTTCTGGAAGTTTTTTCTTTTAATGTTTAAATGTTGGCTCAAATTTAAAAAAACAAAGAACATTGTGGATCAATGAAGACACCTTTTTAGGCCAGATTGGCCTGAGGGCCACCCATTTGTGACTCCTAACTGGATTCTGAGGGGCAGAGGAGGGCTTTGAAGGGGAGTATGCCTGGGCGGGGGCAGGGCAGGGCCAGCCCTGGGTTCTTACCACTTCTCTGTCCCTTTCTTCTCTCAGGCCCTGGTTTGTCCTCCGCTCTGTCCTCTTGGCAGCTGACCTCGCCACCTCCTGCCTCCTGCTGGGCCCCGTCTGCCTCCCCTGGGGGGTTTGCTTCCCGTGGGGACTCCCTGCTGGTAGGGGCTGGCTTCCCATCCGCCTCTGTTTCTACTTTCTCGGTGCCTGCGCCCTCCTCCTCTCCCCCTTCCTCCAGGCTGACAAAGCTGACATAGGGGCTTAGGTCCCGCAGGTGGAGTGGGGGCTCGTCTCCCAGGAGCCGGGCAGCCCCCAGGCCTGGTGCAGGGCCTGGCTCTGCCCCTTGCCCCAGGCTGATGCCCACACTACGGTTGGGCAAGACGTGGAGCACCCAAAGGGCGCGGTCCTGGGGCAGCCTTCTGATCTGAGCCTCCAGCTGCCACCAGCAACCCTCCGGGCTGGTTCTCACGGCCCCGCGCTCCGCCACGAACTTGCGGAACCAGCCAAAGAGGAGGGCAACGAAATCAAGGAACTCATCCCGGTATCCAGACACAAACTCCATGTCTTCAGGGAAACAAGGCCTGGGCCCAGACTGAGCAGAGGGAGGGATGTATGGTGAGAGAGAGGTACTCGGGAGAGTTTGGGGCTGGGTCATAAAATGGGGGAGATTGTGGGTTTGAGGGTCACTTAGGGTGGAATCTATGGATGAGTGTTAGGAGTGAGGAAGGAGTTTTCAGGGCGGAGGATGGGAATTCAGGGTGAGAATGGGGTCCAGACTTGAAAGTGGGTGATAGGGTTAAGGATGAGTAGTCGGGAGGGAGATGGTATTTGGGGCTCAAAATTTGAGGCTCAAACCCTCAAAGGTAGGGTTTAAGTTGAGGAGAGAAGTGGGAGAGGGCTAATCCTATGGGCAAGGGTTTGGTGAGGAGGGAAGAGTTTTGGATCCGTCTGTGGGGTGTGGGAGGAGGGGGACAGGAGCTAGGGCATCTTGGGCTTGGATAGGTTTGGCGGTGAGCCCCGGTACACCTAGCCCCTCCCGTCCGGTCCGCTACTCCGGTACCTGCAGCCGCCACCACTTTTCGAAGGTAAATACCTCGGGGTGGGGCGTGACGTCAGGCTGCCCGAGCCCTCCGCCGGCTCCTCGGGTTGCCACGCCCCCTGTGTCTTGCGCGGCGCAGAGGCGCTCAGGGCAGTCAGTGTGCTGCTGGGCGCGCGGACTCGTCTGCCGCGGTCACTCCAGCCATGTGACTGGATCTGTGACTGGATCCCAGTGCGCCGGACCCGAGCCCGAAAAGTGAAAGCCTCTCGAAGGAGGAGGTCCAGCCGACTGACCTGCGGAGGGCGGGCGGGGCTGACATCCCCGGGCCGAACCGGATCAGCCTAGTGGGCAGTGCCCGCCCGCCACGCCTGGCCCTGCAGCCTGGACTTTCTTCCGCTTTCTTTCGCCTTCTTCAAACATTCCTGGCTGCCTCCTCGACGGGGCACTGGGCTGGGTGCGGGAGCGCGGGCAGAGGCGCTCCGCCTCCCGGAGTTTCCCCGCCGCCCCAGGCTGACGATCACGCGGCTACAACGGTACTGACCGCACTTACTGGTTCGAGACGGTGAGGGCGCCCACAGGGAGGCGCCGCCACCTCGCGCCTCGCCTCGGCCCGGCCTTGGTGCCGACGGCCGCCGTCTCCCGCAGAATCTCAGGCGTAGCGGGAGAAGGAAGCGAAAGCCATTGAGAAACCGGCTGGAGCACGTCTGGGAGTCAGACAGGGCGAGGCGGGCCCGAGATGATGCTGAGCTGGGAACTCCGGATCCTCTTGCTCCTACTCTTTCTATTGTGCCACACTCCTCCAGGTTCGTCAGGGGCCCGGCTGGTTCCCAGATCCCCGAATTCGGGGAAGGGGATGGGGGGCACGGGGGCCGCGGGGTTGAGTTGAATAAGTGGGGAGCCAGGGTCCCCAAGGCAGCCGGGGCAGGGGGAGGGCCTGGGGTTGGGGACGGGCTGGGGAACACCAGGGCCCAGGTGTGATTATGGACGTGTTTGGGGAGTGTGATGTGTGAGTTGAGCCCTGGGGGTGCGAGGGGCTCAGATCCCCGGGTCTAGGGGAGAGGCTGCAGTGGGGCTGTGGGTTGGAGGCTAAGTTTACCGCTGCGTGAGCCCCTGAACCTGGGAAACTGTGCTGACCACCTCGGTCCCGCTCAGGCGATGGCAATGAAGGTAGCGTCGCTGGCAGTTGTCCCTGTGATAGAAGAATTTCTTCCCACTCCCCTCCTAACGATCAATACGTGGGACATCTCCGAAAATACCTGAAAGTCTATCAACGTTGCTCTTCCTACGTCAGGTAATCTCACCCACCCCTGGGAGCGCAGAGCCTCCGGGTGCCTCCAGGACCCTCTCTGGTCAAACTTGAACTCCTTCTGGGAGGACCCCTAGTCCCTTCTATAGTCCCCATAACATTAGGTTATGTGTGCCCTAATTCTCCACACCTTAGTTTCCCTGTTCCGCCTGGAATTTCCCAGTCCCAGCAGAAACTGCTGAATCTTGGCAGTGACCTCACTTCTTTGGAACGAGGAAAGAGCTGGGAAAGTGGGGGGAGAGAAGGGGGGCGGAGATTGGAGACACAGCTGAGACCACATCCTTCCTTACAGGTTCCAGCTACCCCTGGGAAGTGTGTGTGGAGGCAGCAGTGACCGGTGGGTCCAGGAACTGATGCGCTGCTTTGATCGTGAAGGTGAGCGCGTTCCCCCTCCTCCCCAGGCTCTGTCTCCAGGGCTCGGCCACCTCCACCTCACACTTTTCTTTGCCTCAGCCCTTTCCCCTTTGACACCTCACATTCCTATTCTGTGTACTTTCACTTAAGTCCCTGTTTACCAGAAATCACTCACCGTCACTTCCAGGATTTTTGCCAATTCATCCTATCACCTGTGCATTTACTTAATGTTTTCCTTGAAATCAAGGCACTATTTTTATTTTCCAGTAATTTATTATGGAAATTTAAAGACATATATAAAAGTTGAAAGATTTGTACAGTGAACATCCCACCACCTAGATTCTATAATATTTGATTTTTATATTTTATGTGTGTACATAATAAAGCATATATATTTTATATTTTACAATATCGAGTCTACAGCATTTTAACTATATTTGCCTTATTGCACGCCCATCTGTCTATCCATCCCTCTACTCCTCATCAACCTGCCTAATATTTTTTGGTGCACTTCCAAGTAAGTTGCAGGGTTGACTATACTTTATCCCCAGACATTTCATCATGTATATTATTAAGGAGGGTTTTATATTTTATTGTACCTTTTTTTTTCTTTTGAGGTAAAATTTACAAACAATGAAACGAATAAATCTTAAATGTACACAGCCACTTCTGAAAAACTTAATGGCAACACTAGTCCTAAGCAGGAACATCTGTGAAGTCACAAATTTGATATGCTGGTTGTATTTCTCTCCTAAAATAAATACACAACCATTAAGACACAAAGTGTTCTTCCAGGTCCCAGCTAAAGTTGTCTTCTGTAGCATTGGTGGTACCCATACTGCCCTTTGGCTACGTAGACCTACCTTATTCATTTACTCTTCCTGGCTACTCTGGCCTTTAGTACTAAAATTATCCTTGCTTCACAGCTGAAAGAAATGAATCCCAGAGAGGTTAAGAGACAAGGGGCAAGGTCACAGCTACTTTGTAGCAGAGCCTGGGTTCCAACCCAGGTCTCCTGACTTCCCAGTTCAGAATGCATGCTCGCCCCAGTGGTTCCATGTTGTGGTTTGCTCACTTCCATCTCCCCATGTTTCCCCTCTGCCCCTGCCTTTCTTTCCTGGCATTTAGCTGTTCCCTTGATGTTCTCCTTGACCCACTACCCTTCCCTCTATCTAGTTCTTCAGCTTATCCCCTCATAGTCCTGATTCCTCACTTCTTGCTTCTTCAGAATGTGGACGTGCTCACGCCAGGAGTGTGGCCCGCCAAGGACATGTACCTCCCCGCAGCACCCAGGTTCCTGAGCCCACAGAAAAGACACCTTCAGCCACGGGCACCCCCTCACAGAAGTACCTGCCATCCACCCTGCAGCCTACCCAGCAGCCCATCCCTCCAGAAGGAGCAACTTTGTTGGACCAAAAGCTCATCCACACCCATGAGACTACCACTTACACTTTGGGCCACCATCTGGGGGCAAGGCCTGGGGCCAGGGGGAACCAGAGGCAGCTGGGAGAGAATGTGGGTCTTGCAGCTGGGACATCAGCCATGGTGCCAGTGCTGTCCCTCTTGGGCATCGTTTTCCTCCTCACTGGAGCCCTGCTCTACATGCTGTGCAAGAAGAGGAGGAAGCAGTCACTGCAGTGTCCTCCAGGTAAACTGGGCCTCTGAACCCCTCCTCCAGGGATCCAGAGGCTCCTTGGTAGGGATCCTGCCCACAGTAGCTCTCAGGCTGGCAAATGTGGAGGCTGCCTGCACCAAGGACAACAGGCAATGAGGGAAGAGTCAGCCAGACTACAGAATGGGGAGGCCCAGGGACCAGTGCATGGCCTTCAAAGCCAGACAGTGCTTGAGCAACATCAAGATGGCAGCTAGAGCAGACGAGTGGGAGATGAAGCGATGGAGGAAGGTGGGAGCTATTCGTTCAGTTCACACATCTTTATTGAGCACCTACTGTGTACCTGATCTATAGTCAACGTTTTAGAATCTGATTCCCCAGTTCAAGCTATCACCCCTTGCCCCCCACTCCCCCCGCCCAACTTCCCTTGATCTCAGAGCTCATCTCTCAATTTCTTTATCTTTTCCAGATTTGCACCTTCATTATGTGCCTGTGGCAGCAGACGCCAATGCTTAAAGAATGGAAGCTTGTGAGGGCAGATTACGATTTATTCAGTATCAAATGCAGTTAATATACTAGAGCAATCCCTGGCACGTGGTAGGCACTCTCCACATATTTGTCGATGTTTAATACACAACTGACCAGTCACTGCCCTCTCTTAGATGTTCCCTCCGGTTTTTTTTCTATGCTGTAATTTAAAATCACCTCTTATACTAGATATCTTGTACAAATTCTGTATGTGGATTTTTTAACTACTAAAACTTATTTTTATAATTATTGACTCTTCTTTCTGCAGACATTGGTCTCATGCCCTTGCCCCCTTACCATGATTCCTGGCTTCAGCTTCTCTGCTGATGGCCACCTGACACCTTCCCCCTCAGCGCATCCCCCAATCCCTGCCAACCTCCTTGTCCCAAGTCCCTTGTGTCTTGTCCTTGTCCTTGTCTCTTCACACCACAGCAGTGTTCCTCCCCAACTTCAGCCCTCTTCTACTTTCCCACCCTCCCTCCGCACCAGCTGCCATACAGCCTGGTTTTACTTCCTCAACCCCTTACATCACCCATATATGCCCCAATGAGAGTCTGAGCTCCTTGTTTTTAGTGTTACTGTTTTTATTATCAAAACCCTTAGTTCTCATTTTATCTTTTCCAGTGAACAAAAATGTGTCCTCATTGGTCCAAGTCTACCTGGGGCAGGGACCTGAGGAAGTGGATTGGGTGTCTTGAGTCTCTGTCTCCTGTCCTGAGTTTGTCAGCGCTCGGTGAAGTGCATGGCAAGAGGAGCCAGGGCACAGCCAGGCATGGGCTTGGTCTTTAAGGTTCTCCATTCCCACCTTTTGTGCCTTCGTCCTCATGGCTTCTGACCAGCAGCACATGTACGGGGCAGCCCATGCTCTCCAGGTTCTGTCCTGGGGTGCAGGTGGAGCTCTCCTTCCAAGCTTTTCACCCGCTTGGCCTAGTTTTCCAGCATCTGCTCACAGGTTCGAGCCACCTCACTGAGCTTGAGACGAGCATAGTCCACTCGCTTCAGGGCCATCTGACAGTCCTTCCTCGAAGAGTAGCTGGAGCCCTCATGGGGCTGCCCTGTGGCCACCTACAGGACATTTAGATTGATCAAAGAAGCACCCTTCCCCTTTCCCATCTCCCCAACCAGGCATCAGGTCTCTTGTCTCATTTCTTCCCTGAGTCTGAATTTGCTATGCCACTTGGTTAGCTGGATTACCTAGGGCATATCACTGAATTTCTGTTAACCTCATCTGTAAAATGGGGATGACAGTAACTAACTACTTTCTGGAGTTGTTATAGGATTAGATAATGCAGAGTGGCACACTGTAAAAGTTTAGTAAATGGTAGTTGCTGTTATAATGACCTCAGAACCCTTCCAATCCTGTTCCTTTTCTCAGGAGGTAGCCATCTGGGGCTCCATACCCTTGAGGTCTGGTCAAGTTTCTAAGAGCATATCCTGTGGCTTTCGTATTGTTTACACACCCTCTCCCAGGACTTCACCATCCAGTGGTTCATGTGATGCAACTCAGTGACAAAGGAAACCTACCCTGGAAGGGAGGGGTCCTGCCAGGGTCAACTGGCCTGCTGGGTAGGGCTGGTCTTGCTTAGCTCCCGAGACCAAAGCTCTGCCCGGGACTCCTGAAGGCTAAGGCTAAGGCAGTGAGCTGGGCGTGTTGCACGGTCCAAGACACACACACACACACACACACACACGCGTAGGACGTTCCAACACACACACACACACACACACACACACACCTGAGTGAGATAGCGGATCTGAGCCGACAGCTCCGCCTCCACGTGCTGCACCGACGCGGTGAAAGCGGCTGCCTGTCGGTCTAGGAGCCGCTCATTGGTTTTTTCCTTGGAAAGTTCCAAGATCACTGTACCTGCCGGGGTGGAGAGTGGGCGGGGCTCTCCGGAGACTGCCAGTATAGCCGCGCCCCAGAGCCAGCCCCACCCACCCCTGCACCCACTTAGGATCCCTCCCAACCCCACTCCCAGTCACCGGTCGGCGCATGTGCGCACGGTCGGTCTAGCTCACGCTCTCGCTGCCGCTCCTCCTCTGGTCGTCGTATCCCGAACCTGCATTCTGAAGAATGGCTCCAATTTCCCGTTCGATGTCTTCCAGGGCGCGTAATCGCTCGTTCGCCAAGCTGTAGGTAGCCATCGTTACTCCGGGATTCTCTCCTTTTGCGAAATGCTGCGGAAAAGTGCCCGGAAATGGCTGTCGGTTTGCGCTCGCGCAGAGCGCGCCCCTTAGCTAACACTACAGTTCCCGGGATGCTCAGCACCGTCTCGCCTTCTCGGTTCACCTGGTGAACTACAACTCCCAGGGTCTCCTGCGCATGCCCAGGTCTGCGCCACCACCGCGTGACCACCTGTGGTAAGAGGCAATATCGAAATATTCACGCCCTTCAAACCTGTCCACCTTTACGACACTGTCTTGTGGTCTGTGTTTAATTTCTTCTACAAGAATTTAGTGAGCGTCTGCTGGGTGCTAGGTGATGATGGTGGGAGCGATGGGGTATTACAGACTGGACAGCCATGGACCCTGTGTTTGCCTATCCCACTCCGCCACCTATCGGAGCCTGGGGAAAGCCGGACTTGGTGAGTGTGACCTTATTCGCCCTAGCGATTCCCCCTGAATGGGAGCCCTGAAACACGGACTGTCAGTATATTCTGAGAAGCTGGATCCTATCAGCCTTTTCTCTCTCTGATCGCCTGTTAATGTGGTTGGCTCTGGGGATACAAAGGTGAGGTGGGCTCTCACGTGATAGTGGGATAAATGTTTCGTTAGGGCTACGCCCAGGGTGTGTCTCTGGGAACACAGAGAAAGGATTCTGGGAGGAAATCCTGCTTGAACTGAATCTGAAGGCTTAACCAGGTGGATGAGAGCTTGGAGTGGAAAAGGGGAAGGCACAGGCAAGCGCATGGTGGTGTGAGGGGGCTTACACATTGCAAGTCCAGCAAGGGGTTCAGTTTGACTGGAGTGAACGCAGTGTGGTGGTGGATAGGTGTGACTGGGGAGACTGGAGTGGGGAACCAGATCAGGAAATGGCTTGCAAGCTAAGGAATTTGGACTTTATTTTGAAAGCATTTGGGAGCCTTTGAAGGATTTTCAAGAAGTGTATTCTGACCAGCTGTACCTTTTAGGAAAGATCAATATTGACAGTTTATGGAAGATTGAGAATGAAGCCAGTTTGCACAGAGTTAGCAAACGAGTGGAGACTTTCAGTTAAACTTGAGAGATCTAGCGTTTAACTTCACTCCTTTACTAAATCCTAGGAAGATAGCAATAAGGGGATTTTAGAAAGGAGTCAAGGAGAGAGAGGAGTTAATAGCAAAACTTTAGATAGAAACTGCAAGACAGAAGGGTGTGTGGTAACTGATTTAGCAGTGAAGTAATTAAGCCAGCAGTGAAGAAACCTTAGAAGCAACTCTTTTAAAATTTAATTTAATTTTTTATTGAAATATAGTTGATTGGCTTAGAAGCAAGTTGATTTACCCTTAAATCAGTGGCATCACAGTACAGCTGGGCTGTAGGTAGTACTAAAATTAGGAGGATTATTTGAAGTAGTTTGACCCCCCTATCTCCTCCTTTATATCCTCATATCTCCTGGCAGCTACTCACCCCCAACTCATCAGATTGCTGGAGGTTTCTTGGTTGGAGATGGAAACCAGAGAGTCTTTGGCATGGAGGGCACCTGGGCATGACTGTATTTAAAACAGATTGAGTGAAAGTTTATTTACTGAATGGTGGTTTCTAGAACTCTTGGCAACCAGGCTTTTACCTTCCAGGTCAGAGACTGGAAGACTCTCATCTGGGGAATTTGACTATTCAGAGGAAAGATCTAAGAGTATTAACATCAGGGGTTCTCCAGCAAAGCAGTTAGCTGGATCACCCCATAGTGAAACCCACAGTTGATAAGTCCCAACTGTGTCCACAGATCTTCTAGTCAACTTCTTAGCATGTCACCCTTAAAATGAGCAGACAAAAGATTTCTAGATGTTTGCAGAAACTTTCTAACATGGAAGGCAGAGACCAAAATAAACAGAAAAAAAACCCCAAACAAACCAAAAAAACCCCACCTTCGATGACATAGAGTAAAACTTAAGGAAAAAAAAATATTGATGCGCTTAGGTCAGAGATACTATAATAAAGGATTGAATCCAAGAAAACACACTTGAAAAATAAAACCATGAGGGAAAGAATGAAAAATTGAGCAAAAGGGTTGAAAGAGAAATTGAAGCACTCTCCCAGCAAGTAAAGCAAAAGAAAGAAGATGGCATATAGGAAAGATGATGTGAGAAAATTAGAGAATCAGTCCAGGGGGCTTAAATTCTTTGAGAACAAAGGGAAGAAAGGACTTGTGTTTCTAGATGAAAAGGACCCATTAAGTGCCCAGCGTCAAGGCACCTCGTGAAATATCAGAACACTAGTCTCACAGAAAAGGGTCTTGCAGAAGCTTCCAGAGAGAAAATAGACAAGCAATCAGAATGGCCTTGATCCTCTGAATACTAACACTCCACACCAGTGGAGCAGCGCCTTCAACGTTTTTGGGGAAAGTGATTTCCAATGTGGAGTTCTGTACTCCAGCTGTAGTAGGGTGAAGGCTAAAAATGCAGTGGCTCAACCAGATAGAACTTAACTTTTTCTCAGAAAACAGGTTGGTGTGGGTGGTTCAGTGTGCTCCGCAAATCAGACCGAGACCAAGGCTAGCAAGCAGTGCAGCTCTGCCATCCTTTAGGCTCTTATGCTCAAAAGTGTGGTCTTCAGGCCACAGCATTGGCATTACCTAGATGCTTTTCAGAAATGCAGGATCTCAGGCCCCACCACAGACCCACTGCGTCAGTATCTGTGTTTGAAGATCCCAGGGGATCTGTATACACAGTATACTTTGAGAAACACTGCTTTTCCCTTCCAGGTGGTCTGTATGCACAGTAAACTTTGAGAAACGCTGCTTTGCTCTGGGACATTGCTGTGTGCAATGTCAAAACTGGGTTGCTGCCCTCCGTGGGTTGCAGCTGGCAGGAAGGCAGAAGAGTAAATATGGAGGAGGCACACCTGTCTCGGAGGTCTGGCTAGGGAGTGGCACATATAATTTCTACTCACATTCCTTTGAAGAAAACCCAGTCATGTGGTCTTACCAGCTCCGGGGTTCTGGGAAATCCAGTCCTTACCTAGGTGGCTAGCTATTATTCTAGCACCGTGGCAGAATAGGTTTTAGGGGATATCTAGACTCTCACAACAGCCCAACTACCAATAACGAAGATAGAATAAGGACATTTTGATATGTACAAGGTCTCAAGTTTCTCTTCCAAGTACCCTTCTCAGGAGGTGACTAGAATTAGACCCTAGTCAGGAGGCTCCTGGAGAGAGATTTTTCAAGGAGATGGAAGAGATAACATCTGTTTTGTTTTGAATGAATTGAGAGGATACCCAGATTTTTGGAGGAGAGTATAGAGCAGAATTAGTGATAAATCAGAGAATAAGCAAATTTTAAAAATGATAGCTATTCAGGGAAAACAGTTGTGCAAGAAGAGAAAGGTAATCATAATAGACCACGTGACGCAGCTGTGTATAATATCTGCAGTAAATCCTGGATGTTGATGTGACCCGGATTGATAGAATTCCCTTGGGAGAGCTTCCCATGTCGGGGCAGGGGGGCGAAAGGGCGCTCAGGCTTCACCTTACATGGCAGGAAGCCCATAGACAATGCTTAAAACAAAAATCAAGAAGTAGCAAAACAAGAATGTTGTTTAGAGATGGAGGTAAATGCCAAAAGAAACATCGAACGGAGGTGAAAGTAATTGCCTCTGAGGGGAAGGAAATTGCAGGGGGAAGGAGTTTACTTTTTCTTGTAATAGCCCTTGTATCTGACTCCTTCAACTATGTGGATATACAACTTTGAAAATAAAAATTAAATAAACATGAAAAGCGAGAGAGGAGATAGACTGGACTGTGAAAGAGCCCTGAGTGTGGAGGAGTGTGTTTTCTTTGGTTTCCTGCCTTTATCCCTCCCTTTTTCCCTCCTTCCCTCCCTGCCTTCCTTCCTCTCTCCCTTTCTTCCTTTAACGGAAGAGACTTGCACGGGTCTATTTACCATGGAGGAAGAACAAGTAGAGAGAGGCAGAGTTTGAAGAGATGGGGGCGGTTTGATGAATCAAGGTCTCAGAGGAGGTGGGAGGGGGAGCGATCTGAGCACAGGTGGAGGGATTAGCTTCGACCTGGAGGCGGCACCTTAGCCTTGGTTGTGTAGGAGAAACGGTGTCGATGTCGGTGCTTGCTTGTCCGTAGGAGGTGGGAATTAAAAATCATTCATCCCTCAGAGACTAATCTCTGTGAAGAGCGGGAGAAGTCACTCTGAATGTGAGGAAGGTTTAGAAAATTAGTGAGTTGGATGGGAGCAGGAATAGGAGGTGACCAGGGACGTGGAGGGGGACAGGGGGTTATCAGGTGTTGAGGGCCCAGCTGAGGTTAAAGGCCATAGGTTTGTAGTGGCCCAAATCCGTACCCAGCGCCTAGCACGGTGTTGGCACCTAGGATGCGTTAAAAATATTTGTTGGATGAATGAGTAAATATGTGGTTGTGTGATTTTTCTCTGGCAGTGCCTCAGCAGCCCCTTGTTGGAGGGGACAAGGGCGGGGTGGTGGTTAGAGCCAAGAGTGGGGTTTGAGAGCAGGTTTTGTGAAAGGAGGAACAGTTGACGGTGCTGATGAGATAGTGGTTGATGTGATGATCCTGAAGTTTAGTCTGGAAAGAAAAGCAAGTGTTAAATTGCGAGAAAACAGAAGGGCCAAGAGCTTGGTGACAAAAAACCAAGAAGTCATTTAAAAAAAAGTGATTATAATTGACTACATATTAAATATAAAAATTATGAATTATTAAAAATACCAGAAGCAAAATACTTTGAAGCTAGAAGTGATGGTTGCACAACATTTTGCGTGAACTGAGTGCCACCGAATTTTACACTTTAAAATGCTTAACTTGGGACTTTCCTGGCGGCACAGTGCTTAAGAATCCGCCTGCCAGTGCAGGGGACACTGGTCCGGGAAGATCCCACGTGCTGCTGAGCCACTAAGCACGTGAGCCACAACTATGGAGCCTGTGCTCTAGAGCCCATAAACCACAACTACTGAGCCCACGTGCTGCAAGCACTGAGCCCTTGTGCCACAACTACTGAAGCCCGTGCACCTAGAGCCTGTGCTCTGCAACAAGAGAAGCCGCCACGAGAAGCCTGCGCACCGCAACGAAGAGTAGCCCCTGCTCGCCGCCACTAGAGAAAGCCCACGCATAACAACGAAGACCCAACGCGGCAAAAATAAATAAATAAAATAAATAAAATGGTTAACTTTATGTTATATGAATTTTACCTCAGTAAAAAGAAAAGAAAAAAAAAGCTAGGAACAAATTCAGAAGACAAAGCGGGACAAATATGAGCAAAATAAATGACAAAGGGTTAATTGCTTTACTATATAAAGAGTTCTTAGGGTACTTCTAGAAAAACAACATCAACCCAGTAAATCGGGTTCATCCTCACTCATGATCAAAGAGGTGCAAATTAAAACTAGGGTGATACCATGTCATCTGCTTGATTGGCAGTAATGAAAAAGGCGCTCACCCTTTTTTTTCTCATTTTTAAAAAAAGTTTTTATTGAAGTATAGTCGATTTATAATGTTGTGTTAGTTTTAGGTGTACAGCAAAGTGATTCAGTTATATGTATACTTTTATATATATATATATACTTTTTACATATATACTTTTTTTTTTTTGGCCACACTCTGTGGGATCTTAGTTCCCCAACCAGGGATCGAACCCGTGCCCCTTGCAGTGGAAGCATGGAGTCTTAACCGCTGGACCACCAGGGAAGTCCCTGTATACTTTTATATTTATATGGTGGGTTGGCCAAAAAGGTCATCCGGGTTTTTCCGTAAGTTACATAAGATGTTCTGTAACATCTTGTGGAAAAACCCGAACGACCTCTGTAACATCTTACAGAAAAACCCAAACGACCTTTCTGGCCAGCCGGATACTTATATATATATATACTTTTTCAGATTCTTTTCCATTATAGGTTATTACAAGATGTTGAGTGTAGTTCCCTGTGCTACACAGTAGGTCCTGTTGGTTATCTATTTTATATACAGTAGTGATGCTTACCCTCTTTGACCCACCAATTCTACTTTTTTTTTTGACCACGTGGTGGTTTGTGGGATCTTAGTTCCCTGAGCAGGGATTGAACCCGGGGCCTTGGCAGTGAAAACAGGGAGTCCTAACCACTGGACTGCCAGGGAATTCCTCCACCAATTCTACTTTTAAGAGTTTGTCCTACAAACGCACTTTGCATGTGCAAAAAAGACATATCCTCAAGGATAATTATTGTAATACTGTTTGAATTAGCAAGAGTGGACATCCTTCATGTCCATCGATAGAAAATTGGTAAAAGTAAATGACATCTAGGCAATGGAAAGTTAGGCAACTCTTTTTAAAAAATATATTTATTTTATTTATTTATTTTTGGCTGCATTGAGTCTTCGTTGCTGCGTGCAGGCTTCCTCTAGTTGCGGCGAGCGGGGGCTACTCTTCATTGCGGTGTGCGGGCTTCTCATTGTGGTGGCTTCTCTTGTCGTGGAGCACAGGCTCTAGGCACGCGCAGGCTTCAGTAGTTGTGGCACGCGGGTCAGTAGTTGTGGTTCGCGAGCTCTAGAGCGCAGGCTCAGTAGTTGTGGTGCACGGGCTTAGCTGCTCCGCGGCATGTGGGATCTAACCGGACCAGGGCTCGAACCCGTGACCCCTGCATTGGCAGGTGGATTCTTAACCACTGTGCTACCAGGGAAGCCCCTAGGCAACTCTTTAAAAGAATGAGGTAGATCTATGTGGATTGCTAAAGGAATGTTCTCCTAGCTGCATTATTAAGGGAAAAAAGCAAGGTGGAGAAGGGTGTGCACCGTGTGCTACTATCTGTATTTAAAATAAAGGGGAAATGTGTTCATATGTATATGACTGTGTCTGAAGAATGTCTTTGGGAGAGTAATCAAGGAACTGCTAATAATGATCGCCTCTGGGAATGAGAAATGGGAGGCTGGGGATCAGGGGCATGAGGGAGCCTTCTGTTCACTCTTTACTGTTGAGATTTTTTTTTTTAAGCCATGTGCTTGTTTTACTTAAAAACATTAAAAACGTGAAAAGCTAAAAGCAAAAAGGCATTGTTTCTCAAAGCGTGTGCTAATTCAAAATCCCGATTCATGGATTCTTCCTGGGATCGACTGAATCAGAATTGGGGAAGGTAGAAGCCTGGGACTGTGTGTTTATCGCGTACCCCAGAGGATTCTGATTCACCTGAAAAAGTTTGAGATCCACGGGCCAAGAGCTCAGAGGTCAAGGAGCAGGTTCGTGGTTGTCAGAGGGATGATGACGGTCCCTTCACATGAAGAAGACCAGGGCGTGCAGGGTAGGCTGCTGCTGTGGAGAGGTAAGCAAGGTCATTGGCATTTTGGCAGCACTTAAAGCCTGTGGGTAAATCATGATTTAATTAGATGTCATGAGCCGTAACATAGACGAAAGGCCTGTATGAGTGGCTCCATTTGCCTCACCAGCCTCATCTGGAACTACTTTGCCACTGGCTGTCTCTGTCCCCGTCCCTCTGGCCTCTTTCAGTCTCTGAAATGTGCTCTGTTCCCTTCTGCCTTCACACGTGGTGTTACTTTTTTTTTTTTTTTTTTTGCGGTACGCGGGCCTCTCACTGTTGTGGCCTCTCCCGTTGCGGAGCACAGGCTCTGGACGCGCAGGCTCAGCGGCCATGGCTCACGGGCCCAGCCGCTCCGCGGCATGTGGGATCTTCCCGGACCGGGGCACGAACTCGTGTCCCCTGCATCGGCAGGCAGACTCTCAACCACTGCGCCACCAGGGAAGCCCCGTGGTGTTACTTTTGCCTGGGATACTGGAACTCCTCCTCATCTTCCAGTACTCTGCTCAAAGGTCACTACCTCCAGTGAAATCTTCTTCCATCCCTAGCCTAGATCAGAACTCCCTAGCTCCTGCATTTCTCCTTTGGAGCACAGATACTGCAATGATTTAATGTTTGCTTCGGTCACTGCCAACCCTATACTATGCCTGGCACATAATAGGGGTTTAAATCAAGATTGTTCATGGAATGAATGAATGAGCCTTAAGAGAAAAAGGAGAAACGTTGGGCTGCAGGAATGGGAGTGGGTGGTGGGGTGAGGGATGTCAGTGGAGTACTGCTAACTCCCTCCAGCCTAGCCTGGGGCTTCGGCCAAGCCTCTGGGAGTCCCTGATGGATGTCAGAGGAGCAGCAGTAGGATGTAGCTTCTTGGACTTGTCCACAGCAGCATGACTCCCTTTGGCTGCCCAAAGCCTCGGTGTCTGTGTTACAGCGTAAGGACCAGGCTCCACAGAGATGTGTGTCGTGTGGCTTCTGCCTGCAGCCGTGGTGCCGCTGAGCCCCAGGAGTGGACAGCTTGAGCAACCATAAAGAGCAGTGGAAATGCACACACTTGGTCACGACAGGTCACCATGCAGTCGTGTGTGTCAGCTGCAACAGGGAATGGCCTGCCCTGCGCACCTCCCAAGAACATCTAGTCTGCAGGGAAGTGAGTTATTATTCCCTCTGTAAATGAGTGAGTTTACTTTGTGGCTTTACCAAACTGTACCTTTGAGTTGGGACTGACCAAATCAAGTTTCCATGTTTACCTTGGAGCTCAGGTACAGCTCAACCATTCAGTAAACGTTTACTGACAGCCTATGGGCCGGCCAGGTGCCACGCAGGTGCAGAGAAGAGACTGCGTCCTCACTCACAGCTGACAGTCATGGGTACGCACACTATGTGCTCCTTAAACGCTGCATAGAAAACACACACGCTCGTGCCTATTAAAAGGTTTATTTTCTTCTTTATGCTCAGAAGCAAAGAACTGGCCTTGCCCCCCAAAGGGTCTCATCCTGAAGGAATGGGAGGCAGAGATAGTGACAGGAGGGGGTGTTGGTGTGAGGTTGAATGTGGGAGCTCTTCCCCCCGCCCTTTCCCTACTGTCCTCTTCAGTGTCCCCCTCCAAAACATTTAGGTACAAACCCAGCTTGCCACCCACTGGGGGGCTGGGGAAGCACAGCCGTAGTCAAAAAATTAATGCCCACGATCCACAAGAGATGGGTCCAGTGTGTATCTGGTGGGGGATAGGGGAGGGAGGGAGGGGAGGGGTTGGTTGAGGAAGCCGCTGGGTGGAGGGGAAAGGACGAGAGGCTGGGATCCCCCCCGGTGACAGTGGGGGTCTTGGTCCTGCCCCTACGTCTCCCAGCACCATCCACGCCCTTCTTCTAGCCCCGTTTCCTAGCAGAACTGGTCGTCGTAGTCCTCGTCCTTCATCCCCTTCAGCCGAAGCCGGGCAAAGTCCTCAAACACGATGTCGTCATCTGTGGCATAGCTTGGTGGTGGAGAGGAGGGGTGAGGCGAGGGCTCCAGCCCTCCTTCTCCACCTCCCACACCCCTCCCGGAGACAGAGGTGCTGGGGCAGCCGCGGGGCTGGAGGTATTTGCAAGAAGGGACAGAGAAGGGGAGGTAATTGGCAGCTCACATGGCTAAGTCCTCTCTATTGGATGCTTCAACCATCCCTCCCCCAAGAGAAAAACAATGAGGGGCAGAGGGTAGGTTTGAACGTTACAGGAATCTATCCAAAGAGAGTCAAAGCTAGGAAGGTAGGGGGTGAGTCTCTTACTTGGTATCAAATTCAATGAGGTTGGTGTCCACAGGGGCATCTGTTTCAGGAGCAGCTGAGGGGAGGAGGAGAGTGGGGGGGTGGGGGGTTGCTGAAAGGACCGGCTTTTTCCTCCACTGGCCTTGCTTTAGGCCTTCCCTTGCGGGGCTTGGGCGGGTGGCAAGCTCACCTGACTGGGGTCTGGGGAGGGTGATGTGGTCATGGGGTTTGGGGTGCATAAGAACAAAAGGCAGTTCCACGGAGACATCCCTGGGGAGAGAGAGAGGCACGGTGATGAGATGACACTGCAGCGCCAGAGGAAAGCCCTGCGCCACCGCCCCACCCCAGCACTCACCCGCCTCGAGACACCACCAGCTTCACCTTGACCCTGTAGGACACCAGGATTCCCAGCACCTCCTTGTTGGCACCCTCCTTAACGCTGCAAGTGGGAGGAGGAGTTGGACCAGAGCCCATTGCCCTGCGCCCTAGGCTGGTCTCGTGTAAGGTACCCGGCTGCGTCCTTCCTCTCATCTTCTCAGTTCTCTCCAGTAAAAGCCCAAGTCCTTGTGACCCGGCAGCCCTGCACTGTCTTGCTCTCCATGAGCCCTCTGACCTCACTTCCTGCTCCCACGCTGGCCTCAAGGCCTGCTGTGTGTGGTCGTGTACAGAGGCGCCAGTGTGGGTGAAATCCAGCCCACCCTTGGCGGAGCTGTTCCGAGAGGCACGGGGCCCGCAGAGGCCAGCAGTGGCTCTGCGGCCCCTCCTGCCGCCTCAGACACACGGGGCCGTCTGCCTCCGCATCTTTGTGCCTGTAGTACCCTCTGCCCGGAGCGCTCTTCCCCTGCGCATCCACAGTACCTACTTCCGTTATATCTTTCCTCAGAATTCACCTCTGGATTACGCGCCCCCCCCCCCCCCGCCCCCGCCGCGGCTTTATATCTCCTTTCTCTGCCTTGCTTTTTCTCCTCAACACCTATGACTGAACATGCCTTATATTTTGCCATTTATCTGATCTGTCTGGCCTCCGTCTCCGAGAATGTAAGAGATGTTTTGGGTCTGTTCTGTTCACCGATAGAGCCTGGCACACACCTGGCGTGGAACGAGTGTCTGTCTCCTGTGCTGCAGGACTCCCCTCCCCCAGCCCCCCCTCACATGGTGCTGGATGCCAGGTTGGTGTCCTCGTGCTTGAGCTTCCCGTCCAGGGCGAGACCGCGCTTCTCCCGGTTGTTGCTGAGCAGGGGGGTTATGGTGTACACCTTACAGAACGTGGAACTGGGCGACACCTGGTCACTGGAGGATGGGGACAAGGGAGCGAGACTCTGGGGGCGCAGATGGGGTCAGGGGGCAGCTCCCACCCCCAGCAGCTTCTCCCCGGTCACTAGCCCCTGCCCTCTTTGGGCACAGGTCACAGGGAGGAGGTTTTGGCTCGACCTGCTCAATAAAATGAGCAGCTCAGAGCCACTCAGCTGGAGGGAATGCCCTTGTAAGTGGAGACAGTTCGGGAAGAATTGCCCCCCAACCTCGCGTTCCCTGGGCCTGCTCTTGCCCCCTGAGGCTGGGACCCAGGGCTGTTGTGCTACTCACTCTTGTTCGATCTGAGCCACAGGACACTTGTACTGGGCGGTGCTGAAGAGGCAGATGTCGGCGTACTGTCTCACTGTGGGGTGGGGTAGGGCCAAGCAGCTCCGCATGGAGTGCCGGCAGCGCCCCCGCCAACTCCAGACCCAGGCAAGGGCCCCGGCCCCTCTGATGACCCGCACCCTCCCCCTGGCAGTAAACCCCACCCCCATCTCATCCTGGGACAGACAGCCTGAGTCCTTTGAGCCCCTCGGGTCTCCCCACTGGGCTATGTCCTGGGGCTGAGCTGATGCCTGAGGCCACATTTGCAGCAACTCCCTCCCCTAAGACACTTTTCCAACCCCCATGTCCTACCAGAGACTTTGATCTTCTTGACAGTCTTGGTGGAGTTGTTGGTGACGTGGACATTGACATTGAGGGGCTCCCCATGGTAGTACAGCTTTTGAGTAGGGGGGTCAGGTTAATCGGATCTTTTTTCACTGGTCCCATTATTAGTGTGCCCCCTGACATACACATACACATACACACACACACACACACACACACACACACACACACACACACACACACGTTGCTAGGCCTCCTCCCTCTAAACCCAAGCCCACCCCCAGCTAAGGTGGCCTCCTTTAAAAACACCATCCTGACATGTGGCTTCACCCCTCCCCCCTGGGTCTGCAGCAGCTGGGTCCCCACCCCACCTCCTTGTCCAGGGAAGCCTCAAGGTGGAGGGACCGGTCAGACATGAGGAAGTGGCGTGTGGTTTCAGCCGAAGGCTGGGGGCCGGGTTTCTCTGGGGCAAACTGCACCTTTCGGATCACCAGACGCACGGAGTTCCTGGGGGCAGAGATGAGGGGTGAGAGGGTCAGTCCTCAGATGCCCAGACACTGGCTCCCGCCTCCCACAGGGGCCTGGGGCTCCTGGGACCCAGAGGGAATGGTCAGACCTGAGGAGAGGTTGCTTCTCTCACCTTTTGTGGCTTTTCTCTTCTAGTGATTTGGCACAGAAGGCTCGAATCTCAAAGTCTACCCCACAGGCCTTGGGAGGGGGAGAAAAGGTCACATCTCATACAAGGCCTCTGCCACTGCCGCCACTCACTTCGTTCCCACTTCCCTGTCTTGGCCATGGACTCTTGCCCCATCATGGTCTGAGGAGCATAGGGCCTGGGTCTTCCGCCTCTGCCTCCCCGAGGCCTGGCCCGGCAGAGGCTCGGTCCTCGCTGCACAAGATGAGCCCCTCTACTCAGGGCCGTGCAGGTCAAGAGCAGGAGGTGTCGCAACTGAACGGTGACCATTCCATACACCCACTGCCATCGGGGACATTTCCCTATCCTTAGTCCCACCCTGACGCCTCCTCCCACCCCCCGGTGTGTCCCCTGGCTCTTGCTGGACCCTGTTCCTCCCGTACCTTCCCTGTGTCCTCTGGGCCTGGCTGCAGGGTGACGGAGCAGGGCAGGTTCTGGGGTATCTGTGGCAGAAGAAAAGAGTTCAGTTCTTCCAGAAAGCCCCGGAATCTTCCTCCCAATCTCAACTTAAGAGGTTGGAGGACTCCTGGAGAAGAGAAAGGAAAAACGAAGGGGCCCCGGGGGGAGGCAAAGAGGCAAGGGCTTCCTGAGTGCAGGGTGACCCTGAAGCAGGGGTTCTAGGGTCCCTCCTCACTGTTTCTCCCAGACCTGCCCTTAACAGGTGCCTCACCCCCCCCACCCCACCCCCAACACAGTCCCAGACGCCTTGCTCTGCAGAGGGTGGGGGTGTCCTCACTGTGAAAAAAAAGGGGTGGGCATGCTTGCCCAGCTTCCTCAGCAGCCGGTCCTGCAGGCGGGTGGGGGGCCGGGGCGGGTTGGGCGTTGGGGGGAAGGCCTGGTAGTTGGCGATGAACAGGTCCTTGCGGAAGGACAGGCCCAGCACATCCAGGTCTTCGCGGCCATAGCGGAAGGCACAGGTGAGGGTCACAAACACTGGCAAAGGTGGGCAAGGTAGGGTGGTCAGGAGCCCCCCTCCCACAGTCCCCTCACCTCCTAGCAGCAGCTGCTCCTTCCTCAGCAGCATAAAACCTGCCTGAATCCTACTCCTGGCTTCCGCCTCAGCCCTCCGTGTCCCCAGGGCCCCTCTCAATGCCAGCCCATTTCATTTCCCCACCTCCCTCTTTCCCTCCCTCCCCTGGGGCCCCTGGACTCAGGGCCAGTACCTTTGCGGTCCTTCAAATAGTCAGGGTCCACTAGCACCACGCCATCTGGGAAGGGGACACATGAGCTCAGTTCCTGTCAGGGCCTCTCCACCATTCCTGGGCCCAGGAACTTCCTCCCCTCTTGGGGCACATGATGCCACTTTCTGGGCACACTTACCTACAGGATCCACTTTGTCCAGGTGATCTACAAAGTCCCGCTTGCCCAGGTACACGGTGAGCTGAGGATGCAGAGGGGTCACAGGGAAGATGGGTAGGCGGGTGGCAGGGCTTCAGAGCCCTCAGAAGTGGCTGCCCTGACCCTGGGCTTCCCAGCCTGGGGTATCTGAAGGAGTTTCTCCTGGTTTCCTCCCAGTGGGGTTGGAAGAGGAGAGTGGTGGGCTTTGCCGGACTAGCCAATCTTGAGGCTTTTTAACTGCTCCCTAATATCTTTTCGCACCTCTGAACGCACACTGTGTGTGCGTGGGTCCAGGAGGACCTGGCGCTAGGCAGGCAGTTAGAGAGCCTCACTGCATGTCCTCAAGGACTTCTGGGATAAACAGGCATAGCTTGGGGGGATGTTATCTGTTCCCAGCCCCAGGCACCCGTGGGTTGGCTCCTAAGAGGGCTCCAGGCGTGAGCTTCTGGCCCCTCCCCCTTGGCCTCACTTAGGGACCCAAACTGAACTGAGCCTGTCCCCACCCAGCCCTGTTGCTGGCTCAGGCCTTTGCGGCAAGGGGCTTCAGGAGGGAAGGAAGTTGGCTCTTAGCTGTCACAGGAAGTGGGGAGCTTGGGGTTGGGGACTGTCTAGGGCAGGCTGGGCCTTGTGAGGGCCCAGGGAGGGTTGGGAGAAGCACTGTGGGAGACTCACCTTGCAGTTGGGACTCGACTTCTTGAAGACCCTGACAAAACAGAAAGGGAAACCCCACTGCCTCCCTCAGACTCAGCAGGGACCCCGGTGCCAAGACCTTGTCCCTCCCAGCCTGAGAAGCAGAGGTCACCCGAGATTCCTGCCTGGAGGCTTTGGGGCCTTACCTAGCCCTACCTGTTCCCACTTCTTCCCAGAAGGAAAGGTAACCAGAGGTCCTTAATACTCCCAGCATGGCAGCCCCTCAAAGCTGGTTGCCATGTCAATGCCCCCCCACCCCCCGTAGTTCCCCTCCTCCCATGGCAGTGGCCACTGGTAGCCAGAGGAACCACTCAGGCTCTTCCCAGAGGACCTCCCCCAGGGGAACCTGAATGGACAGGTTGCAGTAGTGTCTGTGTAAGGCCTAACTCTCTTTCCATCTCTGGTCTCCACCTCCCACAAGAGCTGGAGTACTTGAAAGAGCGATGGCTCTAAAATGGTTTCTATTATGGGCAGTACCTAAGTGTGACCCTACTCTCCATTAACCTCCAACTGTCCCCATCTCTGATCTCAGCAGCTTAAAAGCTTATTTGTCTTTCAAGGCCCAGCTCAGATATCACCTCCTTTAGAAAGCAGATCCAGCCCAGACTCTGGTCACTCCCTTTTTTGGGATTCCTGTCACATGTTGTTTATGCTTTACCTATGGTGTGATAGCGTGCAAGGGCAGTTAGCTGTGTATCATCTATCTCACCAGATGGACTGTGAACAGCAGAGGCCTTATTAATTTGGGTGTCCCCAGCACAGCACCAGCCGTGAGACAAACATGAGGATGCTGGCTAACATCTATTGGATGAATGGTCTATGCTCAGCACTGTTGCAAGTATTTCATGTGTGTTATCTCATTTAACACTCTTAGCAACCCAATGATGGGAGATCCTAATGTTCCTATTTTACAGGTGAGGAGACTGAGGCACAGAAGAGGTCAAACATTTTACCTAAGGTCACAGAGAGTAAATGGTGGAATGTGGGTGCAAACAGGTATTCTGGCTCTTCATCACTAAACTATTGTACTATCCTGCCTCTGTTATTGGCATTAGGTTTGTTGGAGTGAAGGAGATTCACTTTCCAGTTGCTGAAACAATCCAAGCCTGGACTCCACCCATTGCTGGGAGGGTAGGGAGGTGTCTGGCAACCCCTGTGTCCTGGCCACTGTGGGCCTATTCTTTGCTGCACCATGTTACTCCTCCCAATCCACTCTGCCTCCGTAGTGATATCTGTGAAGGGTCCCCAGGTAGCAGAAATTGAAATCCTGCCAAGTGGCCCATCCCTCCTCTAACTCCACCACCCCAGTTTTTGCTATAACAACTTCACATGCCCCTTCTTCCCAGAAGGCCAAGCTATCCAAAGACTATAAGGCATAGGGTATGGAGGCCCCCAGGTATCCCCATCTACTAAAGAAGAGCAAACATTGGTAAGGTGGCAGCTAGGATAAGCACCCTATCTCCTGTCCCCACTTGGGGGCTGACTGCTGTGGCATCCTCCAGCTCTCCCTCCCCTTTGCTTCTGGTTTTCCTCTTTGTCCTAGTGTTTCTTCCTATTAGGAGTACTGGCAGAGGGTTGGGACAGCCACAATCCGTTGGACAACTGGAGTGTGGCTCTGGGGTAATTGCCCTGAAGTAGCTGCAGGGCACCTGCCCTTTAGATTCTAACCCAGCCAGCCTCCTGCGGGCTAGGGAGGAGCAGTGTGTATACTGAGGTTGGCATGACCAGAGAGGTACCCAGTGAGGGGGCAGGGGGCAGCAGAAGCAGATGCCCCTTCACACTTCCTGCTATTCTCCCCATTTCCTGTGGCCCAGAATTTGATGGGGGTGGGAGGAATTGTGCCAAGTCAGCAGTCCCCCTTTGGTCCATCCGTCCCCCTCCCTGAACCACATAACGGAAATCTGGGGCCTCCCTCAAGTCAGCAACTTCCCCTTTCTCTGTGTTTAACCCCTAATCCAGGACACCAATCCTCCCTCCGATCATCTCTCCGATATCAGTTGACTTGGTGCTCAGAAACCTATGCTTTCCTACTCTACGGGTGGGGAGTGGTAGGGCTGGTAAAAATTTTTTTGCAGAACAAGTGACAGACCAGAACCAGGCCCCCATTCCTGATCCTCTCCGGAGAGAAGCAAATAGCCCCATTCTTTTTCCTCTTTTGCTCCTGCTCTCCAGGGATTCAGGCGTTCACCCACTGCCCCCTTGGGGGTGTTGGGTCACAACAGGAAGTGGATTTTGCTAGAGACCAAAAAAGAGAACTCGGGGTGTCAGTGGAAGGAAGGAGCCTCGATTGCACAGAAAACATCCGGGGAGTGGATGGCGTGCCCAGGGCAGACACAGCTTCCCCTCACCCCCGGGAAGAGGGGTAAGGCCCAGAATCGGGGAGGGTCGCCAAGCACTCTGCTCCACCAAGATGAAGCTGTGGCTCCTAGCAACCCGGGGGAAGGCAGAAGTTTGGAAGCGGAGCCACCCGGCCCTGGGACAGGTTGGGGCAGCCCGACTGCCTGTGGGTTACTGGACAGGAGGCGTTCCAGTGGCTCGGAACGAGTCTAGGGGGGGGGGATCCCCTCCTGGCATCCAGCCTGCCCATACCCGTCCCCTCGGGGCCGGCCACCTGCTCCGCCCTCCTCCGCCCCTGCATCGCAGCCTGTACTGGAGTCGTCCGGCCCCCACATCTCTGCGAGAACCCAGATGCAGGTTTCCTGATCCCCTTCAGCCCTCGCTTTCTGCATGGGCTGTGGCATGCGTTCCCCTCATCATCCCCGAGGACCTAGGCGTGCGGCCCCGGATGGCTGTCCCCTAGGGACCCAGGAGTCCGACCCCCGGATTCTCTCCCCCGGGTTCCTGTCTGGGGACCGTCCCGGCACCCGCCCCGAGCCGCCGCCCACGTCCCGCTGCGTGGCCCCACCTCTCTTACCTGGTCCCGGGTTTCTCCCCCATGGTGCGCGCGCCCGCCGCCCGCCCGGTTCGCGGCTAGCTCGCAGCCTCCTAGCCCGCTGCCAGGTCCCTGCTCCTCCCCGCGCCACTGCGCACGCGCGCCCCCGCTCTTTCTCCACTCCCCCCTCCCCTCCCTTCCCCACCCGCCTCGGATCCTGGGGAACCGGGGCCAGATGCGTCAGCCCGGATCGCGCGCGCCACGGCGCTGCCCGCCCTCTCTTCACAGACACGCGCGGTGATTGGCTCCACCCGCTCCCCTCAGCACTCCAGCCCCACCCTTCCCGAAGCATCCCTCGCTGGCGCGCGCTGTCCCTACACCCTGCTCTTCCCGCCCATCTCTCCGCCCCTCCGCACCCGCTTAGGAACTGATTTGGCCTCCTCAAACGAAGGCGCCCGCCTTCCAAGAGATTAGAGCCCTCTGATTGGTTCCCTGCATCCAGGACCCTGCAGAGGTCCCCTCCCCTTTGTTTGCTTTCTCAGTGGCGGTGGAGGCGAAGGCGGTGGTGGGGGCGGTGCAGGAGCTCAAGTACAGTCTAGGAAGGAGGATGAGGAGAGGCACACGTGGGTGAACGGTTCCAGTTGCGTGATGCTCGCCTATTGCGCGCCTCTCACCCGCTCACCCCAGAGCTTGTAGCCGTCTTTGGCCCGCCCTCCCGCTTCTTTATTGTGGTGTGTCAGCTCCCCCTGGTGTCTGTCTTTGATCTTTGCAGGGTTACTTTTCCTCATTTCTCTTAACCACCCTTCTCCATCCGTTCATCCATGCCTATTTTGTGCTAACATCCATTCATGCACGCCTGCGTCCATCCATGCCTATTTTGTGCTAATCACTATGCTAGGAGATGGGGACCCAGACATAAATTTACATGGCCCCTGCCTTCCTCGTATGGTTGAGGAGACATATAAAGAGGTATTATGATTCTAGGAATGCTATAATAGAGGTATGACTCAGAAGACAAAGTGACTCCCAGCGCTTGACTGGGGGAGGGATGGAGGCAGTGCAGGCTGTCCAGAGGAGGGGACATTTGAGGACAATCTTTCTGAAGGGTGGGCAGAAGTTGAGAAAGGGTTTTCCAAAGAGAGAGAAAGGCAAGGGGCACATCCTGTTCTGAGGTGTCTGTGGGGTTAGAGGGCAGGAGAGATAAGGCTGAGGAGGATGGCTGGAACAGGAGTGTGAAGGATATTGTATAGCAGGTAAAGGAGTGAGACAGGGGCCTCTCGTGGAGGAGGACACATGGATCCAGTAGTGGTTTTTTTTAAGCTAAGGGGTGGCTTAAAATCTTCCTAAAGGATGAGATTTCTCCTTTAGGAAGATAATTCTGGGCAGTGTGGAGGGTGGAGGGAGTGGGGCACGGCTGTTGTAGATGAAAACTAGTCAAGGAGAGATGATGAACAATAGAGTGGAAGGGAGAAAGGGGCCCAGGCTGAAGAGTCATTTTTAGGGCAAAATTGAGTGGACTGGGGGAGGATGATGGATGATGGACATTCCTAGACTTAAGGAGCTAACGTATTCTCTTTCTTCCATCTCTTTCCCCATACTCCCCTGTCTCCCTCAAATGAACTAACTTCACCCTTCTCCCTCCACTTTTCTGTGCAACAAAAAGTAATGTGCACAACAAGTTTCTGAAATCATCTTTAAGGTTCAAATACAGGCTTACTAACCAGCTGCTACTTCCCCACCCCCAGTTCTCCCACCACCTTCTAAGCTCACTCTTCACACCTTTCGAGCTTTAGCTCATGCATTTCTTTTAAACTCATGAATCACTTTTGTCAAAGGGTCATGACCAGAAGGTAATGAGATCTATATTGCTACATATCTAAAGTGATTTTGGAGATGAAAGGTAGTGGTCTGCACGGCATTAAAGCTACTGTATTAAAAAAAATACTAATATAAAGACAACTTTAGAATATAAAGAAGGCTGGAAAGAATGAAAGAGATACACCATATAATCATAGTGGGAAAAACCATCATTACAAAGACATCATTTCTCATATTGCCTATAAATTTAATGCTGTATCAAAATAATAATGAGACTTTATTGGGGGGGGAACCGGATTCTAAACATTATCAAAAGAATCAACTTTCACATATAGTCAGGAAAATTCTGAAAAATTGGAGTGAAGCAGGCATTTGTCTTACCAGATAATTTGTTATGTTATGATAATTAAAATAGTGTTATTGGTGCAATCATACTAAACGTGGCGATGAAACAGAATAGAGTGTCCAGATACGCACCCACATGGAGAAATAATGGCAGATTCACTAGATAGGGTTGGGACAATTGGCTATCCATTTGGGAAAAAAAGTTGTATCTCTCACACCTTAAACAAAATGAATTCTAAATGGTTTAAAATCTAAATGCACAGAATAAAACTATAAAAGTATTAGGAGAAAATACATGAGAATATTTTTATAACCTTGGAGGTTAGGGAAAGCCTCACAAGATATCAGACCCCAGGGCTTGAAATAATAACAGCTTACACTTTATGTACAGTATCTACCATGTGCCAAACATTGTTCCAAGCATTTTACAAATATCAACTCATTTAATCCTCACAAGCCTATGAGTGAATGTTCTACAATATCCCCACTTCATAGATAAAGAAGGGGAGGCACAGTTAAGTAACTTGCAGACTCACACAACTTGCAAGAAGCAAAACTGGTGTTTAAACCCTGCAGTCTAGCTCCAGAGTCTGTGCCCTTAACCACAGCACCTTACTTGAAAAAGGCTAAGAAATTTAAAAATAACAAAATAAAAAGGCAAATTGGAAAAAATCCCTTGCAACCTTGCAACACAGATAACAGTCAAGAATACATTCCCGCATCTACAAAGAGTCCCTACAAATTAATAAGATAACCCAATAGAAAAAGGGGTAAAAGTTATGGGAAAATAATTAATAAAGAAGGAACACAAATGTCTACTAAACATATGAAGTTACTCCATTTCGCTAATGAAACAAAAGAAATTGAAAGAAGGAGATATTCTTCTTCATTATTCAGTTGACAAAATTAAAAAATAAACCTAGTTTTGGGATGATGTATAAACTAGAGAAGGAACACAAATGTCTACTAAACATATGAAGTTACTCCATTTCGCTAATGAAAACAAATTGAAAGAAGGAGATATTCTTCTTCATTATTCAGTTGACAAAATTAAGAAATAAACCTAGTTTTGGGATGATGTATAAACTAGAGAACACTGTTCTACATGGTTGGCAGGGGTGTTAATCGATGCAAACTTTCTAGAGGGCATTTTGCTTAGTTCTTGTCAAAATTAAAAAAGGCATTTTCTTACATCCAAAACTCATTCATTTATTCACTCAACAAATATTTATTGAACAGTTTTTATGTTCCAGGTACTACTGTTCCAGGGGATGAGGATAAAATAGTGAAGATGACAAGACCCTTCTCATGGGGTCTGTATTTTAGACAGAAGAAACAGTCAGTGAGGACTTCCCTGGAGGTGCAGTGGTTAAGAATCCGCCTGCCAATGCAGGGGACATGGGTTCGAGCCCTGGTCCGGGAAGATCCCACATGCCATGGAGCAACTAGGCCCGTGCGCCACAACTACTGAGCCTGCGCTCTAGAGCCCGCGAGCAAAAACTACTGAAGCCTGTGTGCCTAGAGCCCATGCTCTGCAACAAGAGAAGCCACCGCAGTGAGAAGCACACGCACCGCAACGAAGAGTAGGCCCCGCTCACCGCAATTAGAGAAAGCCCACGCGCAGCAATGCAGACTCAACGCAGCCAAAAAAACACAACAGTCAGTGAATAAGTAAGAAAATAAATCTTGGATAGTGCGATGAGCTGTAAAAAAAATTAAATAGGGTAATGTGATTGAGGGTGATGGGGGTGAGAGTGGGAACTTCTTAAAAAGGAGCCCTTTCTGAGGATGGCCAGATGGCGTCAGTCATACAAGGAACGTTTCTCCAGGCAGAAGCAGCAGCATGTGCCAAGGCACTGAGGTGGGAATGGGCTTGCCAGAGGACAGAAAGTAGGCTAGTGTGGCTCAAGGATGGGGAAAGAGAGGGAGAGTGACTTATGTGGTATGTGTTGAGGTCACAGGTGGGTATGGGTCAGATCGTGGGGATTCTAGTAGGCCAAGGTGAAAAGATGGGATTTCATTCACATGATATTTGGAAGCCACTGAAGGGCTTTAAGCAGGGAGTGACAAGAACTGACTTCCATCTGAAAAGACCACTCTGGTTGCTGCGTGGAGAAGGGAGTACAAAGGGCCAAAAGGGGAGCAGGGAGAGCAGTGAAGAGGCCACTGCAGGAGGCTAGCATAAGAGGCCAGGTGAGAGAGAATGGTTACTTGGCCCAGAGTGTCACTGGAGATGGAGAAATAGAGAAAAATGAACCCTACTGGGTAGTATATTTTGGAGGCAGAATGCCAGGGCTTGAAGAAGGATTAGATAAAGTGCAATAAAAGAGGAAAAAAGATCACCCTTGCATTTGAATCTGGGATTTGAATTTTATTAGAAGTATCAGGATGTTCATTAAAGTGATTGTATTAAAAAAAATGTTATTAGTGAAAAAACTGGAGCAGCTGGAAGTACTCAGCAAAAGAATTGTGAACTCGTGGTGCGCCCATTTCATTGTACCGCGCCGCTTAAAAAACGGCATAAAGTTGCCCACAATATATATCGAGTGACAAAAGCCAAGTACAGGTCTTCCCTGGCGGCGCAGTGGTTGGGCGTCCGCCTGCCGATGTGGGGGACGCGGGTTCTTACCCCGGTCCGGGAGGATCCCACGTGCCGCGGAGCGGCTGGGCCCGTGGGCCGTGGCCTCTGAGCCTGGGTGTCCGGAGCCTGTGGTCCGCGGCGGGAGAGGCCACAGCAGTGAGAGGCCCGCGTACTGAAAAAAAAAAAAGCAAAGTACAGACCCCGCTCTTGTAAAATATACTCTGTATTTATGTGTTTGTGCATAGACTAATATTAGGAAAGTATACACATTACTGGGGGAAGGACTTGGGGGGGAGGGAGTTTCTCTTTTTACTTTATGCCCTCTTTATTGTTTGAATTTGTATTTGCAAGGCACGTGTATTGTATCATTTCTGTCGTTGTAAATGTAGTTAACAATATCTATGATTTCAGACGAGGCCAGGCCAGTGATACCTAGATCGAAAGTGTCCTACGTTAAAGGCTAGCTTTTGGACTCCGGCGCCTGTAGTCCTAACCACGTGTTCTTTAACCGCCACTGGTCCGGCCTCCCGCCCTCGACCCAGCCCACCGACCAGGCCTTGACACCCCGGGAACTAAACACCCACAGCTGGGTCGCCCCGGCCCTTCCACGCCGCGCATGCTCCCTCCCAGCCGGCGACCGGACTGCAAAGCGCAGGACCAAGGCCCCCTCCTCACGCCCCTCCCCTCGAGGCGTCCGTCGCGGGGTATTTGCGTCATCGCGCCACGCCACCTCTAGAGCCCAGGGGAAGATGGCGGCAGCCGTTCTTAGCGGGCCGTCTGCGGGCTCCGCGGCTGGGGTTCCCGGCGGGACCGGGGGTCTCTCGGCGGTGAACTCGGGCCCGCGTCTCCGCCTACTTCTGCTGGAGAGCGTGTCGGGGTTGCTACAGCCGCGAGCTGGGTCCACCGTTTCTCCTGTGCACCCCCCAACCCGCTCGGTCCCACATTTGCCGGGGCTCATGTGCCTATTGCGGCTACATGGGACGGTGGGCGGGGCCCAGGTGAGTCTGTAGCCCGCAGGCCCGCGGCCCTGTTGGAAGGTTGGCGCAGCTTTTGTGCACCGGGGTCTTGATGCACTGCAGCTGCAGTGGAGAGGTGGAGGGAAGGAAAGCTGGGGGCAGAAAGCGGATCCAGGTATCACTCTGGACGAGATTCACGCATTTCTCCTTTATCAGCCGTGAATCGAAGAAACTCGGAAGAGAAAGGGCCTCGTTTTCTCTACTGCTAGGCTATCGGTAGACACGCATGAATGGGTTCGATCCCAGGCCCCGTCATTCACTAGATGTATGATCTTTAGCTTCTTTTTCATCTGGAAGTATCTGTTTTGGGGATTGTTTCGACTGAGTGAATGGATGTATTCAACAAATATTTACTGAACTCTTACTGAGGGCTAAATGCTGGGCGCTCCAGTTATAGATGCGATGGCGATGAACAAAATGTTACAAAACACTACGAGAATTGTATAGTAGGGACCTCTAACCTAATCTGGAAAATTGCAGAAATTTTCTTGAGGTACTGGAGTTTAAGTTGAGATCCCCAAAGATAATCATAGGAGTTGGGTAGGGGAAGAAAATAGGAGGGGCGGTTCAGTCAGCGAAAAGCTCATGTGGGAAGGTCCTCTGGTAGGAACTGAAAAGAAGGGCATTGTGCTTGAGGTTCAGAGATGGAGGGGAAGAGAGTGGGCGCTATGAGGTGAGTAGGCAGTGAACAGATTATGCAGCGCTTTGTAGACTGGTTTAGAAGAGTCCTTTGGATTATACACAGAATAGAATCTAACTTCCATTCAGTCCTACAAGCTAGAAACCCAGATGTCATTCTGAACACTTTCTTTTTGCTCACACACCTCCGTATACAGTCTGTTAAGTCCTTTTGATTTTATTCTCTAAGTAGCTTTCAGATCTGTCCACTTCTTTCCATGTCTTTCCCATTGCCCCCATCCTGGCTTTAACCCCCATCATCTTACCCAGATTCTAAGAAGACATAACTGTCTAACCTACAGTAGGTTCACCTTTAATATTATCTCCCGTGCTCCATCTTCTCCCGCTAACCCTCCCCCAAATTCTATTCATCCTTCAAGACTCGTGTACATGAGTTCTTCCTTGTCCAACATTTGTTACCGGGATCTTCCCAGCTCTATGCTTCCTTCCAGGAAGAGGGTTATCACAACCTGCTGGGTGGTTCAGTAATCTTAGCCCCAAATTTATTAGAGATGACCTCATTTATTTATTAGTCCTCATTGAGGGTGACAAAACTGTGCCTCTGATATCTCAGCCCAGTTCCCCTCCTGTGATTCATGTGGTTCCTAAGTATTTCTGAAATATTATCTATTCTGTTTATAAATGTGTGATTTCCGTCATCATCTCTTTCAAGTCTTCCCCTCCTCCCTCAAGGTGAGCTACGTGAACTTAATGTCTTGCTTAATTTCTCTTAAATGTCTAAAAGCATTTTTTTAAAATTGAAGTATAATTGATTTACAGTGTTGTGTTAATTTCTGCTGTACAGCAAAGCGACTCAGTTATACACATATATACATTCTTTTTTATATTCTTTTCCATTATAGTTTATTCCAGGATATTCAATACAGTTCCCTGTGCTATACAGTAGGACCTTGTTTATCCATTCTATATGTTTTGATATAGTTTATATCTACTAACCCCAAACTCCCAGTTCATCCCTTGCCCACCCTCCCTTCCCTTAGAAGAATTTTGAGTAAAGAATCTAAGGGTGATGTGGGAAACACCTTTAAATTGCCTGTACTATATTTTTTGGGTATATCTTGCCTTGAATTTTTTTCTACTTGTCTGTGTTGTATTGAGTTCTCAGAACATGGACCTGTGTGGTGGGTTTCCTTCACTTCCTCGTAGATTTTCATTCAACAAAGATTTTTTGAGTATCTCTTATGTGTTACCTACTATTCCTCATCTCTAGGTAGATAAGTAAGACATCATCCTTTTCCTCGGAGAATTTCTAGCTTAGCTGAGATGAGAAATGAAGGTAAGTAAATAGGCCTGGAGCGTGAGAGAAAAAGAGATCCATTGATTGGCCCATCCATCTACGCTTAATCACCAACTTTGTTTTCCCACAGGTACTGCAAACTCAGTACCAAAATGGAACTACCTGAGCACAGTTCACAGTTTCTGGCTTGCATTATGGCAGCTGGTCTCCTTGCTGTCAGTCTTGCTCTTTTTAATTCATTTCCCACATAACAGCTGATCCTGTTTGTAAAATCCTTAACCTGTTTGCTGCCTTTTAAAATCCTTAAGCACCTGAACTTTCCTGCCTCAGGGCCTTTGCACTTGTGCTTGGAATCTCTCCCTGTGCCGCCTCTCCATACCCGCCCCCCCCACTCCCCCCCAACAATCCCCCAAATCTTTTCAACTCAATGTTTGTTTGTCACTGCCTTTGGGAAACCTTTCCAAACCACCTATGATTAGCTGTTCTTTATTACACCGTATGGAAATTATTTATTTATTGTACATATACACTCAACCTCCTTCCCCCATACCCACACAACTGGGCTTTGATTTGTTTTCGTGTGTAGTTAAAAAAAAACAAAAAAACTTCTGGAAAATCTCAGATGACACAAAAGTAGAGAAAATAGTATTTTGAACCACCCCCACCCCGGCTCGTGCTGTCTCTTATCACCCAGATTTAACAGTGAACATTTTTGCCAGTCTTGTTTCATTCCCACTTTCCCAACTTTGCCTCCAACCTCCCCTGCCCCCGGAGCACTTTATTTTTATTTATTTATTTATGGCTGCATCGGGTCATAGTTGCGGCGCAGGGGATCTTTCGTTGTGGTACGCAGGCTTCTCTCTAGTTGTGGCATGTGGGCTCAGTAGTTGCGGCACGTGGGCTCTCTGTTTGTGGCACGCGGGTTCCAGAGCGCATGGGCTCTGTAGTTGTGGCATGTGGGCTTAGTTGCCCCGTGGCGTGTGGGATCTTAGTTCCCCTACCAGGGATCGAATCTGCGTCCCCTGCATTGGAAGGTGGATTCTTAACCACTCGACCCAGGGAAGTCCCTCCCACCCCAGAGCATTTTAAAACAAATCCTGTATCTCATTTCCCTTATAACTGCACATACTTTGAAGGACAGAGTGTCTTGTTCTGCCTTGTGTCCCTAGGGCTTTGTACTGTCCCATTCTCTAACCAGTACCCAGTGATCTTCTTAAAAATATCAGTAAGATTAGAGCAGTGTCCTGCTTAAAACTGTACACTAACTTATTGCACCAGGCCTTACATAGTGCGGCCTATGCTGGCCTCTTGACCTCCCCTCACACGACTCCTGGCCTGTCTTCATTGTGCTCCAGCCACCCAGGCTGATCTCATTTCTGCAGCAGCTGAGGCCACTGCTCATCAGTTCCTTCACTCTTTGTTGGGAAACTCCTGGGGAGATGAGCTGCTTGTTTAGATCCCAGCTTCCATGCCACCATTTCAGAGGAGCCTTTCCTGAGCATGCTGTTTTAAAATACAGTGGTCCTTCCCATTTCAGTCATTTTCTGTCAGATTATTCTGTTTTGGTTCTTTCCTAGCGTTTATCACTATTTGAAATAAATTAACTTATTTATTATCTGTCATGTTCTCTCTTCTCTTCTTACCTTGTTTAAATTCCATTATAATCACTTCCTCACCCTTCTGCCTTCATTGTACTTGCCCGGCAGCACCCCGTCTGTGTTAAATCCAAGTCCTTTTATTTGGTGCCTGTACCTGTTACAGCTCAGTATGGCTGGAGATACATGTATCCTGGCTGGCTGGTCTCACTTTAAATTCATGGCTATCATCTTCTCAAGTGGACTCTTAGTGTTGCCTAGCAATCCTGTTACATTTCCACTTTCCTAGACAACCTCTGATTACTTCTCTCCATCCTCACTCTTAACTGATGAAGTCACTTCCCATTTCAGTGAGAAAATAGAAACTGGGGGATGGGAATTCCCATAGGCTGCCGTCACCACATCTGCCAGCTTACCTGTGTCTGTGCTCGTATGCTCTGCCTTCCCTCCCATTACTAGGGGTGAGCTGGTCCATGCCCCTACTAAGGCCAGCCCTCTGCTTGTACATGACATCTGTCCCCTCTGCATGTACACAAGTCCATTGCTTCTCCACTTGTTCATCATCAGCTTTTCCCGCTTAGGTCATTTTCATCAGCATATAGCTCAAAACCACTTTAAAAAAAGTCCCCCTTCCAGCTCCTGCCCCATTTCTGTGCTTCTCTTTATGGCAAAACTCCTCAAAAGAGTTGTTTGCACTTGTACTTTCTCCCATTCTTCTTTTTAAAAAAATAATATTACTTTGAAATGATTTACGATTTATAGAAAATTTGAAAGAATATACCCTTCACCCAGATGCCCTGAATGTCAGCATTTTAAATGCATATTTGTTTGATCATTCTCTGTGCATATTTTTTCTGGGTCCATGAAGGAGGAAGTTGCAGACATGATGCCCTTTTGCCTGTAAATTCTTCAGCGTGCATTTCCTTAAAAACGACATTCTCTTACATAACTGCATTCCATCATCAAACTCAAAATCAATATCAGTACCATAAGTGATTTAATCTATAGATCTTATTCCAATTTTGTCAGTTGTGCTAAAAGTGTCCTTGATGGCAAAAGAAAAATTTCTTACGATCTTGACATTTTTGAAGAGTGCAGGATAGTTATTTTATAGGATGTCCCTTAGCTTGGTTTGTCTGCTGTTTTCTGATGATTAGGTTCAGGTTGTGCAGTTTTGGCAGGAACACTGCAGAAATGATGTGTGACATTCTTGTCGCGTTGTATCAGGGGGCACATAATGTCTCTTTGTCCCATTACTGGTGATGTTAACTTTGATCATGGGTTAAAGTGATGTCTGCCAGGTTTCTTCATTATAAAGTTTTGGTTTTTTCCTGTGGGGAGATTATGTAATTTTGTGTCTTGTTACCCTTTCACCTGTTTTTTTTAGTGTCCATTAAAGATTCTTCCCTGAACGAATCATTACCCTGATGGTTGTCCCTTAGAACTCATCCCATTTAGGCTTTTAGCCTAACTACTTCACCAAAATACTGCTTTACCAGGTGACTTGGTAAGTCTTGAGGATCAGCAATGACCACTGAAGATATCAAGTTCAAAGGTCAAATTTTGGTCCTCCTATTACTTGACTTGTCTGTAGTATTTGTTACAGCTGATGACTCCTTTCTTGCAAAATTTTCTTCACTTGGCTTCTGGGATACCACTCTCTCTTGATTCCTCTCTTACCATAGTGGTCACTCCTTCGCAGCCTTCTTTACTGGCTCCTCCTCTCTAACCTCTCAGTGTTTGAGTGCCCAAGAACCCAGTCCTTGTACTGCTTTCTTCCTCTATTTACACTCACTCCCACAGTGAGCTGATCCAGTCTGATGACTGACAACTTCCCAAATCCATACTCTAACCGGGATTTCTCCTAACTCCGGACTTAGCTACCCAGTGCCTATTTGGCATTAAATAGACATCCCAGACTTAACACCTGAAACTGAACCCCAAACCTGCTCCTCCTGCGGTATTCTGCTGCCTTGTAAGTGACAACTCCATCTTTCTAGTTGCTCAGGCAAAAAACTTTGGAATTAGCTTTGCCTCTTTTCTTTATCTCCCACCCATATCCAGTGTGTTATCAAATCCTGTGGGCTCTAACTTCAGAGTATAACCACAGCTTGAGGCTTGAATCCCCACTCTTACCACGCTCTTTACACTGCCTCATCTCTCTCCTGGATCCTTAAAATAGCCTCCTACTTGCGTCTGCTTCTGCCTTCTGGACAAGGCAACTCAGGTGTTGTGGATGTGTTTTAAAAAATAAATTATGTCAAGTAATATCCCTTCTCTGCCTAATTCTTCTCTACCCCATGGCTTTTATCTTATTCAGAGTGAAAGTCAACGGTTGCCTATATGACTCCAAAAGGTCCCACCCTGCTCCCGGGGCCTCGTCTCTCCCGCTCAGTCTCCTCTAGTGACAGGTCACCTCCTTGCTGCTCCTCAGATACGCCTAGTGTGCTGTCATCTCACAACCTTTGCTCTTGTTCTCTGCTTTGCCTGGAACGACAAAAAGTTACCAGCATGCCTTTTTTTTTTTTTAAACCGTTTTATTGAGATGTAATTCACATACAATTCACCCATTTAAAGTGTACAATTCCATGGTTTTTAGTATTTGCAGAGTTGTGCAACCATCACCATGATCAATTTTAGAGCATTTTCATCACTCCCAAAGGAAACCCTATACCCATTGGTAGTCACTCCCCATTTCCCCCCAACCTCTCTCTGCTCTTCAGCCTGAGGCAACCGCTAAGCTACTTTTTGTCTCCATAGGTTTGCCTGCTCTGACGATTTCATAGAAGTGAATCATACAATACGTGGCTTTTGGGGTCTGTCTTCCTTCCCTTAGCATAATGTTTTTAAGGTTCATCCATGTCTCAGAACTTCATTCCTTTTTATGGCCAAGTAATATTCCATTGTATAGATATGCTACGTTTTGTTTATCCATTCATGGTTGATGGACATCTGGGTTGTTTCCAGTTTCTGGCTGTTATGAGTAATGCTGCTATGAATGTTCGTATACGATTTCTTATGAGAACGTGTGTTTTCATTTTTCTTGGGCATATACTTAGGAGTGGTGTTGCTAGGTCATATGGTTAACTCTAACCTTTTGAGGAACTGCTGGGCTGTTTTCCCAAGTGGCTGCACCATTTTATATTCACAGTGCGTGTGAGCGTATCAGTACGCCTTGCTCTCACTTTGCTCAACTAGCTTCTTAGAGGGCCCTGTGTCCACTCCACATAGAGTGCTGTCTCCCTTCCCTACTCCAGCCTCTCCTTTCCTTCCTCAGTTTATTTTTCCCCTTAGCACCTAGCACCCTCCAACATGCTATTTCTTATTTGATCATTTGTTTATTTTCTGTCTTCTCTAACTAGAATATAAGCTCCCTAGCACCTCAATGTCTCACATAAAGTAGGTAAATAAATGTTTATTAAGTGAATCAACATTTCCCTTCATGAGGACAGGGACCTTATTTATTTTATTCAGCTCTGTATTCCTTCATCTGATTCAGGCATAAGATGTGTTTGTTGAAAGAATGAATGATGAGTACAGTTAGGGGGATACAGGGGCCACCAGAGGACTCTGGCCATTTAAGCATGGAGAGTTTACTCGTGGGAGGGCTGAGGAGGAGACCTCTTTCAGGGCTGCCAGAATGTGCAGGAAGGAAGCTCTGGTTGACTTGGTTTATGTTGGCATTAGCAGCTCGAAGGGAGCCAGGAACAGGAGGAGGGGGATTTGGGGTGAAGGAAGAAGGGGTCAGATGAGTTTAGTGTCCAGTCAGCAAGCATTTAGGGATGTCCCTCTGCGCTAGGTGCTGTCTAGGGAAACGGAAGGAGCCTGTCTTTGAAGTCTGGTAGCTGGGATGAGTCGGGCTGTCTAGCCTTCTGGGTAACACTAGTTCGTTGGGTGGGAGGTTGGGGAGGGGACAGGTGGGATGTAACTTGAGGAAAGCCCACGGGACAGGACAGGCTGCTGTGTGTGTCACCTACTGAAAATAGGGAAAAGGTTGTCAGCCTCTAGAGGAATGGCCTTTTGGTCTCAAAGGAGGTGTTACTTCAGAAAAGGCTTCGGAAACAGTGGGGCAGGGAAGCGCTTGGAGAAATCCTGTGTCTTTAGCATCCTATTCCCAACTCATTTCCTTGTCTTCTTTCCTCCAGAACCTTTCAGCTGTTGGCGCGTTGGTGGGTCTCAGTAATGCACGTCTTGGTTCTATCAAAACTCGGTAAGTCTTTAACCCTGTTTTTTCTCCAGGGGGATGTTTCTTTAGGAAGAGGGCTGTATATCTGTCCATCCACTGTCACCACCCCACGGATTCCTGAGATTTCTCCATTCCCCAAGAAGGTGGAGAGTTTGATTCTTTTCATGAGTTCACTTGGCTTTGAACCCCACCTATTCCAGCTTCCAGGTTTCTGTGCCCCACCTTCTGTTCCCTTCTTTCCTTGTTGCCCACACCTCACTCCAAGTCCTCCAAGTATTTCAGGAGTTAGAAGCTGCCGTGGATCTGGAGGTGATGTGTTTCCTCTAGCCAGTGAGCGTTAAAGGGCGATGAATTGCTTTCTCTGCAGTCTAGCCACCACCCACTTGTCACTCACCTTTCTTACAAGGTTTGAGGGCCTGTGTCTGCTGTCCCTGCTAGTGGGGGAGAGCCCCACAGAGATGTTCCAGCAGCACTGTGTGTCCTGGCTTCGGAGCATTCAGCAGGTCTTGCAGGTAAGGATTCAGCCGCCGCCCTGCCTCCCTCCCTCCCTCAGCCATGCTGTATTCTCCATTCTGGATGTGGTACATATATGTGGCTTAGACATTTAGTTCTGAGGACAGAATAATTAGAAGCAGTTTTTTTCTAGCAGGGAGGATGAGCTTCAAATAGAAACATCCTTTTAAACGTTTTGATTTTTTTTTTTTTTTTTTGCGGTACGCGGGCCTCTCACTGTTATGGCCTCTCCTGTTGCGGAGCACAGGCTCCGGACGCGCAGGCTCAGCGGCCATGGCTCACGGGCCTAGCCGCTCCACAGCATGTGGGATCTTCCTGAACTGGGGCACGAACCTGTGTTCCTTGCATCGGCAGGTGGACTCTCAACCACTGTGCCACCAGGGAAGCCCACGTTTTGATATTTTTATCTACTGGGTTATTTTAATTCATCTGACCTTTCATACTCTGTAACCGCTGTTTCACATCCTTATTAGCTTTTCTAATGAGTGACATCTCTAAAGCTGCTTTTCCTAGATGTTTGATTTTTTTAAATAGTTTACTAATTTTTTTTTTTTTTTGGCTGCATTGAGTCTTCGTTGCTGTGTTTGGGCTTTTCTCTAGTTGAGGCGAGTGGGGGCTACTCTTAGTTGCGGTGCACGTGCCTCTCACTGTGGTGGCTTCTCTTGTTGCGGAGCATGGGCCCCAGGGGCATGGGCATCAGTAGTTGCAGCACGTGGGCTCAGTAGTTGTGGCTCTCAGGCTCAGTAGTTGTGCACGGGCCTAGTCGCTCCATGACATGTGGGATCTTTCCAGGCCAGGGTTTGAACCCGTGTCCCCTGCATTGGCAGGCGGATTCTTAACCACTCTGCGTCACCAGGGAAGTCCCCCCAAATTTTTTTTTAATTTTTTTTTTGGCCACGCTGTGTGGCTTGTGGGATCTTAGTTCCCCAACCGGGGATTGAACTCGTGCCTTCAGCAGTGAAAGCGCAGGATACTAACCACTGGACTGCCAGGGAATTCCCCAGGTGTTTTTTTTCCCTACTCCTCTCTTCCTCTTAACATTTAAATTTTTTTCTGCTTTTACATCCTTTGATGACATCCCCACTTAGTTCTTCCACAAGCATGTTCTGGGCACACATGGCAGGTTGTGTGCTAAGCTCTGGTGGAGAGATGTACTTGGACCCTGCTTTCAGGTGTTTAGAGTCTCTTGCAGGGGTTGGGAAACTTTCTAGGTGTCTATAGATAGTAAAATGTCTTAGGTTTTACGAACCCCATATGGTTTCTGTTTTTTATTGGCTGTGCCTCACACACATGGGATCTTAGTTCCCCAACCAGGGATCAAACTCGTGCCCCCTGCAGTGGAAGTGTGGAGTCCTAACCACTGGACCACAAGGGAATTCCCATGGTTTCAATTGCGTAGTGTTTCTTTGTTGGTTTGTTTTCCAACCCTTTAAAAATTTAAAAACCATTCTTAGCTTGTGGGCTGTGCAAAAACAGGCACCAACAGACCATGGTTTGCTGATCTGTGTTCTAGTGGAAGAGAATAATATTTATTTTTTAAGTGCTTTTTATTTTATTTTAAAATTCTATTCATGTACTTTATTTATTTATTTATTTGGTTGCGCCTGGTCTTAGTTGCAGCTTGCCAGCTCCTTAGTTGTGGCACGTGGGCTCCTTAGTCACGGCATGTGAACTCTTTGTTGCGGCGTGCCCGTGGGATCTAGTTCCCCGACCAGGGATTGGACCCGGGCCCCCTGCATTGGGAGTGCAGAGTCTTAACCAAGGAAGTCCTGAAAGAGAATAATTATACAATGAGTGTGAAAAGATAAACTTCAGTAGGTGCTCTGGAGGTAAAGAATGTAGTTCTCTGAGAGCATGTAACGAGAGAACCTGACCCAGACTGGGGTGGTGATCAGGGTCAGTGGTTCAGGGAGGGCTGTTCTGATGAGTAGGAGTGAACTGGGCTGAGAGTTTTCTAAGTGTTCTAAGCCTGCAAAAGTCCTGAGAGAAAAGGAGTTTGACTCATTTGTAAAGAATTATAAGCAGGCTGGTGTGGCTGAGGTTAATGAGATGCGACCGGGGAGGTATGTGCATGGGGACCAGGCTGTGTGTGGCGTTGTAGGCATATTAGGGAGTTTGGTTTTTATTCTCAGAACAGTGGGAATTCATGGAAGGTTTTGAGTAGGGGGAAGGAGGTGGTGGTAGTGGTGACGTGATCAAACTTTCATTTGGAAATACCACTCTGGCTGCTGTGGTGAGACAGGATTAGAAAGGAGCCAGAATGGCAGCAGAAGGACCACAAGGAAGGTACTAAGGGTAACCTAGGAGAGCATTCACGGTAGCCTGGACTAGGGCGGCAGCTGGAGACATGATGAGAAGTAGGTGAGAGATTTGGAGGCAAAGAGGGATTTCAAGAGAGATTTAGAGGCAAAATAGACAACAGGTCCTAATGATGGAATAGTGTCAGGGAAAGGATGTGTCCAGGATGACTCCCAGGTATCAGAACATTGGAAGACAGCCAGGTTCCAAGGGGAGTGGTGAAAATAACATGAGTATGGTCTTGGGCATTCAGTAGAGGCCCCCAGGAAGCATACCCTTGACCTAGTGTGCGTGGAAGTGACCAGATATCTCAGAGGGTAACCCTGAGGGTTCAGTGGTGGGGGCTTCAGTAAATATGTTTTACAAAGAGGAAGAGTCCTCAGCATTTAGATGGCAGCTGCAGCTGAGGATGAGGCTCAGATGATCAAGTTGAATACTTATACAGACTGGATCTTGAGGCGCTCCACAGTCAGTGGTCAGGTAGAGGAGGATGAGCTTACAAAGCAGACGAGACAGGGCTTCCCTGGTGGCGCAGTGGTTGAGAGTCCGCCTGCCGATGCAGGGGACATGGGTTCGTGCCCCGGTCCGGGAAGATCCCACATGCCACGGAGCGGCTGGGCCCGTGAGCCAGGCCGCTGAGCCTGCGCGTCCAGAGCCTGTGCTCCGCAACGGGAGAGGCCACAACAGTGAGAGGCCCGTGAACCGCAAAAAAAAAAAAAAGCAGACAAGACAGAGCAGCAGAAAGGAGATAACCAGGATGGTGGGTTGAATGGAATCCAAATACTTCAGGGAAGATGGAGGAGTCATTTCTCTTTATGCCCTTCTGAGCTGGAATAAGACAAGGACTGAAAATTTTTTATCAGATTTAGCAACTCAAGGGTAATGAGACTGTGAAAGTGTTTTTTGGTGGAGCAGTGGACACGGAAGCCAGGTTGCCCTGGGATGAGCAGTGAGTGGGAGAAGGAGTGGAAGTGGAGAAGGTAGGCAGTCCTGTCAAGACGTCTGGCTCTGCTGGTAAGAGGGAGAAACTGGGCAACAGCTGAGATTGGGCAAGTGGAGTCTGGGCTCAGGAGAAGGACTTTTAGGATGAGGGAGACTGGAGCATGCACAAATGTCAGTAGGAAGAATCCTTTTGAAAGGGATTGGAGAGAGGGGGCCAGTTTACAGGGTTAGGTTCTGCGAAGAAGGGAGGGGGGACTATCTAAAGCACCGAGGAGGGATTGTCCTCGGATGGGAGGAGCATCTCCTCTAGTGGGACAGGAGGAAGGAGAGCGGGGATGAGGATGGAGGTGGAGTTTTCAGTTTGGTGGTGGGAAGCTGAGGGAGTGCCCATCTTTGGGCTTCAGCTTTCTCTGAAGTTGCAGGTTAGGTTATACGGAGGTGACGGTGGTGGGAGAGGGGCTGAGTAGCAGAAGGAGTTAACGAGCGAGAGGTGCAGGAGGATTGCTGGACAGTGTTGAGGCCTGCTTGTGGTTGGTAGGCCCACTGAGTCGGACTTCCTAACAAGCATTCTTGTTTGTTTCATTGACACGTGGCGTCTGGTCTAGCAGGGGGTAATGTGCTGAAGGCTTTTCCCTTAGATACATGTTAATTTTCTAGAGAAGTCCTTCTTTATAAATTTAAGCCGTTTTTCCTCCGTGAATTCCACGGTAGGTCTGAGACAGCCAGAAGCAAGCTTGGCGAGATGGGGCGGTTTTGTTTTGGCTGAGACTTTTCTTGTGGTCTGAGAAGTGCTCCTCTCCATTCCTAGCAGGGAAATGTAGTATGGGAGCAGAAAGAAACTCTTGAGATGCTCTAGTCAGGCAGATCTTTAAAGTATGGCTTTGTTACCTTTTTTCCCCCCAAATTCCTCGGACCCCCAGACGCGCATAGTACTAAAGTGTGAACACACGTCCTGTCTGTAGATGAATGTGTTACTTCGGATGCTCCATATCTCTAATACGCTCTGTCCCTAGTGGATTTTTTTTTTTAATCTATTTATCTTTGGCTGCATTGGATCTTTGTTGCTGTGCACTGGCTTTCTCTAGTTGCGGCGAGCAGGGGCTGCTCTTCGTCGCAGTGCGCGGGCTTCTCACTGTGGTGGCTTCTCTTGCTGTGGAGCATGGGCTCTAGGCGCATGGGCTTCAGTAGTTGTGGTGCGCGGGCTCTAGAGCGCAGGCCTAGTAGTTGTGGCGCACAGGCTTAGTTGCTCCGTGGCATGTGGGATCTTCCCGGACCAGGGCTTGAACCCACGTCCCCTGCATTGGCAGGCGGATTCTTAACCACTGCGCCACCAGGGAAGCCCCTGTCCCTAGTAGATTTGATGGTAATGTTGACGTTAACTGGTGTTTGTCAAAAGCCCCATGTTTTCATACCTCTCATTCCTCCTTTCGGTGACCGTGAAGGTGAGGTTGGGAGCATGGGGTGTTGTTGCTCTTTAGTCCCAGGACCCGCCCCCCACAATGGAGCTGGCCGTGGCTGTGCTGGGGGACCTGCTCCGCTACGCGGCCCAGCTCCCCACACTCTTCCGGGACATCTCCATGAACCACCTTCCTGGCCTTCTCACCTCCCTGCTGGGCCTCAGACCGGAGGTGAGACGCCTGCCCGGGTCCCCCTCCCCTGGGCCCATTGCATTGCTTGCCCTCACTGATACCCATTGGGTTAAAGAATGTGATGGGAAGTGATTGGGGAATAGGACTGAAGAAGTGAGAAGGGGTCCGGGCCAAGAAAAAGTATAAGGAGAAGGGACCCTGAGGGGCGCGTGGTGGGGTGGAGATAGGGTCTGGGGCGTTGGGCCCTCGGCCTCTTCCTTACTTTCTGTTTCCCCACAGAGTGAGCTCTCAGCACTGGAAGGAATGAAGGCTTGTATGACCTATTTTCCTCGGGCGTGTGGGTCTCTCAAAGTAAGTGTTCATGGGAACTCCTCTTCCCACAAACATACACCTTGATAGCCGTCTTACCTCAGATTCCGGTGCTGAGATTTCTAAGCTCCTGTCTCCACAGCTCTAATTGTGCCACCTCATAGCTTTAAATGCATTCTCATTTAATCCTCACAGATAAAGAATCGAAATTAAGTAACTTGCCTAAGAACTGACGCCAAAGCTCAGGCTCTTACCCCTGGACTCTTTCCTCTCTCTGCCCTGCTTTCTCCGTACCTCTAGAATGCCCTGCCCATTTTTCTACCATCTTGTTTTACTTTGTTCCTAAAGCTCTTATGATTTCCTCTGGGAAGCCTTCCTGACTTATTACTTCCCTATATCAGCTTCCCCAGCGCTTCTCTCTCCTTATTTTCCTGACTAATCTCTCACCCTGTCCCCCGAACTGTCATGGCTGTACAAAGGTGGCTGCACAGCAGAGCCTTATTAGGGCAAACAGGCAGGGTGGACGTGGATCAGGTGAGGGAGGAAGGAGGTCAGTGGAAGAATTCGTTTTATTTTCAAGGAGATAAAATAACAAATATGAATGGTTATCAAATTCTGCCAAAGCAGTAACAGTTAAAGGGCCTTTGGAATTGGTACATTGATTGTTTGCAGAATAATTCAATGCCAAGAAGTACCTAAGAACAAACAGGTGTTCTCCTGTCGATTAGATGTTCTCTCTTGTTTTGATACACTCATCATTGCTTGACAAACCGTTGGGCACCCCCTTTCTCAGATGGAAGCACAAACCTATGGAGAACTGGAATTAGCCGCAAATTAATATATTTTTTTGTATAACTCATGTGGTTAATCACAGTAATTGGTAATACTATACTCAGTATTACCAATTAAGGGGGAGTTTGCCATACAAGTTATCTTGAAAGTAAGCTCACATGGTTCTATGACCAAGTTAAGAAAGTCAAAGGGAAAGGGAACTGGTACTTAGTAGAACTGCTACTCACTATGTGCCAGGCACTCCGCTGTGTGTCTTCTCAGTTTACAGTAATTCTGTAGAGCTGGTGTCACCGAATTAAACAGGAGGAAACGGGTCCAGAAGGGTTTGACTAACACAAGCCTGTGTATCTGGTAGTTGTAGAACCAGGGTGAGAGTGAGAACTATTTGTCCTTCATGCCCATGTTTTTTTCCACCAAACCAAACTCCCCAGGCACTTTTAAGAACGTGGACAGGATTGACAGACAGGCTTCCACACTGATGCCGGCTCTGATCAGTTGTTAGTGGCTTGGGAAGGATCGTGAGCCTGGCGCGGAGCTCTGGGGGCACGTGCGCTGTGGTCTGGGAGTGGTACTTTGGTAACTGGTTACTTGCAGTATTTGAAAAGCCCTGGAGCAGGTGATATTTCTCAGTGAACTTGGGTCCCGTCCTTGCTGATGCTTTGCTTTCATATGACTGCCACTAATGGCAGGTAGTAGAATCTTTGGGTTAGCAGGGCAGGACTTTGTCAAGAAGGCATTTGGAGTAACTTGGGGATTTTATTAAAGTGTTTTTTTTAACTAAAGTTTACTAAGTTTAGTTTACTAAACTAAACTTTCTTCTAGAATGCTCTGTAAATTAACTTCTTAAATTGCACAGGCTAGATCTTTGTCTCTGACCCCTCATTGGTCAAAGTACGTGAGGTTTTACTGCATACGCCTGCTTTGATTCAGCTTGGTTTGGGGTTATCTATACCTACCTGCATCCTCCCAGGAAAGTGCAGGGAGAATTGAGTGTTATCTATGGGGTCAAGATTTGAGTAGTCAGACTAGCCTGCCCGTGGGTCCTCTGCTAGTGCCCCTTAATTTTCGTTGTGAGTGGTGGTCAGGAGAATTCATCTTTAACTCACAGCCTTTTGTCAGACGTGTAGTTTTTGAAGTTATGGCCTGCATTTTAAGTACCTTCTCCGAACCAAACAACAAAACTTTCATATGTTGTTACGGGGTGCATATGCCTTTATTTCTCTAAGAATACAGTGTCATCTGGAGAACTTCCCTCTGTTGAGGAGTCTGGCTTTGTCTGTTGCCTACATGGCAGATAAGACTCTGTCTTGTGTGGAGGCCCCGGGGGCAGTTTGTACTTGAAACGTCTTGCAGACCAGTACTTAGGAACTGATAATTGGAGTGTCTACCTGTTCTCTATTCCATCCCCCAGAAGCTCCCAGGGCAATTGCAGTCTCCAAGCTCAGGATGACCCCTCCCAAATGAGGTATCTCAGGCATTCTGAGTCCATGCAGTCAGTCCTGTAGAGGCTTTACCTTTCCTCCTCGACAGATTATTTGTTCCCTGGAATGAGTGGGAAGACTCACCCCACTCTTAAGAGACACCCAGGACATACTGTGTGTGCACGGGTGCTTGCCTTTCCAGTGAAATGTTCCAAGTGAGCCGTTACTTTGGTTGGCTTTGCAGGTCACTTGGGGTAGACCTGTGGTCAGAGCCATGTCCCTGTACTTTGCTTGACTGCAGTCACGTAAGCAGACTTTTGGTGGCCTCAGTCCAGCTTTTTGACTCAGAGTCTCAGGGAAAGCGTGAGCAGTAAGTTGGCCAAAAGGGCCGAGTGCCACTGTAGATAAGGCTTTGGCGACTCTCTGTCATCCTTGGAGAAGCCAGTGTCAGGAGACCTGTGGGCGGTTGCTGCTTTTGGTTTGAAGTGTGCAGAACCCTACCACACCGGACCTGAAAATGCTTTCCAAGTCCCAAGGGAAACGGTTCTAGGCCTTCTCATACCCTGGGATCAGCTGTAACAGTGCTTGTCTCATGGTGAGAATCCTGCAGTGGGATGTGGGAAACCAGATGTGGCTCCTGTCACAGGGCGATGGCAGGGAGCCCTTGGAGGGCTGCTTTCTGAACCATACACTGCTAGACCTCCGTGCCTGCTTCCTCCCATAAGTCCCCTGCTGCGTACCTGGTGCCACTGTTGATTTGTCTCCCTGGTCTTCTGGAAGTTTACCTTTGTGCATGTGATGCCGCCATCCCCTGATGAAGTCCATACACGCTAGCCTGGGATTTAAGGCCCGGCCTGCTTCTCCGTGGGCCTCTTGTGAGCCTGGAGCTCTCCTCATGGTGTCCCTCCCTCTGTCTCCTTATCCGGGTCCTCCCTTTTCTCCCAAACCCAGCTCAGTCCTGCCTCTCAGCATCAGTCCCTCCTGACCCTCCCCCCTCTTTGTTTTCCACGCATTTGTCTTCCCGACTGTTACACCCACTGAAGGTGGAAATCCTGTTATACTTCAGTGTTCTCACCCTTTTTGTGCCATAGACCTCTTCGAATGTTTTTAAATCCATAAAATACATGGAGTTGCAAGGGACACTGATTCTGTTGAAATGTATACTTTAAAAAATTGTGATAGAGTAGGATGTGCTGCTTTACTAACGTGTCAAATAACAGGATCTAGCAGCAGGTCTGGTAACTACCTAAGTTTCAAATTAGTGATGCACGTGAATGATAATTCAAGATAACTGTTTACAACTATATGTAACGTGAAATGAAAATAAGTGATTTCTGATGGTGACAGTCAGAGGTACTGCTGATACTACTGTGGCTTTTTGTCTACATATACAGTAAAAAAAAAAATTATACTTCATTTACAGGTTAGTGAAAATGATTTAAAAAATTTCCCTTCCATGTTCACAGGCCCCTTTGATTCTACCTCCAGCTAAATGGGGCCCCAGTTAAACAGTCCTGTGCCGGCGCCTTCACATAGCAGGCGGAGTACTGTTGTTGGCTAACTGACAGGTCGCTGCTCTGAGATGTGCTACCTCAGTCCTGCTGGGCAGCCTTTCCTTCTCTCTCCACCTTGTCCTGCCCTCGCACCTCTGGTTAGTGCCGCAGCTCCCAGCTTGGACCCTTGCTTCTTGTCTGAGCTGGCAGGGAGTTGGGGCGTGGAGGTAGCTGCTTTTCAGTGCTGTGTCTTTGGCTTGAGGGAGATGACTGTCATTTTGCAAAGATTGGCAGGAGGGGGCCCAGTCGTCTGTGGGACACAGGCCTCAAACAGGGAGGCTAAGGACAAGAGGCGACATTCAGGGTGTCTTTCTACCATGAGAGCATGTCTGCACCCAGGCATGATGCCCCTTAGAGTGTGGTGCTTCCTTGTCTGCAGGAAAGAAAAAGGCCTTAGATCCTGGGCCTCGATTCTGCTGCTGGGAATGGGCGGGGTCTATGTCTCTGGCCCTTGGAGCTGACTCACCAGCCTCTCCCTTTCTTTCCCTCTAATCCAGGGCAAGCTGGCCTCATTTTTCCTGTCTCGGGTGGATGCCTTGAGCCCTCAGCTCCAGCAGGTAAAGGGAAAGGAGGGAGATGGAGAGCCTGGGGTCTGAGCTGGAGCTTCTTTTCTCTCTCTATTTTTCTGTTACTGCTTTTCGACCACGGTCTCACTCCCCTCCCTGTGAACATACGCAGTAAACACAAGTCGTGACTTCTGCCTCCGTGTCTCCATCTGTGTCTTTCTGCCCCGTAGTCCCTTCCGTTTTCCCTCAGAGCTCTCTTTGATCTCCGTCTTCCTGGGCATTGGTGGGGTTGGGATTCCGTGGCTGGGCTGGATTCCCATCTGACCAGGGTTCCAACCTGTCTTCTGCAGTTGGCCTGTGAGTGTTACTCCCGGCTGCCCTCTCTAGGGGCTGGCTTCTCCCAGGGCCTGAAGCACACGGACAGCTGGGAGCAGGAGCTGCACAGCCTGCTGACCTCTCTGCACAGCCTGCTTGGGGCCCTGTATGCGGGGGCGGACACGGGTAGGGACTGTGGCTGCTGTGGTCGGTGGCAACGGTGGTGAGGGGAGCAGGGGGCTGGTCTGGAGAGGCGGGGCCTTTGAGTTCTAGGCAAAAGGGAGTAGAATATGGGTGGGTCCTCCACCAGAATGGAGGAGGAGGGGATGGAAGACAGACCTGGCGTGTGAAGGTGGTTGTGTTTCTGTCCAGCTCCTATGCAGTACGAAGGCCCTGGGGTGGAGACGCTGCTCTCCCCCTCAGAAGATGGCGATGCCCATGTCCTTCTCCGGCTTTGGCAGAGGTTTTCCGGGCTGGCCCGCTGCCTGGGGCTCATGCTCAGGTGTGTGAGTGTCGGAGGGAGCGAGGGCCTGGAGCAGGAGGGACCAAGATGGGACCATCATGAGGAGGGAGGTTGAGGGTGGGTGTGGAGTCGCCCTGGGCCCCCGCGCTGAGGATCTCCCTGCTCTGATTCTCGTTAGCTCCGAGTTCGGGGCTCCCGTGTCCGTCCCCGTGCAGGAAATCCTGGATCTTATCTGCCGGACCCTCAGCGTCAGTGCCAAGAACATCGTAAGTGGAGTTTGTGCCCTGTTCACAGCGCTTGCCCAGGATGCAGGGCAGCCGGGCAAGCAGTGTGGGCTGTGGCTCCCGAAGTGATGTCGCCTGAGGTTGCCCCGGCCAGCTCCTTACCTCTCCAGATGCCGTTATTCCCGTGCTCCCGGCACACGCACATCAGTGCCGATTCGCTCCCGTGTTGCGGGAGCACTTGTAGCAGATGCTTCCTCAGGGGAGGTTGAGCTGGGGGCCAGCTGCGTCACTGCCGCGAGGTTCGGCCGTCCCTCCCTCATCCTCCTTGCAGGGTCTGCTGAGGAGGATGGCAGTTAGATCTTGTTGGGGGAGTTGGGGTCGGGTGTGGGTTCCTTACCTGCGTGCACATGTGTATTCAGTCACATGCATGTATCCTGCCTCCATTTCTCTTTCTTTGCCTCACTTTCTTCCCCCACTCCTTACTCTGCTAATTTTTTCTGCAGAGTTTGCTTGGGGACGGTCCCCTGCGGTTGCTGCTGCTGCCCTCCCTCCACCTGGAAGCCTTGGACCTGCTCTCTGCACTCATCCTCGCGTGAGTGGGGTCGGGAGGATGCGGTGCAGGGGCTGGGCTGTGCTAGGAGCAGGGGTCACTGTTCTGTCTTCGCCCCCAGGTGTAGAGGCCGGCTCTTGCGCTTTGGGGCCCTGATCAGCCGCCTGCTTCCCCAGGTTCTCAACGCCTGGAGCATTGGGAGGGACAGCCTCTCTCCAGGCCAGGAGAGGCCTTACAGGTGACCATCTAGGAATAGAATAAAGAGGAGAGGGTGGGTGAGGGGGTGCCGGTGGACCGGGGGTGCCGGTGGCTGGGACATTGACTCCCTTTCACAAGCTGCCCTCTGCTCCTCCCACAGCACTATGCGGACCAAGGTGTACACTGTCCTGGAGCTGTGGGTGCAGGTGTGTGGGGCCTCAGCAGGAGTGCTTCAGGGGGGAGCCTCGGGTGAGGCCCTGCTCACCCACCTGCTCAGTGACATCTCCCCGCCGGCTGATGCCCTCAAAGTGAGTGAGGCCTCTGCCCCTGTCCCGGGACCCCATCCTGCACCCCTTGTCCTCACCAGCCTCACCACCAGACACTGCCTTCTGACTGTCCTGCCTTCCTGTTGGCTGGTGTGTGTGATTTATGTTCCCCTCCCCCGCCAGCTGCGCAGTCCCCGGGGGAGCCCTGATGGGGGTTTGCAGACCGGGAAGCCCAGCGCCCCCAAGAAGCTAAAGCTGGACATGGGGGAGGCTCTGGCCCCGCCCAGCCACCGGAAAGGGGACAGCAATGCCAACAGTGACGTGTGTGCAGCTGCGCTGAGAGGTGGGTGAGGCCTGTGCCCTGCACCTCGGCGCACTGGGATGGCCTGGGGTGATAGCCCCAAACCAGTCGTTGAGGTGGAGGGTGTAGAAAAAATGCAGACCCAGCTAAGAGTGTGTGGCGAAGCTATGCCACCCCCAGGGCTGCAGGTGGAATCTTGGGTCCTGTTGTTAGGTGGAGTGCTGGTGTTGACACCGCCCCTCCAGGGTCTCAGCTATCTTTGTTCGTGCATCCCCTGTACGTGCCAAGTGCTGTTCTAGTACAAGAGGGCGGGGCCAGGAAGAGGACGAAATCCCTGGGCTGTGGAGCTCACACTCCCCAGGCGGGCTGCTCAGTGGGGCTTCCTGCTTCTGAGTTGCTAATCTGGACGCAGAAGTGACTTTCTTCTGGGTCCCGTGTATTTCACTGCCCTCCAGCCCCCCACCCGCCGTGTGAAGGGAAGTGCCAGCTCTCCCCAAATACGTAAACGCACATTTATAATGTTGTAACTCCATCATCTGTCTCGTTTACATAATGTTGTCAACAGCTTAGGTAGTAGGGATACATTTAGGATCCCCATTTTATAGTTGAGAAAACAAACTTAAAGGAGTTACGTGACTTGCCTGAGGTGGGCCGTGGCAGAGTGGGGTGCTCAGCTGGGGCCATGTGCTTCAGAAGCCCTGGCTCGTCATCGTGTTAGCCGCCCGCCTCTGACATACTGGTCTCCTTCCCCAGGCCTCAGCCGGACCGTCCTCATGTGCGGGCCTCTCATCAAGGAGGAGACTCACAGGGTGAGTGGAGCCTGGTCCCCACGGAGGTGGGGAGGAGCTACTGCTCTGTACCTGTCGGGGGCTCATTCACACCAGGGAGTAGGCCCCGGAGAAGGGTTGGCTCGTCGTGGTGTCGTCTCAAGGTGTGCTCTCTGTCCTTTTCAGAGACTGCATGATCTGGTCCTCCCACTGGTCATGGGCGTCCAGCAGGGCGAGGTCCTAGGCAGCTCCCCGTATACCAGCTCGCGCTGCCGCCGGGAACTCTACCGCCTGCTGCTGGCTCTGCTGCTGGCGCCTTCTCCTCGCTGCCCGCCTCCTCTCGCCTGTGCCTTGCAGGCCTTCTCCCTGGGCCAGAGAGAAGACAGCCTCGAGGTAACTGCGGAGTGTGGCCAAATCCACCTCGTGGGTTCCTGGATGCTCGTTTCTGATGCTGGTCGCCATTCCCGCCCTGGTTTCGTGAAGGCCCATATCCCTGATGCTCGCGCTCACCCTTTTTTTCCCTCCTCAGGTCTCTGCTTTCTGCTCAGAAGCACTGGTGACCTGTGCAGCTCTGACCCATCCCCGGGTTCCTCCCCTGCAGACCATGGGCCCTGCCTGCCCCACCCCTGCCCCAGTTCCCCCTCCTGAGGCTCCATCTCCGTTCAGGGCTCCAGCTTTTCATCCCCCAGGCCCCATGCCCTCTGTGGGTCCCATGCCCTCGGTGGGCCCCATGCCCTCAGCAGGCCCCATGCCTTCCCCAGGCCCTGTGCCCCCAGCGGGCCCCATGCCCTCAGCGGGCCCCATGCCCCCGGCACGTCCTGGACCTCCAGCCACAGCCAACCACTTAGGCCTCTCCGTCCCAGGCCTGGTGTCTGTATCCCCCCGGCTCCTTCCTGGCCCTGAGAACCACCGGGCAGGCTCAAATGAGGATGCTGTCCTTGCCCCTAGTGGCACTCCTCCACCTACTATACCCCCAGATGAGACTTTCGGGGGAAGGGTGCCCAGACCAGCCTTTGTCCACTATGATAAGGAGGAGGCGTCCGATGTGGAGATTTCCTTGGAAAGCGACTCTGATGACAGTGTGGTGATCGTGCCTGAGGGGCTGCCACCCCTGCCACCCCCACCCCCCTCGGGTACCACACCCCCGCCTGCAGCCCCGGTCGGGCCCCCAACAGCCTCCCCTCCTGTGCCAGCCAAGGAGGAGCCAGAAGAGCTGCCTGCGGCCCCGGGGCCTCTCCCTCCGCCGCCTCCCCCTCCTGTTCCTGGCCCTGTGGCACTCCCACCACCCCAGCTGGTCCCTGAAGGGACTCCCAGTGGCGGAGGACCCCCAGCCCTAGAAGAAGATTTGACAGTTATTAACATCAACAGCAGTGAGGAGGAGGAGGACGAGGACGAGGAAGACGAGGACGAGGAGGATTTTGAGGAGGAGGAGGAGGAGGAGGAAGAGGAGGAGTATTTTGAGGAGGAGGAAGAAGAGGAAGAAGAGTTTGAGGAGGAGTTTGAGGAAGAGGAAGGTGAGTTAGAGGAGGAAGAAGAGGACGAGGACGAGGAGGAAGAGGTGGAAGAGGTGGAGTTCGGCCCGGCGGGCGGGGAGGTGGAAGAAGGAGGGCCTGCACCCCCAAGCCTGCCTCCAGCTCTGCCCCCCGCCGCGTCCCCCAAGGTGCAGCCGCAGCCAGAACCGGAACCCGGGCTGCTGCTGGAAGTGGAGGAGCCGGGGGCTGAGGAGGGGCCTGGGGCCGAGGCGGCCCCCACACTGGCCCCTGAGGTGGTCCCCTCCCAGGGGGAGGTGGAGAGGGAAGGGGGGAGCCCCCCTGCAGTGCCACCTCCTCAGGAGCTTGTTGAAGAGGAGCCCTCTGTGCCCCCAACCCTGCTGGAAGAGGGGGCTGAGGGTGGGGGTGACAAGGTACCAACCCCACCAGAGGCATCTGCAGCAGAAGAGATGGACACAGAGGCAGAAGCTCTCCAGGAAAAGGTGAGCGGGCCGGGCGGGGAGAAGTGCTGGCTGCTTGCACAGCCGGACCCACTCTTCAGTGTGTGTGTGTGTGTGTGTGTGTGTGTGTGTGTGTGTGTGACTGTTTTGGATTTGATGTCTTTGTCCCTCAAAGGAGCAGGATGACACAGCTGCCATGCTGGCTGACTTCATTGACTGCCCCCCTGATGATGAGAAGCCACCACCTGCCACAGAGCCTGATTCCTAGCCCTCTCCCACACCTCTCACTCTTCGTTTCCAATAAAGTTATGTCCTTGGATAGCGACTGCTGCTTCTGCCTTTTGCCACCACAGTGTCCCCAGCTGGGCTTGTCCTGTACCCATAGTGTTTCCCAAACATGTCCATGGCTGTCCTGTTAGCTCCACCGTCCAGAAGAGGAGCCATTGACTTACAGGGGTAACAGCCTGTCCTGTTGCTCAGCAAGTCAGTGTCAAAAGTGTTGAATTTTTGCCTGGTGCTCTTGCTGATGCTAAGTGTGTGCTGGGTTGCCTGGAGAAGGAGAAGAAGGAAGTAGCCCTGCTTCTGTGAGTAATCCAGGTGTGGGAGTATGTGGGAAATTTATGGGATTAAGTGTCCTAGTGAGTGAACCTGTGTATACACACAGCCCCTTGGTCTCAAAGAGCAGGCCAAGTGACTGTGATGGAACTTTAGAAAATTACGATAAAGTACAGAGGCGTTTAATCATTGACTTCTCTGAACTGGGAACTTGGGTGTCTTAAATTATAGGGGCATCCATCGTGGATATGGGGGATGAGCTCTATTCTGGGACTGGTCCTTCCAGTGACAACATCCCCGCCCAACACCTCCCTGGCAGGAATTTGACAAGCTCACCTCTAGCCTTCCTACTCACTCTTGAGATTTGGACATTTCCCAGCCAGTGTCTGATCCCTTTAAGCATTTATAGACTATATATATTCTAGGACTTGTTGGGATGCACATGTGAGCATCACCCAGAGTTGTGTATGTGAGAGGGTATTGAGGTTTATGGGCTTGAGGTAGATGCCTCATGGTTTTTTCAGTCTGTGAACATGAGTAAAGTGCCTTGGAAATGCAGAATGGGTGGTGACTTCCCAACTGCCTGTATCCTGAAGGGCCTCTTTGAGAAGTGACATTTGTGCCAATTTTTGGAAGATTAGTAGGCGTTTAAAAAAATTTTCCACCCCCTTGGAAGGAGGAGACAAGATGGCGGAGTAGGAACTTGAGTTCACCCCCTCACGGGAAAACACCAAAATCACCACTAACAGCTGAATAATCATCAACAAAAAAGACTGGAACCTACCAAAAAAGATAATCTACATCCAAAGACAAAGAAGAAGCCACAACAAGGCGGTGGGAGGGGTGCTTTCGTGATACCAAATCCCATACCCACCAGGTGGGCAACCTACAAGCTGGAAAATAATTATATTGAAGAGGTTCTCACAGGAGTGAGCGTTCTGAGCTCCATGTCAAGCTCCCCAGCCTGGGGGTCTGGCCTCGGGAGGAGGAGCCACTAGAGCATTTGGCTTTGAAGGCCTTGAGTGCAGGAGCTACACAGGACTGGGAGAAACAGAGACTCCGTTCTTGGAGGGCACACACACGGTTTCGCATGCACTGGTACCCAGGGCAAGGCAGTGACCTCCTTAGGAGCCTGGGCCAGACCTACCTGCAGGTCTTGGAGGGTCTCCTGGGGAGGTGGGGGTTGGCTGTGGCTCACTGTGCGGGCAAGGACACTGGTGGCAGAGGCCCCAGGGAATATTCATTGATGTGAGCTCTCCCAGAGGTTGCCATTTTGGCATGGAGACCTGGCCCCACTCAACAGCCTGCAGGCTCCTAGGCCAAACAACCAACAGTGTCGGAAGCCAGCCCCAGCCATCAGCAGACAGGCTGCCTAAAGACGTCCTGAGCACACAGCTGCCTCTAAACACACCCCTTGAAATGGCCCTGTCCACCAGAGGGCCAAGATCCAGCTCCACCCACTAGTGGGCAGGCACCAGTCCCTCCCACCAGGAATCCTACACAAGCCCCTGGACCAACCTCACCCATCAGAGGCAGACACCAGAAGGATAAGGAACTTCAAGTCTGCACCCTGAAACGGAGACCACAGACACAGAAAGTCAGACAGAATGAGACAGCAGAGAAATATGTTCCAGATGAAGGAAAAAGATAAAACCCCAGAAGAACACCTAAGTGAAGTGGAGATAGGCAATGTGCCTGAAAAAGAATTCAGAGAATGAGAGTAAAGATGATGCAAGATCTCAGAAAAAGAATGGAAGCACAGACCAAGAAGATACAAGAAATGTTTAACAAGGAGCTAGAAGATTTAAAGAACAAGGAGCTAGAAGATTTAAAGAACAGATGAACAATACAATAACTGAAATGAAAAATACACTAGAGGGAATCAATAGCAGAATAAATGAGGCAGAACAAATATGTGAGTTGGAAGACATTGGTGGAAATCACTGCTGCAGAACAGAATAAAGAAAAAAGAATGAAAAGAAATGAGGACAGTCTAAGAGGCCTCTGGGACAACATTAAATGCACCAACATTTACATTATAGGGGTCCCAGAAGGAGAAGAGAGAAAGGGCCTGAGAAAATATTTGAAGAGATAGCTGAAAACTCCCCTACCATGGGAAAGGAAACACTCACGTCCAGGAAGCGCAGAGAGTCCCATACAGAATAAACCTAAGGAGGAACATGCCAAGACGCATATTAAACTGATGAAAACTAAAGACAGAGAAAATATTAAAAGCAATAAAGAAAAAGCAGCAAATAACATACAAGGGAATCCCCATATGGTTATCAGCTGAATTTTCAGCACAAACCCTGCAGGCCATAAGGAAACAGCACAATATATTTAGCGATGAAAGGGAAAAAGCTACAACCAGGAATACTTGACCCAGCAAGGCTCTCATTCAGTTTCAACAGAGAAATCAAAAGCTTTACAGACAAGCAAACACTAAGAGAATTCAGCACCACCAAACCAGCTTTACAACAAATGCTAAAGGAACTTCTCTAGGTGGAGAAGGAAAAGTCATAATCAGAAACAAAATTACAAATCATAAAGTCAAGAGTATAGTAAAGGTAGGAAATCATCCACACACAAATATGATATCAAAAACAGCAATTTTGAAAAGAGGAGAGCACAAATGCAGGATACTGGATATGCATTTGAAATTAAGAGACCGGTAACTTCAAACAATCCTGTATATATACAGACTTCTGTATCAAAACCTCATGGTAACTGCAAATAAAAAATCTACAATAGATAACACACACAAAAAAGAAAAAGCAATCCAAACACAACTCTAAAGATAGTCATCGAATACCAAGAGAAGAGAATGAAAGAGGAAGGGAAGAAAAAAGACTTAGAAACCAAATCCTAACAATTAACAAAATGGCAATAAGAACATACATATCGATAATTACCTCACATGTAAATGGATTAAATGCTCCAACCAAAGGACATAGACTGGCTGAATGGATTAAGAAAAACAAGACCCGTATATGCTGTCTACAAGAGGCCCACTTCAGATCTAGGGACACATACAGACTGAAAGTGAGGGGATGGAAAAAGATATTTCATGCAAATGGAAGTCAAAAGCTTGAGCAGCAATACTCATATCAGACAAAATAGACTTTAAAATAAAGACTGTTACAAGAGACAAAGAAGAACACTACATAATGATCAAGGGATCAATCCAAGAAGAAGATATAACAATCATAAATATACATGCACCCAATATAGCAGTACCTCAATATATAAGGCAAATGCTAACATCCATAAAAGGAGAAATTGACAGTAACAGTAATAGTGGGGGACTTTAACACCCCACTTACATCAATGGACAGACCATCCAGACAGAAAGTCAATAAGGAAACACAGGTCTTAAATGACACATTAGACCAGATGGACTTAATTGATATTTATAGAACATTCCATCTGAAAGCAGCAGAATACGTATTCTTCTCAACTGCACATGGAACATTCTCCGGGATTGATCACATGCTGGCCACAGGGCAAACCGCAGTACATTTAAGAAAATTGAAATAGGACTTCCCTGGTGGTGTAGTGGTTAAGAATCCGCCTGCCAATGCAGGGGACACGGGTTTGAGCCCTAGTCGGGGAAGATCCCACATGCCACGGAGCAAGTAAGCCCGTGCACCACAACTACTGAGCCTGCTCTCTGGAGCCCACAAGCCACAACTACTGAGGCCGCGTGCCACAACTACTGAAGCCCGCATGCCTAGAGCCTGTGCTCCGCAACAAGAGAAGCCACCGCAGTGAGAAGCCTGTGCACAACAACGAAGAGTAGCCCCCGCTTGCCGCAACTAGAGAAAGCCTGCATGCAGCAACAAAGACCCAACGCAGCCAAAAATAAATAAATAAACTTATAAAAGAACATTGAAATTGTATCAGGCATCTTTTCGACCACAAAGCTATGAGATTAGAAATCAACTGTAAGAAAAAAACTGCAAAAAAAACACAAACACGTGGAGGCTGAACAATATGTTACCAAACAACCAGTGGATCACCACAGAAGTCAAAGAGGAAATTAAACACCTAGAGACAAATGAAAACGAAAACACAACGATCCAAAACCTTTGGGACATAGCAAAAGCAGTTCTAAGAAGGAAGTTTATAGCAATACAATCTTACCTCAGGAAACAAGAAAAATCTCAAATAAACAACCTAACCTTACCCCTAAAGCAACTAGAGGAAGAAGAACAAAACCCAAAGTTAGTAGAAGGAAAGAAATCATAAAGATCAGAGAAGAAATAAATAGAGATGAAGAAAACAATAGAAAAGATCAATGGAACTAAAAAATGTTCTTTGAAAAGATACACAAAATTGATAAACCTTCACCCAGACTCATCAAGAAAAAAAGGGAAAGGGCTCAAATCGGTAAAATTAGAAATGAAAAAGAAATTACAACTGACACCACAGAAATACAAAGGATCACAAGAGACTACTACAAGCAACTATATGCCAGTAAAATGGACAACCTAGAAGAAATGGACAAATTCTTAGAAAGGTACAATCTTCCAAGACTGAACCAAGAAGAAATAGAAAATATGAACAGACCAATCACATGTACTGAAATTGAAACTGTGATTTAAAAACTTCCAACAAGCAAAAGTCCAGGACCAGATGACTTCACAGGCGAATTCTATCAAACATTTAGAGACGAGTTAACACCTATCCTTCTGCAACTATTCCAAAAAATTGCAGAGGAACACTCCCAAACTCATTTTCTGAGGCCACCATCACCCTGATACCAAAACCAAAGATACCACAAAAAAAGAAAATTACAGGCCAATAACACTGATGAACATAGACGCAAAAATTCTCAACAAAATACTGGCAAACCGAATCCAACAATACATTAAAAGGATCATACACCACAATCAAGTGGCATTTATCCCAGGGATGCAATGATTTTTCAGTATTCACAAATCAATCAGTGTGATACACCACATTAACAAATTGAAGAATAAAAACCATACGATCATCTCAGTAGATGCAGAAAGAGCTTTTGACAAAATTCAGCACCCATTTATGATAAAAAAAAAAAAAAGCTCTCCAGAAAGTGGACATAGAGGGAACCTACCTCAACATAATAAAGGCCATATATGACAAACTCACAGCTAACATCATACTCAATGGTGAAAAGCTGAAAGCATTTCCTCTAAGATCAGGAACAAGACAAGGATGTCCACTCTTGCCACTTTTATTCAGCATAGTTTTGGAAGTCCTAGCCATGGCAATCAGGGAGAAATAAAGAGATAAAAGGAATCCAAATTGGAAAAAAAGAAGTAAAACTGTCACTGTTTGCAGATGACATGATACTATCCATAGAAAATCCTAAAGATGCTACCAGAAAACTACTAGAGCTCATCAATGAATTTGGTAAGGTTACAGAATACAAAATTAATACACAGAAATCTGTTGCATTTCTATATACTAGTAATCAAAGATCAGAAAGAGAAATTAAGGAAACAATCCCATTTACTATCACACCCAAAAGAATAAAATACCTAGGAATAAACCTACCTAAGGAGGCAAAATACCTGTACTCTGAAAACTATAAGATGCTGATGAAAGAAATCAAAGATGACACAAACAGATGGAAGGATATACTATGTTCCTGGATTGGAAGAATCAATATTATCAAAATGACTATACCACCCAAGGCAATCTACAGAGTCAATGCAATCCCTATCAAATTACCAATGGCATTTTCCACAGAACTAGAACAAAAATTTTAAAATTTGTATGGAAGCACAAAAGACCTTGAATAGCCAAAGCAATTCTGAGAAAGAAAAACGGAGCTGGAGAAATCAGGCTCCCTGACTTCGAACTATACTACAAAACTACAGTAATCAAGACAGTATGATGCTGGCACAAAAACAGAAATATAGATCAATGGAACAGGATAGAGAGCCCAGAAATAAACCCACACACCTATGGTCAATTAACCTATGACAAAGGAGGAAAGAATATACAATGGAGAAAAGATGGTCTCTTTAGTAAATGGTGCTGGGAAAACTGGACAGGTACATGTAAAAGAATGAAATTAGAACGTTCTCTAACACCATACACAAAAATAAACTCAAAATGGATTAAAGACCTAAATGTAACATGAGATACTGTAAAACCCTTAGAGGAAAACAGAGGCAGAACACTCTTTGACATGAATCACAGCAAGATCCTTTTGGATCTACCTCATAGAGTAATGAAAATAAAAACAAAAATAAATGGGATCTAATGAAACTTAAAAGCTATTGCTCAGCAAAGGAAACCATAAACAAAATGAAAAGACAACCCACAGAATGGGAGAAAATATTTGCAAACAAAGCAACCAACAAAAGATTAATCTCCACAATATTCAAACAGCTCATGCAGCTCAATATCAGAAAAAATAAAAAAGAACAACAACAACGAAAACAACAAAACAAACAACCCAATCAAAGAATGGGCAGAGGGGGCTTCCCTGGTGGCGCAGTGGTTGAGAGTACGCTTGCTGATGCAGGGGACACGGGTTCATGCCCCGGTCTGGGAAGATCCCACATGCCACGGAGCGGCTGCGCCCGTGAGCCATGGCCGCTGAGCCTGCGTGTCCGGAGCCTGTGCTCTGCAATGGGAGAGGCCACAAAAGTGAGAGGCCCGCGTACCACCAAAAAAAAAAAAAAAATGGGCAGAGGATCTAAATAGACATTTTTCCAAAGAAGACATACAGATGGCCAAGAGGCACATGAAAAGATGCTCAACATCACTAATTATTAGAGAAATGCAAATCAAAACTATAATGAGGCATCACCTCACACTGGTCAGAATGGCCATCATCAAAAAATCTACAAACAGGGACTTCCCTGGTGGTCCAGTGGTTAAGAGTCCATGCTCCCAATGCAGGGGGCTCGGGTTTTGGGAACTAGATCCCACATGATGCAACTAAGAGCCCGCATGCCGCAACTAAGAGATCCCACATGCCACAACTAAAGATCTCACATGTCACAACTAAAAAGATCCCACATGCTGCAGTGAAGATCCTGCGTGCTGCAACTAAGACCTGGCACAGCCGAATAAATAAATAAATTTTTAAAAATCTACAAACAGTAAATGCTGGAGAGGGTACAGAGAAAAGGGAACCCTCCTACACTATTGGTGGGAATGTAAATTGGTACAACTACTATGGAGAACAGTATGGAGGGGTTCCTTAAAAAACTAAAAATAGAACTACAATATTATCCAGCATTCCCACTCTTGGGCACGTATCTGGAGAAAACCATAATTCAAAAGGATACATGTGGGACTTCCCTGGTGGTGCAGTGGCTAAGAATCCGCCTGCCAATTCAGGAAACATGGGTTTAATCCCTGGTCTGGGAAGATCCCACATGCCGTGGAGCAGCTAAACCCGTGCGCCACAACTACTGAGCCTGCGCTCTAGAGACTGCAAGCCACAACTACTGAGTCCGCATGCTGCAACTACTGTAGCCCACGCACCTGGAGCCCATGCTTCACAAGAAGAGAAGCCACCACAATGAGAAGCCCGTGCACTGCAACGAAGAGTAGCCCCAGTTTGCTACACCTAGAGAAAGTCCATGCACAAAACGAAGACCCAATGCTGCCAAAAAATTGAAAAAAAAAAAAGATACATGCACTCCAATGTTCACTGCAGCAGTATTTACAATAGCCAGACATGGAAGCAACCTAAATGTCCATTGACAGAGGAGTGGATAAAGAAGATGTGGTACATATATACAATGGAATATTACTCAGCCATAAAAAGAAATGAAATAATGCCATTTGCAGCAACATGGATGGACCCAGAGATTATCATTCTAAGTGAAGTCAGACAGAGAAAGACAAATATATATCACTTACATGTGGAGTTTAGGAAGATGATACAAATGAACTTATTTACAAAAGAGAAACAGACTCACAGACTTCGAAACCAAGATTTTGGTTACCAAAGGGGAAAGGTGGTGGCTGGGGGAAGAATAAATTAGGACGTTGGGATTAACATACACACACTACTATATATAAAATAGATAACCAACAAGGACCTACTGTATAGCACAGGGAACTCTACTCAATATTCTGTAATAACCTATATGGGAAAAGAATCTGAAAAAGAATGGATATATATACAACTGAACCACTCTGCTGTATACCTGAAACTAACACAACATTGTAAATCAACTACACCTCAATATAAAATAAAAATTAAATTAAAAGAGATAATTATTACGGATGGCTATACCATTTATGCAAAGATAAAGTACAAATTTAAATTGTCAAAAAATTTTCCCCTCAACTTGTTATTTTGAAAAATTTTAAACCTGCAGAAAAGTTGAAAGAACAGTACAGTATATAACCCTTCCATGAATTGACCAATTAACCTTTGCCATGTGAGTTTTTATCTCTGTAACTACGTCTGTATCTACGTGTAGACGTGTATTTACACATGCATATATGTCTCTATAATCAATACATTTATATCTATACACATTTTTTTGTTGTTGGATCACATAAAAGTTGCAGACAGCATGGCCCCTCACCTCTAAACTCTTCAGCATTTAGATGCTAAGATGAAGATGAAGGACATTTTCTACATAATCACAATACCACTAACAAACCTAAGAAAGGCAACAGTAATTCAATAGTACCAACTATATACAGTTGACCCTTGGACAACGTGGGGGGTTAGGGATGCCAACCCTCTAAGCAGTCAAAACAGAGTTGGCCCTCTGCATCCGAGGTTCTGCATCTGAGGATTCAACCAACCTCAGATCACGTATTACTGTAGGACTTAGAACTGGAAAAAAAAAGTGTATAAGTGGACCCATGCAGTGGAAATCCTCATTGTTCAAGGTCAGCTGCAGTGTGGTATTCAAATTTCCTTATTTTTTTAAAAAATGTCTTTTATAGCTGTTTGTTTTTTAGGTGGAGGGGGCTTAAGGATCACAAGGACAAAGGTGCATACGTGTGAAAACTCCTGCAATAGTGATTTTTCAAAAATGCAAAGAACCTGAATCCTGGAAGCTGTAGATAGGTAAAGTTGACATTGACTCTGAGGAAGATGCCAGAACAGAAAATTTTCTAATTTAAATTGTATTCTGAATGGATAATATAGTCACCTGGTTCAAAACTCAAGAGGTACAAAAGGTTTGTTGAAAAGTCTTCTTGCCCCTGTTCTAGTCACCCAGACTTTTTTTTACCTGAGCAGCAAGTATTAGCAGTTTTATATTTTCTTCCAGAGATAACGTATGCATACACAAGCAAATATGAAAATCCTTCCCTTTTTCACACAAGTAGTAGTGTTTTATCACTTAAATCATATAATTTCAGTAAGTCATGGGGTTGATTCATTTGACAAATACTGAATACCAATTATGTACTAGGTACTGCTCTCTCAATACATATATTTTGAAATAATTATAGATTCACAGGAGGTTGCAAAGTCTAGAGGGGAGAGGAGTGACGAAGCCCCCTTCCCCATTTTTCCCAGCCTTACATGTTTATAGTACAATATTAAAACCAGGAATTTAATATTGGTATAGCAATAGGCACCTGTTTTACAAACTGGAGATGGAGCAGTGAACAGCCCTTAAGCGGGGTGGGGTAGATAAATACGTAAAATGTATGTTAGGTGGTGGTGACGTGTCCAGTGGGAAAACAAGGAAAGAGGAATAGGTTTGTGTGGGTGTTTTTCAACATTTTATTATGAAAATTTTCAGACATTAAGAAAAGTTGAAAGAATTATACTGAGAATACCCGTATATGTACATGTTACTGCGTGTCTGCACGCGCGCGCGGGCACATGCGGATTTTAAGTACGGTGGTCAAGGAAGGTCTTGCTGAGAATGTGATAGTGAAATAAAGACCCAAAGGAGTCCAGTGGTTAGGACTTGGCGCTTTCACTGCTGCGGGCATGGGTTTGATCCCTGGTTGGGGAACTAAGATCCCTCGAGTCTTGTGCCCAAAAAAGAAAAGACCCAAAGGAGTTGGTGGGGGGAGAAAGACCATGGGGTTCTGGGGGAAGAGTTTTCCAGGCCAAGGGCACAGCAACTAGAAGGTCCTGAAGTGGGAGCATTCTTGGGGTGTTGAAGGAAAGCAGAGAGACCAGGGAGCCTGAAAAAGAGGAGATGAGGTCAGAGGTAATAGGGTGTCTTTAGACTGCTTATAGTGGTTTTTGCCAAGTTGAACATTTTTATTTTTATTAATTGCATTTATCAATAAGCCTTTTACAGCTCCTAGGTTTTTGAGTCATACTTTTAAAAAGCCCTCACCATTCTGAGGTTGTTAGAAGATTCTCACTTCTTTTTCTAGTATTTTTAAGATCCCATCCTTTTATAATATTAATTCTTTTATGATTTTAGTTTTTATATTTAAATTTTTCATCCATTTGGAATTTATCATAGTGTAAGGCATGAGGTACAGATCTGGCTTTACTATTTTGTCCAAATGTCATTTATTAAACAACCCACCTTTCCCTGATTTGAAATGCCACCTTTGCTACACTCTAAATTCCTGTACGTGTATATTTGGGTCTATTTCTTGACCTTGTGTTCTACTCCATTGATCTGCCTGTGCACACTTATTGATTGTGGCTTTATGATATGTTCCAGTATCTGGTAGGAAGAGTAGGTTACTTAAGTGTGTTTGAGCTTGATCAAAATAACTGGTAGGAACCAGAATGGGTTCACAATTCAGAACAGGGCCTATCAGACTAGCCCTTCTGGGTTTCTGGATCGATAGCCCAGGAAATGGGGAGAGTGCTTGACTTCAGCAAGTTCTTCATCAGTCTCCCAATATGCTTGTGGCCAGTGTAGAGAATGGTGGCCACATATTAGGAGAGTTAAATTATTCAAGCAGTTAATAATCATACCCAAAGGACAATCGATCAGGGTCATCCTGGAGATTTCTTGGGCTGTGTCCCAGACCTTGCTCAAAATTCCTCTAAGTAACGTGGATGGAGAGCTGTGTACTAAATTTTCATGGGACACAAAGTCGGAAGGCTAGCATGTATTTGGAATTGTCTGACAAGGAGTTTTTAAAAAGTTGCATGGTAGAATTTCATAGGGGTCAGAATATCGTTCTGTCTTTGGGCTTCTCAAGCAATTGCATCGTATAGGAAGTTGTGGCTTAGCAGAAAGAGGGGGATTCAGAGATGGGTGCGGGCTTAGGAGAGCCTGGAGCAGGTGATAAAAGGGGGCGTGGGGATGTGGGTGGATGGGTTAGTGGGGGGCCTTGAAAGCTCTGCCCAGGAGTTTGGGCTTTTCTCTAGGTGGCAGGGATTCCTTTAACGTTTAACCTGGAGGAGGGAAGCGACAAGTTCTATGTTCCATCAGCTTTGGCAGCCCGTGGGGGAGAGCAGGAGCCTGAGGGGTCAGAGAGGAAATGAACACTGGTGTAGGTGGAGGATGTTGAAGCGTGACTTTGGGCAGTGGCCATGGGCAGGGATGCGCAGGTCGGGCTGTCCGGCTGTCTAAGAGTGCCCTTTGGCCTGCTCTCTGGTATCTGTGAATGCTTCAGTTTGGGGGACTCTTGACAAAGGCTGGCTGGGCCTTGCCTGGGGACAGTCTCGAAGTCTTTCCACTTTTTCCCAGGAAGCAGATGAGTCTTCTGCCATCCCTCAGTACCATGTGTCAGTGTCTTTGCTTACAATCCCCCAGAGAAGGGGCTTTGAGAGGATAGCTAGCTAGAAACTATAGATAATCCCCCAAATGGCAGGGCCTATGGCCAAGACTGAAGTAATGTTGGGTGTCTTGAGTGCTTATGGGGTACAAGCAGGGCAGCAGGCATTGCGGAAATAAATAATACATTATTTGAGATCCTTGTCTAAAGGGATTCACAACCTGGCAATAGTTAGAACACTCTGAGCAGTTCCTCTAGGAGAGCAAGCAGCTGGACAGGTGGGGTCTGGAGCTCAGGAGAGGGATCGGGGCTGCAGAGAGATTTGGGAGGGGGTAAGCCACCCCAGGAACATGATTTGAGTGAAAAAAGTAGGCTGTGTATGGAACTCAGAAAACACTAACATTTTAAGGGCAAGAGGAGCCTTTAAAGAAGAGGGAAGGGAACTTGGAGAGGGTGATGTCCCAGAAAACGAGAGAAGAGCTTCAAACGGGAGGGCGAAAGTATCAGTGCTGCTGAGAAATGTCCATAGGATTTGTCAGTGATCAGTGGGTTTGGGCAGAGCAGTCTCAGAAGGGTGGTGGGGGCAGAACTCAGTGGGGGAGCTGGAAGGCGAGAAAAGAGGGAGAGCAAGATTCTGCACAGGAAGGAGAGGGGAGAAGATGGGTAGTGAGGGCATTGGCCACGGGCAGGCTCTGCTCCTGGCATGTTCTCTGCGCGCTTTCTGTCTGCTGCGGAGGGCCAGCTGCTCAGCCTTGCATATGGTTCCTGTCACAGCCTCCAGGGACAGGCAGAGCTCCCCAGGCAGGTCTCAGGCTCTGGTCACCACTAACAGAGGCAGAGAGCTGACGTTTTCACAGGGGCTTTGGACATCCCATCTAAAATCACCTCTCCTGGGACTCCTCTGGCGGTCCGGTGGGTACGACTATGTGCTTCCACTGCAGGGGTTGGGGAACTAAGATCCCACATGCCGCGTGGCACGGCCAAAACATTAAAGATAAAATAAAATCACCCCCTCCTGTCCCCACCTGCCATCATCAAGCCCTTCCCCTGCTTCCCCCCGTGCTCCACTTTGTAGCACTTAGCACCACCTGACATAGGCGATTTAGTATGAGTTTATTTGGAGCTGTCGCCTCCCAGCAGAACGTAAAGCACCATCAGAGCAGAGACCCTTTCGTTGTGGTCTGTCCACTGCAGTATCGCCAAGTCCCAAATTCCTGGCTTGAGGCAGGGGCTCAGTCACCACCGGATGAATGAACAAGTGAATGGGTCACTGAGGAGGAATCCCTGCAGGGACCTGGCAGGTGTCACAAGCACAGATAACCGAGGTTCCCCTCAGTCCCTTCCCGAGCGGAAAGGGCGGAACAAGCAAGCCCCGCCCACGACCTGATAGCTCTGCGGGAGCCAGCTCCCCAGCTGACGGGCGTGTTCGTAGAAGGTTCCGCAGAGTTCATCCTGTCAGGCTGAGGTCACCCCGCGTTCTTCTCACACAGCGCCTGTCCCAGCCCTCGCCCTCTGAAAAGGCTGAAGGCAACACCAAAGCACGGGCTGGGGCTGTAGGGCCCTGGGGCTGCGCTGCCCCCGCCCCCTGCAAGCCAAGGAGACCCTTCCAGGGGCGGCTCTCAGGGCACAGATCCTGTGGCGCCCACGGGGGCCACCTCCCGGGCCTCTGTCTCCCCAGGGTCACACTGATCTCCAGTCCACGTGCCTGGTTCACTCTCCCCGTTTCGGGTCTCTACCTGCCCCGGGCCCAGGGGGAGAGCTGCTTTCGGACGCCAAGGATGCTGCAACCTGCCCAGGGGACTTCCCTAAACACTCATCTGCAGCACCTCCCGCAGAGGGCTCGGGTGCTGTGTGTTCTTTTCTCCCTGTGCTTCCTGGCAAACGCTGGGCCTGGAGGAGTCGTTAGTAAACGGTAAGTAAACGGGTCCTGTGTGTGATCCAGAGTTCAAGAGGAAGCTGCCCGCTTTCAGTCCTGTGTGATTATACTTGGTCTCCCTAATCTCATGCTGCTCTGATGTTTCCCAATTTGATAACTCAGTCTTGCCGCGATTTCTTCACCTCTCTGACCCCTCTCAGTCCACCCTCTTCATTGTTTCTCTAGCTCCCATGTGGTGACACATCGCTCAAGCCACACTTTTTTTTTTTCCCGGCTGTACCCCGCGGTATGCAGGATCTTAGCTCCCCGACCAGGGATCAAACCTGTGCCCCCTGCAGTGGAAGCACAGTCTTAACCACTGGACCACAAGGGAAGTCCCTTAGGCCGCATTTTTGAGTCTTAAACACCAAGAATCTGCACCCATTTACATGTTGATCATTTCAGTCCCTGTCAACCAGCCTGGAGGTTACTTGCCTTCATTTGTCACAACTCCATGAACCATCTCTGTTTCTCTCTGCTTCCAGCGAGCCATTCACTCACTCACTACTTCCACAACACGCCCTACACCTGTAATGTACTTCCTGTAGGCCACACATGATGCCGAATGCTAGAAGGAACACAAAGGAGAACTACCCAGTCACTGTCTCCAAGGACATCTCAGGCTCCTGGGGAACAGGAAGCTAAATGGAAGAATGCCATGAAGTGAACTTGTTCTGTGATTATAGAGCACAGTGAGAGCCCTGGAGGAGAGCTGTTGGGTCCATGAGGGGGTAGGGATAGTGGGGAGATATAAGGGCATAAGGGCTTTCGAGAGCAGTGTCTGTTGTCTGGGGGACAGACAATCTGGATAAAAGGTTGGGAAACTCCACCAACCCCAAGCGACTGGGGCCAAGAAGAAGGACATTTCACATTAAAAAATTTTTTCATATCCATAGAAAAGTTAACAGAATAGCAGTACAACAGACACCCATGTACCTTTCACTTAATCAAATATTGATATTTTGTCACATATGCTTTTTCTATACCTTGAACCATTTGGGAGTAAGTTGTATCATCATACTTTACACTTCAATATTCCCACATGCCTAAATATTTATACGGTATTTCTTAAGATTAAGGACGTTCTCTTACACAGTCATGATACGATTATCAGTCAAGAAATTTAACAATGGAGAGGCGACTCTTACCTAATATGTTGCCCATATTTGCAATTCCTCAATTGTCCCACTAGTTTCCCTTACAGCTGTCTGTGAATTTCACCTTTTTATGTCACTAAGTCATGGTACCTTTGACCCATCTGTGACCTGAACTCTATCCCTTGTCCCATTCCTGAGTCTCCTCCCTTCCCTGACCTACATCCATATACATATAGGTCACCTATATCCATTCACGGCCCTTAGTTGGATCTCTGCAGCATGGGCCACCTCTGCTAACTCCTGCTTTGTTGTTAAAGCATTAGATTCTAGAATTAGTATTTACTTCTTCCTTTCTCTTTGATCAAAAGCAAAAATAATCCCAACTAACAAGAGGTTCATAACTTTTTACTAAAAAGATGCCTGTCAAACAACAACGCCATATATTTCAGACAAAGATAAGGTCCAGGTTGTGGGGAGGGCTGATAGACTATCAAGCTTCCACCAAGCATCTCTGTCTTCTCATCTGGTCCCACAGTCATGAAGGGTGGGGCCCTTGACCACTGGAATGAGACACACACACAAACACCTAACCTAGGTTCATCACTTGCATCACTTCTTCAGTTTTCCCAGAACACTGAGGTTGGCACTCAAAAAGACCTCTGAACTTATGGGTCAGGCTGATGAGGTGATACAACTGCTCTTGTAACAACACAGTAGGCATTCATATTTTTGTGAAATGAAACATATAAAGGAATGGTTGGAGAAGCCAGGAATTGACCGGACAGCAGGCAGTGGGAAAAGAAAGTTTGGGATTGGTTTGAGCCATTCCATTATTTTTTTTCTTCCAGTTTTATTGAGATAAAACTGACATATAGAACTGGATAAATTTAAGGTAGATAGCATAATGATTTGACTTACATACATCATGAAATGATTAACACAGTAAGTTTAGTGAACATGCATCATCTTGTATAGATACAAAATTAAAGAAATAAGAAGTATTTTTCCTTGTGATGAGAACTCAGGATTTACTTTCTTAACTTTCATATATAACTTACAGCAGTGTTATTTCTCATGTTGTACATCACATCCCTAGTACTTATTTATCTTATAAATGGAAGTTTGAACCCTTTGACTGCTTTCATCCAATTCCCACCTGCCCCAGTAACCATACATCTGATCTCTTTTTCTATAAGTGAGTTTCTTTTTGAAGTAGTTGACCTACAACAACACTATGCTAGTTCCTGTTACACAACAACATGATTATTCAATATTTCTATACATTTCAAAATGATCACCATGATAAGACTAGTTATGATATCTCACCATACAAAGATATTACCTAGATATTGGGGCTTCCCTCGTGGCACACTGGTTAAGAATCTGCCTGCCAGTGCAGGGGACATGGGTTCGAGCCCTGGCCCGAGAAGATCTCACATGCCACAGAGCAACTAAGCCCAGTGCGCCACAACTGCTGAGCCCGCGCTCTAGAGCCCACAAGCCATAATTACCGAAGCCCACACGCCTAGAGCCCGCGCTTCGCAGCAAGAGGAGCCACAGCAATGAGAAGCCCGCGCACCGCAACAAAGAGTAGCCCCCGCTCGCCGCAACTAGAGAAAGCCCGTGCGCAGCAACGAAGACCCAACGCAGCCATTAAATAAATAAATAAAAACAAAAACAAAACAACAAAAAAAGAAGGCAGTGGGCATTCCAAGAAGACTGCCCAGGTTGTCTACATTGCTAGACATGCCCAGCCCTAACCACCATATGGATGGAACATTAACTCAAGGGTGACCAGAAGGGACCATAAAAGAAGCCCAGATTCTTTCCCCCCGGTGCAGACCCTCTCTTGGTCTCACCCGCTGCTCCCTTGCACTGTATCCAATAAATCTCGCTTTCTACCCTCGTTTCTGACTCAATAAATTCTTTTACCACCCTCGTTGCCGGCCCCTTCACTGCACTCTGTGGCGTCTTGGTGGCCCCTACGGGGAGTGCCTCTCTCTCCTCTCTGTGCCTTTTCTGATCGTCTTCCAACACGTAGTGATCGGCCTACTGGGCCTACTGAATCGGGGCAACTGAAGGTCCCCGGCAGGGGCTACTCCTCAGCGAGACCTGAAGCCCTCCGGGTCGGGACTCTGACGTGCTGTCACCCTAAAGGGTACGGTCTCTTCTTCTCTTCAACACCGTGGATGGTCTGAGGTCCCTGGAGACCCGGGATGGCGCACCCTGGCCAAGGAGACTGTTCAGACGTAAAACCTGGCCCCATACGGATCGACAGTCCCTGCCCGATCAGGTGGCAGTGCCCTTTGGCCTTAGCCTTGGGACTCCTCGCTTCCGATGCCTGGTGCAGTTGGCAGTGGCAGCTCGTCTGGGGCGAGTCCAGGCAGGCTGTGAGATCCCCTTTTCCTTTCCATTCTGCCTTGAAGACCACCCATCCTGATCCACCAACATCTCCAGGTACTTCAAACGAGTCGAGTCACCACAAAACCAGTGAGTTTCCCTTCCTGGCTGGCCCGAGACCACTTTCCACTCCCTCCTCTTGGGCTGTTCACCCAAGGCCTGACACCTGTTGGCTGGGTGTCAGGAGGCCTCTGTCAGACAGAGCACGCCTCCAGAGGTCCTCTATTCTGGGGGGTGGGGCGCCCCAGTCTAGAGCGCAACCTCAGGTCCCCTGCGGACACTACAGAGGCCCATCTCCCTCTAGGGACACCTTTTGGGCAGATGCTGTGCCTGGTTAAGATCCGATATGGGTCTAACACCCTTTATTCCTGCTGAGTCACCTTTGGGATGTATTCTTAAAAACTGGACTAAATTTGATCCCCAAACTCTCAAAAGAAACGGCTAATATTCATTGCTGGATCAGGAGGTCTGGCCCCTCCATTGATCCCTAAACTATAACACCATCCTGCAGCTCTATCTCTTTTGTCGTAAACTTGGGAAGGACTCTGAGGTCCCCTACATTCAGGCCTTCATGGCCCTGTCACAAAACCCCAAAATACGACAAAGTGGGCGCATGCGTCTCTCCAAATTCTGCTCTCTTAGGCCTGACACCGATATTGTCCACGGTCCCTCCTTCAATCCCTCCTGCACTCCTCTTACCTGCTCCCCTCCCACCACTGCTTGTCCCTAGCCCGACATCCCCTCGCTTCCCCACACCCATTCAGGACCATGTAAGCCCAGAGGGACTAGCTATTCTAGCCATGCACTTTATCAGCCAGGCTTCACCTGATATCAGACAAAAACTCCAAAACCTCGAACAGGGACCCCAAACTCCCTTTGCATCTTATTGGATACAGCCTTTAAGGTCTTCAATAACCGGGAGGAGGCCTTGAGAGCCCAGAGGGCTAAACAGGAAGATGAAAGATAAACGGCAAGCCCAATATATGCAGCCGCGATTGTTGGTTCCCTGTCCATTTCGGGCACTCCCGTGGCTCACCCCAGCCAAGCAAAGGGGACAGCCGCCCCGGCCCATTCCTGCTCCTGCTGCAGCCAACCAGAGCACTTCAGTCGGGAATGTTCTAAGCCTCAGGGCTATGAGCCCTAACTGCAAGCAACGTGGCCACTGGAAACAGACTGTCCCCCTCTCCCTCAAGGGGGAGGGCCATCCTCCGCCCAAAGGCCCCATGTACCACTGGGAGGCCTCTGAGCTCCAAGAGCCCCTCCCCAGGGACAAATGCCCTTGATGCTTTTCCTGGACTACAAAGAGCCATATGAGGAACCTGTCCTCTTGCAGGACTGACAGGGTCCGGGGCTTATATAGGTTCCCATGTTTTCCATCTCTGTGGAAGAGCCCTGTGTGACCCTTGATGTGGCAGGGACCAAAATTACTTTCCTCATTGATACAGGGGCCACATATTCCACCCTGACCACTTTTTCTGGTCCAACCTCTCTGTCCTTGATCCTCCTCACCAGCACTGCCGGCAAACCACAAGTGGCCCATTCTACACCTCCCTTGACTTGCACGATAGACACACACCTTTTTTTTTTTTTGCGGTACGCGGGCCTCTCACTGTTGTGGCCTCTCCCGTTGCAGAGCACGGGCTCCAGACGCACAGGCTCAGCGGCCATGGCTCACGGGCCCAGCCGCTCCACGGCATGTGGGATCTTCCCGGACCAGGGCACGAACCCGCATCCCCTGCATCGGCAGGTGGACTCTCAACCACTGCGCCACCAGGGAAGCCCGACACACACCTTTTTACTCATTCCTTTCTGGTCTTGCCTTCCTGCCCTATCCCCCTTCTGGGCCAAGACATTATGTCTAAGCTACAGGCTCATTTGTGCTTTCTTGAGACCCACCGGCCTCATGGCACTCTTCACACCAGATTCCTCTTCCCACATAAATCCCTCCTTATCCTTCTGGCAGGGCCACCTTTGTTTAATTTACTTGTTCATTTTGTCTCCAATAGACTTCATTCCATCAAGCTACAAATGGTGATAAGACAAGGATTCCAACCTCTACAATCAATACAGTTGACTACTCTTGAACAGGCCTCCCAAAATTTCTCTCACACACAATCCCATAGCCCCATGGCCGATCAGCAAAGCCAACCGGGATCCCAAGTCGCCCCTTCTCAGCATGAAGTAGCCCAAGATGATGTCGTCGCCCAGATGTCAATGATTTGACTTTGCTGATCTGTCAGGGGGGAAATGTGGAGCTTAACAATAGAACAGTCATCTTGAGCAGGGGAGGTCATTTCAGGATAAGGCAATTGCATCCTCCCCCAGTGGAAAATTACCAGCAGCCACAAGCAGTGGGCATTCCAGGATGACTGAGTTACGACACACCCAGCCCTAGTCACCATATGGGTGGAACATTAACCCAAGGTTGACCAGAAGGGATCATAAAAGAAGCCCAGTTTCTCTCCCCCACCCCATGCAGACCCTCTTCTTGATCTTGCCTGCTGCTCCCTTGCAGTGTATCCAATAAATCTTGCTTCCTATCCTCGTTTTTTAAAAAATTTTATTTATTTATTTATTTATTTTTGGCTGTGTTGGGTCTTCGTTGCTGTGCATGGGCTTTCTCCAGTTGCGGCGAGCAGGGGGCTACTCTTTGCTGTGGTGCGCAGGCTTCTCATTGCAGTGGCTTCTCTTGTTGCAGAGCATGAGCTCTAGGCGCGTGAACTTCAGTAGTTGTGGCGCGTGGGCTCAGTAATTGTGGCTCAAGGGCTCTAGAGCACAGCCTCAGTAGTTGTGGCGCATGGGCTTAGTTGCTCCGCGGCATGTGGGATCTTCCCGGACCGGAGCATGAACCCGTGTCCCCTGCATCGGCAGGCGGACTCTCAATCACTGCGCCACCAGGGAAGCCCCAACCCTCGCTTCTTTTACCACCCGTGTTGCTGGCCCCATCACTGCACTCCATGGCAACGTCTTCAGCATTCATCTACTGCACATATATATTAAAATTCAACAGTGACTTCTGGTAAGCACAAAACAGCTTATCTTTCCCACTGATTGCAACTAAGAACTCTGAATAAAATATAAGATGCAACTAACTACCTGAGTCTGTAAAGTGAAGGCTGGCATGCAGATTGGGGGGAGAGCCAAAACTTGAAGAACCACATGTAACTGGGGTGAGTTACCCTGTTTCTTTTATTCTTTTATCTCCTGACTTTGACTTGAGAGTGATCTCAGTGGGGGATTGCACAGCAGGGAGCAGCGGTGAAAACACAGAGAGAAACCCTATCTTTCTGGCCAGAGAACTAAGAGAAGGGGCTCCTACAGCTTGGGAGTCTGGTGGTGACTCCCTCTTTTTCTGGCTCAAGGGTGGCCCAAGTCACAGAGTGTACAGCAGTGGGGGCAGCATATAAAACTGAGCGAAAACTCACCTTTGTGGCCAGAGGAACCAGAAAAAGGAGACCCTGTGGTCTAAGACTGTAGGGGTGAATCTCCATTATTTTTTCCTCTTTTTCTCTCACCACTTTGCACTGGGGGTAGCCCCAGCCATGAGGAACTGTGTGGCAGCACTGGTGACAAAAACTTGAAGAAAAACCCCTTCTTTCAAGCAGGAGGACTGAAAAAAATAGATCCCTGGAGGTCGGAGAGAGTAGGGAAAGTACTGGAGAGGCTATAGAGAGGAAATCCTAATTCTGTGTATGAATTTACACAAATTCTGGGTTAATCTCGGAGCTGTGCATGCATGGAACAGACCTAAAGGAGCATAGCCAAGGCTGAGAACTGAGTTATGATATAAACTACCACCCAAGTCCCAGACTAAGAGACATTCATGCGTGGGACAGACCCAAGGTACCACAGCAAAGGTTTGGAAAACACTTAACACTGAAACCACAGCTCACAGAAGGTGAGACAGAGGTTGATATCTGAATCTAACCAGGCCATTATTGGCTAAATCAGAACAAACAAACATCAACATTTTCCAAAGGATTTTGACAGGACTTAAGAGTCTCACAACATAAAATTTAAAATGTCCAGGATTCAGTCCAAACTTGCTGGACATAAAAAGAATCTGGCAAATAGGACCAATTCTCAAGTGAAAGACAATCAATAGAAGCCAGCTCTAAGATGACTCAGATACTAGAATTATCAGACAAAGACTTGAGTGCAGCTGTTATAACCATGCTGTATGAGATAAAGGTGCTGAATGGAGAGGTTCTCAGAAGAATAGAGATATAAATAAATAAATATTTCCATTTAGTTCATTTATTTAGTTAGTTATTGCGGCACTGCATGGCATGCAGGGTCTTAGTTCCCCGACCAGGGATCAAACCCATGCCTCCTGCAGTGGAAGCACAGAGTCTTAATCACTGGACTGCCAGGGAAGTCCCCAAATGGAAATTTTAGAATGGAAGGATACAATATCTGAAATAAAAAATTCACTGGAGGAGCTCAACAGTGGAATGGAGGTGGCAGAAAAGAGTCAGTGAACAGTCACACATTTTCCAATCTGATGAACATAAAGGAAAAAAGATTTAAAAGAAAACCCAATGAATAGAGCCTTAGTGAACTGTGGGACAATATCAGCAGTTCTAACATTCATATCATTGAAGTCCCAGAGAGAGAGGAGAAAACATTTGATGCATAAAATATATTTCAAGAAATAATGGATGAAAACTCTCCAAATTTAGTGAAAGACATAAATTTACAGATTCAAAGAGTTCAGCAAACCCCAAACAGAATGAACTCAATAAAACCATGCCCAGGCAATAGTCAAATTACTGAAAATCAAAGATTAAAAACCAAACCTTTAAAGTAACCAGAGAACAAGGGCTCATTACATATAGAAGAGGAACAATATGCATGATTGTGAATTTCTCACTAGAAGTAAAGAAGCTAGAAGACAGCTGAATGACTTTTTTTTTCCCGGTACGCGGGCCTCTCACTGTTGTGACCTCTCCCATTGCGGAGCATAGGCTCCGTACGCGCAGGCCCAGCGGCCATGGCCCACGGGCCCAGCCGCTCTGCGGCATGTGGGATCTTCCCGGACCAGGGCACGAACCCATGTCCCCTGCATCGGCAGGCGGACTCTCAACCACTGCGCCACCAGGGAAGCCCTGAATGACATCTTTAAAGTGTTTAAAGAACTGTCTACCCAGAATTCTATTTCCAGTGAAAACATACGTCAGGAATGATGACAAAGTGAAGATATTTAGATGGAGGAAAACTATGAGAATTTGTTGCCATCAGACCTGTTCTATAAGAAATGGTAAAGGAAGTTTTAGGCTGAAGGAAAATGATACCAGAGGGAAACCTGTAACTTCAGGAATAAAGGAAAAGCAACAGAAATTGTATATATCTGGGTAATATATTTTTCTATTTTTCTCCTCTTAAGTTACTTAAAATACGTATTAACTGTTTATTTATTTTTAAATTTTCATTTATTTATTTTATTTATTTTGGCTGTGCCAGGTCGTAGTTGCGGCACACGGGATCTTTTTGTTGCAGCATGTGGGATCTTTCAGTTGTGGTACATGGACTTCTTAGTTGCAGCATGCATGTGGGATCTAGTTCCCTGACTAGGGATTGAGCCCGGGCCCCCCTGCACTGGGAGCATGGAGTCTTACCCACTGGACCAACAGGGAAGACCCTGTATTAACTGTATAAAGCAAAAATTAGTACATTGTCTAGTGGGGTATTCCATGTATGTAGATGTAATGTATATGAAAAGTATAACATAAAAGTGGATGAGGGGACCTAACCTATATGGTTGTAAGGCTTCTATATTTTACTTCGGGTGGTAATATTAACTCTGAGTCTACTGTGAGAGGTTAAGTATGTATATCATAATTCCCAGAGCACCTCCTGAAAAACAAAGTCATATAGTCCCAAAGCCAATAGGTAAATTAAGATGCAATAATACTCAAATAACCCAAAAGTAAACAGAAAAGGGGGAAGAAAACATAAAACACAGAAAATAAAATGGTAGACTTGAATTCAACCATATTAATAATTATATCAGATGTAAATGGTTAGGGAATTCCCTGGCAGTCCAGTGGTTGAGACTTCAAACTCTCACTGTTGAGGGCCTGGGTTTGATCCCTGGTCGGGGAGCTGAGATCCCACAAGCTGTGTGGTGGGGAAAAAAAAGTAAATGGTTAAACACTCCAATTAAAGATGGATGATCAGATTGGATGAATAAAGGTCCAAGTATATTCTGCTTATAACAAATCCACTTTAAATGTAATGATATAAATAGGTTAAAGGTAAGAGTTGAAAAACATATGCAGTGAAAATACTAGTAGAAGAAAGAATAGCAAAAGAAAAAAACCCAACACACACACACCCCCCAAAAAAACTCAATCAAAAAATGGGCTGAAGACCTAAGCAGACATCTCTCCAAAGAAGAGATACAGATGGCCAACAGGCACATGAAAAGATGCTCAATATCACTAATGATTAGAGAAATGCAAATAAAAACCACAATGAGGTATCACCTCATACTGCAGAATGGCCATCATCAAAAAGTCTACAAATACTAAATGCTGGAGAGGGTGTGGAGAAAAGGGAACCCTCCTACACTGTTGGTGGGAATGTAAATTGGTGCGGCCACTATGGAGAACAGTACGGAGGTTCCTTAAACTAAAAATAGAGCCACCATATGATCCAGCAATCCCATTCCTGGGTATATATCCAGAAAAGACAAAAACCCTTAATTTGAAAAGATACATGCACCTCAATGTTCACAGCAGCACTATTTACAATAGCCAAGACATGGACACAACCCAAGTGCCCAGATGATTGGCTTAAGAAGATGTGGTACATATACATACAATGGAATATTAGTCAGCCACAAAAAATGAATGAGATATTGCCATTAGCAGCAACATGGATGGACCTAGAGAATGTTATACTTAGTGAAGCCAGACAGAGAAAGACAAATATTATATGATATCACTTATATGTGGAACCTAAAAATAATACAAATGAATCTATATACAAAACAAACAGACTCACAACATAGAGAACAAACTTACCGTTACCAAAGGGTAAAGGGAGATGGGGAGGGATAAATTAGGAGTATGGGATTAACAGATCCAAATTACTATCCATAAAATAGATAAGCAACAAAAATTTACTGTATAGCACAGGGAATTATATTCAATATCTTGTAATACCCTATAATGGAAAATCTGAAAAAAAACTGAATCACTTTGTTGTACACCTGAAACTAACACAATACCGTAAATCAACTATACTTCAATTGAAAAAAGAATCGAATGGGTATATTAACATGAGACAAGCTAGACTTCACATCAAGCAGTGTTATCAGGAATAAAAGAGAGACATTACAGAATGAAATAAAAAGGTCATCCCAGCAAGAATTCGTAACAATCCTAAATGTATATGCACCTAAGAACAAGGATGCAAAATACAGTGAAGAGAAAACGGATACAACTGAAAGGATAAATGGACAAATGGACAATTATACTTGGAAATTTCACCTACTCCCCTCTCCATCATCAACAGAACATGCAAATCAGTAGAACACAGAAAGTCAGCAAGGATGCAGAAGACCTGCACAACACCATTAACCAACTTGACCTAATTGACGTTTATAGAACACGCCACCCAAACAGCATCGGAACAACGCTTTCCATGTACACAGTGAAAATTCACCCAGACGGATTATATTTTGGGCCATGCAAGAAACCTTAAACAAATTTAAAATAATGGAAAATCATACAAAGCATGTCTCTGACCATAATGGAATTAAACTAGAAATCTGCAACAGAAAGATATCTGAAAAATCCCCCAAATATTTGGAAATTAAAACTCACTTGTACATTGTTCATGAGTCGGGAAAACTATCTCAATGGAAATTAGAAAATAAAAGAAACAAAAATACAACATATCAAAACCTCTGTGAGGCATTAGAGCAGTGCTTAGCGCCATTGGTTGCTAGTAATTGTTTAGTAATAATAGGTTCTCTGGAAGGGGGAAGACTAGCCCTAGTGCATAGTATTTCTGACTTCTGTGGTGTAAATACTCCCACTCCAGCTGATTTCAAGGTGACATCACTGAACACAAGGTTGGGAAGAGGTGGGCACAATTGATTCTCACGGCTCCAGGTCACAAGTGCCTGAAGGGAAATTGTAGCATTGAATACTTATATTAGAAAAGATGAAAGCTCTCAAATTTAAAAAAATCTAGCTTTGCATTTAGAAAATGAAAAAGAGCAAATTAAACCCAAACCAAGCAAAAGGAAGGAAATAAAGAGCAGAAAGCAGTGAAATCAAAAATAGAAAAAAAAAAAATCAGTGAAACCAAGAGCTGGTTCTTTGCAAAGATCAATAAATCAACAAACCTCTAGTCATGAGCAAGAGAGACAAGTGACAAACTGCCAATATCAGAAATGGAAATGGAGAGATCACTATAGACTCTACTCACATTCAAAGGATAATAAAGGAATATTATGAACAATTATACCATGTATTTGACAACTCAGATGAAATGGACTAACTGCTTGAAAGACTTGAACTACCAAAACTCAAGAAGAAATAGATAACTTGAATAGTTCTGTATTAAAGAGTGTTCTGGACCCAATTCCAGCATGGGGGTGGGAGAGTTTTTCCATATCAACAATTCTCCAACACTAGCTGGGTGTCCTAAAATTCAATACAATTCTGACACTATCTACCTGGAGATAGCATCAGATCCCACATGTTAAGAGTTCAGTCTTTTTTTTTTTTTTTTTTTTTTTTGGCCACACTTGTGGGATCTTAGTTCCCTGACCAGGGATCAAACCCAGGCCTATGGCAGTGAAAGTGTGGAGTCCTAACCACTGGACCACTAGGGAAGTCCCGAAAGTTCAGTCTTACAAGACTGCTTCTCCCCACGTACCCCACTGCCCCCATGCACCCCACCCCTGCCCCCATGCACACATGTGTGCACACACCTACCCACCTACCCACATACACACACTTCAGATGCCAGTTGCAAGTCCAGGTTATCAATTGTGCTTCTAACCAACTGGCTATAGGTGGGAGGTTCCAACGACCCCCTCCTTGGATTCAATTAACTTGCTAGAGAGGCTCATAGAACTCAGAGAAACATTTTACTTGCTAGACCACTGGTTTATCGTAAAAGGTCATTACTCAGGAACAGCCAGCTAGAAGAGGTGCATAGGAGAAGGTATGGGGAAAGGGCTCAGAGCTGGCCGCAGCGGGCCTCTCACTGCTGCGGCCTCTCCCGCTGCGGAGCACAGGCTCTGGACGCGCAGGCCCAGCGGCCATGGCCCACGGGCCCAGCCACTCCGCGGCACGTGGGATCCTCCCGGACCGGGGCACGAACCCGCGTCCCCTGCACCGGCAAGCGGACTCCCAACCACTGCGCCACCAGGGAAGCCCCCTTTTGGGTTTTTATGGAGGCTTCATTACATAGTCATGAAACTGAGTCCCCCTAAAACCAAGTTCCTCTGCCAAGTTTATGATTAACCTCTCTATCCAAAACTTTATTCCTTTTCTTGTTCCACACATGTTCTCCCTCAAGACTGAGGAAGATCAAAGAAAAGGGGGGACTGTGACTGAGCAGGACCCTATGGGGCCTTCCCAGGAAAGATCCACCCCCCATGCCCTCCACCTGCCTCTTGTTTGTAGCAAATCTTTAGCTGCCTAGGCCTTCCCTGAGTTCCAAAGAACAAATTTAATCAGAAGTGAGAAAATGCAGAGACAGAGGAAAACAGTTAAGCAAGACAAAATAATAATAGTTTAGCCATTAAACAAAGTCAATGACCTTCAGTACCTCCTCAAGGGCTAGACAGTATTCTGAGCCATATCCTTGAGCCGTTTTGCAGATACTGAAACCCCCACCAGGTGGAAGAAGTTAACTGCACGCTGACCACAAGCACACAGACCTCAGACAGGTTGGAACCAGAAACTTAATGATGTTGACTTCCAATTACCTCACCACCAAGTCAGAAGAGTGTCCACGAGTTGATCATGCATCTCACAACCTTCTCCTTTACCCTATCTTTAAAAATCCTTCCCTGGGCTTCCCTGGTGGCGCAGTGGTTGAGAGTCCGCCTACCGATGCAGGGGACACGTGTTTGTGCCCCGGTCTGGGAAGGTCCCACATTCCGCGGAGCGGCCGGGCCCGTGAGCCATGGCCGCTGAGCCTGCGCGTCCGGAGCCTGTGCTCCGCACCGGGGGAGGCCGCAGCAGTGAGAGGCCCGCGTACCGCAAAAACAAAAACAAAAACCCTTCCCTGAAATCCAACAGGGAGTTTGGGTCTTTTGAGCATCAGTGGCCTGGACTCTGTTTGGCCTTAACAATAAATTCTGCACTTTCCTTCACCACAACCTGGTGTCAGTGGACTGGCTTTACTGCACACAGGTGAGCAAAGTTTGGCTTGGTAACAGCCACAGTCGATTAAATCATTAGCCTTTGGTGATTGATCCAACCTCCAGCTCCTCTCCCCTCCCCAGAGGTCAGGTGGGTTGGATGGAAATTCCAACACTCTAATTACACAGTCAGCTTCTCCAGCGACCAGCTCCCATCCTTAGGAGCTTTCCAAAGAAGTCACCTTATTAACATAACAAAAACCACCTTACTGCTCTCATCACTTAGGAAATCCCAAGCGTTCTAGAAGCTCTGTGCCAGAAATGGGGATGAAGACCAAATACATATCTCTTTTTTTTCTTTTTCTTTTTTTGCGGTACGCGGGCCTCTCACTGCTGTGGCCTCTCCCGCTGCGGAGCACAGGCTCCGGACGCGCAGGGCCATGGCTCACGGCCCGGCCGCTCCGCGGAATGTGGGATCTTCTCGGACCAGGGCACGAACCCGTGTCTTCTACATCGGCAGGCGGACTCTCAACCACTGCGCCACCAGGGAAGCCCCAAATACATATTTCTTATTTAAAATCACAATATTACATATATCAAAGAAATTGAATTTATAGTTTAAAACCTTCCAACAACAAAAACTCCAGGTACAGACAGTTTTGCTACCAAACATTTTGGGGGAGAAATAATACCAGTTCTACACAATATCTGTGGAAAACAGAAGAGGGGAGAATACTTCCCGTTTCATTTATGAGGCCAGCCTTACCGTATTACTGAAGCCAGGTAAAGATGTTGAACCAGGTTCGTTCTCCGACGCACAGCAAGCCAAACGCTGAGATGCCGAGGTTTGCAGCAGAGGAAGGACTTATTCACAGAGCAGCCAAAGGAAGAGAACAAATCTCAAACCTGCCTCCCTGAATGCAAGAGGCTCAGGGTATTTATAAGATAAAGCTGGTGGGCGGGGAGCACGGGGAGCATGGAGAAAGGTGATTGGAGGTAAGAAAAAGGCGAAACAATTGTTGTTCTGCGCAGGTGCAATGAATCTACATGCTTCTTCATGGGACGCATGTCCAGAAAGTGGCAGCGACAGCATGTTCTCAGGGTGGAGTTCCTGGCCCTCTGACTTCAAAAGGTTACTGGACACTCGCACAGGCCCAGGTAGGGGATCGGTAGTTCCAATCAGTCTTAACTAGCTCAAGCTAGTCATCACAGCTGACTCCAAGTTTCTGAAAAAAACTACTTGGGCAAACACCTTATTGTTTAGGCTACGTGATGCTTGGAGGACATGCAGATTTTTGCAAAAACAATTAAAGTGAGCCTGAGCAGTGAAGGCAGTTTACAAGTTTAATGGATCTAACTGATGATTGCCCTCAGTGTCAAAGACAAAACGAGAAAGAGAAACTGCAAACCAATGTCCCCCATGAACACAGAGGGGAAAATCTATAGCAACGCATTATCAAATCGAATTAAGCAGCATGTAAAAAATGTAATAATCACACACAAGAGGAGTTCATCCTGGCAATGCAAGTCTGGTATATATGGTTGAAAATCAATCAATGAAATTTACCATCTTAACAGAGTAAAGAAAAAAATTCGTGTGATCATCTCAATACATGAAGAAAAGGCATGTGACGATATCCATTCATGATAACTGTCAGCAAAATATGAATAGAAGGGAACTTCCTCAACCCGATGAAGTTGAAAACCTACGACTCACGTCATATTTAATCATGAAATACTGAATGCTTTTCCCCAACATCAGGCACAAGGGAAAGTTGTCCATTCTCATGGCAACTATTCAACATCACTGGAAGTTTTAGCCAGTGCAGTAATGCAAGAAAATAAATAAAAGATACACTGATTGGAAAGGAAGAAATAAAATTGTCCTCATTTCCATTTGATATGATTATCTACATAGAAAATTCAAAGAATCTACAAAAAAGCTCCCACAACTAATAAGTATGCTTTTCAAGACTGCACAATGCATGATCAATATACAAAAGTTAATCGTATTTCTATATAGTAGCAATGACAATTGGAATGTGAAATAAGAAGGAACAATTTGCAACCACACCAGAAAAAAGAAATACTTAGTAGGTATAAATCTAACAAAACATGTACATGATCTCTATGCTGGAATCTACAGAATACTAATGAAAGAAATCAAAACAGACCAAATAAATGGAGAGATATACTTTGTTCATGGATTGGAAGACTCAATAATGTTAAATATCAATTCTCCTCAATATATCTATAGATCGCAATCCCAATTAAAATCAACAGCAGAAATTTTTGTTAGTAATTTTTGTCAGTATCAATAAGCAGATTCTAAAATGTATAGCAAAAGGCAAAAGGAAATAGAATAGCTAAAAGTTTTGGGAATGAAGAACAAAGTTTCAAGACTCAGGCTACTTGATTTCAAGACTTTCTATTAAGCTGCAATAGCAAGTCAGTGTGGTATTGGCTGAAAGATAAGATCATAGAATAAAGTAGGTTGTCCAAAAATAGACACAAATATGGTTAGCTGAGTTTTGGCAAAGATGCAAAGGCAATTCAATTGAGAAAAAAAGTACTTTTCAAGAAGAGGTGCTAAAACACCATTTCCATATGCAATCCACAGGCAAAAAAAAAAAAAATCAACCTTGGCTCATTCCTCACACTTCATACAAAAATTAACTTGGAATAGATCACAGACCTAAATATAAAATGTGAAAAAATGGGAGTTCCCTGGTGGTCCAGTGGTTAGGACTTGGCACTTTCACTGCCATGGGCCCAGGTTCAATCCCTGGTCAGGGAACTAAGATCCTGCAAGCCACGTGGTGTGGCCAAAAAAAAAAAAAAGGGAAAAAGTAAAACTTCTAGAAGAAAACATAGGAGAGAATCTTTATGACCTTTTGTTAGACACAGGCAAACACAATCTGTAAAAGAGAAAAATAAAGTTTACCTCCTCATAATTAAAAACTTCTTCTCTGCTGAAAACACTGTTAAGAGATGAAAAGACACCCTCACTTCCTGAGACCTTGCTTGTTGGGAGAAAGTATTTGCAAATCACATACCTTATAAAGGTCTTATATCTAGAATATATAAATTACTCCCAGAACAACAATGAGAAAACAAGAAACTCAATAAAACATGGGCAAAAGTTTGAAAAGATACTTCCCCAAAAAAGATATACAAGTGTCAAATAAGGACATGAACAGATGCTCAGTATAATTAGTCATCAGCAAAATGTAAATTACAAGCACAATGGCATGCGTCTATACACCTACTAGAATGGCCGACACTCCCCTGCCACAAGTCACCCCATCTCCCCTAAGCTGTACTGGTGAAGATGCACAGCAACTGGAACTCTCATGCGTTGCTAGTGAGAGACTGAATCTACAGAAGGACAATGGCCAGAATCACATAAAGAAACAGAGCCACGACCACTGGAGCAACCAGCCAGAGACATTAAACCACACCTCTGAAGCAACAGTCTAGAAAGCCAACCCACAACCTCTGCAGTAATTGGCCCCACATGGTCAGAACCTGGTCAATAACCACCAGCTTCCCTAATTTTTGCCCCTGCTTCCAATTTAGGACCAACCAGAGAGAGACATACAGGCCCCCTAACCAATCACATAGGATGCCCCACTTCTAGTTAGCTGTGGGCCTACAGCCTTTGCAAGGCCAACAGCCTCCAATCAGGAAATACCTGAAGCCATCCCTTTTTCCCATTGTGAAGGTTTTGAACTACCCCGCCTGCCACACACAAGTGATAGTGGCTGACTCCCTTGCCACATAGTAAGCTCTGAGTAAACAGCCTCTGTTTGCTCTCATTTGGGCGATCTTTGTGTATTTCCCCACTGGTGGGAATGCAAATTTTCCTGGCCTAGAGAAATCCACAGGTTCCACAAATTTCTGTGGAAGTCTTCAGACTAGCAGTCTCACTATAACTCTGGCCTCTAATCCCAGCTCCCAACATGGGGTCTCTGAATGGTCATTGAATAAACTTAGATGCAAAATTCGGTTCACATCAGATCACATCACATCAAGTGTTTCATAACATTTATGAAAGGTCCAGAAGGTTTAATGGAGGAAACACATCATGTACCACAGAGCATTCAGCAGTGTCTTTGCCCTCCCATATCCTGCTACCTTTCTCCCACGACAGTTAGGAGAAATATTTATAATGAATTAAGTTACACAGCTGGGGCACTTCCCTGGTGGCTCAGTGGTTAAGAATCTGCCTGCCAATGCAGCAGCACGGGTTAGAGCCCTGGTCTGGGAAGATCGCACATGCCACAGAGCAACGAAGCCCGTGCACCACAACTACTGAGCCTGCGCTCTACAGCTCGCAAGCCACAACTACCGAAGCCCACGTGCCACAACTACTGAAGCCCGTGCACCGAGAGCCCGTGCTCAGCAACAATAGAATCCCCCAAAATGAGAAGCCCGCGTGCCACAACGAAGAGTAGCCCCGCTTGTCGCAGCTAGAGAAAAGCCCGCATGCAGCGACAAAGACCCCATGCAGCCATAAATAAATAAATAAATAATAAAATAAATAGATAAACAAGAACCTTGAGGATATTAAAAAAAAAAAAATTACACAGCTGGGTCCCACTTTGATGGAATAATACTTGTAAAATACAGTGTTAACATATGTTAAGGTCCTGATACTTCCTTCCACAATTTCAGCTGGCTCTACTATACTGGAGCCTCAGTTTTGGATTTTTGAGTTCCAAAAGCCTGGATGTAAAGGGATTGGGAATGACTCCTGTGCATAGATGATGGCTGTGGGAAAAGATAAGCCATGCCTGTACCTTTGATTGCAGCCAACGGGTCACCTATCGACTGTTTGCCCTAAAACCCTGCTTAGCCCCTGTCTGAAATATCTCAGGTGGGTGGCCCTTCTTACTACATCAATGTTACTTGTTAATTGCTTTGCTGATTGATCACTTTTCTAACAGCACTTCCATGGACTTGGTTCAGTCTTCTATCTTTTTCAACACTTGGAGTTTCACTCCGCAGCCAATTAGATGGGCGAGGTTGGTAGCTGGTACTAATAAGGGAGGAATGTATATGAATAAGGACTAATTTTGTAAGTGGTCAGTTCATCATGAATACTTCCTGGCTTTACATAAGCTTATGAGTTTGGGGATTCAGAAAATAAGTATGTGGACCATATGAGTTATTTATTGCTACATTATCATTACCTCAGTGGCTTAGGGCAACAAATACTTATTACCTCATACAATTTCTGAGAGTCAGGTGGTTCTAGCTCAGGTCTCTCATGAGGTTTCAGTCAAGGTGTTGGCTGGGGCTGTAGTCATCTGAAAGCTTAACTGGGGCTGGAGGAACTCACTCACGTGGCTCTTGTCTGGAGGTCTGTTTTTCACTGGCTTGTGGCAGGAGAGCTCAGTTTATTGCCATGTAGAGTGCTCCATAGAGTTTCTTTTCTTTTTTAAAAAAAATAAATTTATTTATTTATTTATTTTTGGCTGCGTTGGGTCTTCAGGCTTTCTCTAGTTGCGGTAAGTGGGAGATACTCTTCATTGTGGTGCGTGGGCCTCTCATTGCAGTGGCTTCTCTTGCTGTGGAGCACGGGCTCTAGGCATGTGGGCTTCAGTAGTTGTGGCTCGTGGGCTCTAGAGCACAGGCTCAGCAGTTACGGTACACAGGCTTAGGTGTTCTGTGGCATGTGGGATCTTCCCAGACCAGGGCTCGAACCTGTGTGCCCTGCATTGGCAGGCGGATTCTTAACCACTGTGCCACCAGGGAAGTCCCATAGAGTTTCTTAATTGTCCTCATGACATAACAGCTGACTTCTCCCAGAAAAGCAGCTGAAGAGACACAGAGAGAAGGAGAGAAGGGGAGAGAGAAAGAGAGATGTCTTTTAGCTTCAGAAGTCATATACCATCACTTCTGCCATAGTCTATTGGTTACAAAGACCAACCCTGATACAGTTTGGGAGGAGACTACGCAAGGGCATGAATACCATGAGCTGTGGGTCCCTGGGGACTGTTCTGGAGACTGGCTACCACTGTATGCCCTCTGGCCCCCAACAATTCATATTTCTTCCACATGCCAAATACACTCATCCCCTGTCAAGGCACCACAAAGTCTAATCCCATTATAGCATCAGCCTGAAGTCCAGAATTTCATCATCTAAATCAGGCCTAGGTATAGATAAGGTTTCTCAAGTATATATTCTTTTTTATTTTTACTAAATTTATGTATTTATTTTTTAAATTTTTGGCTGCATTGGGTCTTCATTGCTGCATACGGGCTTTCTCTAGCTGTGGCAAGTGGGGGCTACTCTTCATTGTGGTGCATGGGTTTCTCATTTTGGGGGCTGCTCTTGTTGCAGAGCACAGGCTCGAGGCACGGGGGCTTCAGTAGCTGTGGCATGCAGGCTCAGTAGTTGTGGCACACAGGCTGTAGAGCGCAGGCTCAGGAGTTGTGGTGCACAGGCTTAGTTGCTCCGTGGCATTTGGGATCTTCCTGGACCAGGGATTGAACCTGTGTCCCCTGCACTGGCAGGCAGATTCTTAACCACTGTGTCACCAGGGAAGTCCCTCAAGTATATATTCTTAAGTACAGTTTCTCCAGTGAAATTCCTCACCTTCTGAAGACCTGTGAACTAAAGAGAAAGTCAACAAAAAAAAAAAAAAAATGAGAAAGTCATCTGCCTCCCTCCCCCACCATACAGTGGTGGACTAGGCATAGGATAACATTGTCATTCCTATTCAAAAAGCGGGGAGAGGGCAGACAGCAGAAGCAAGAAGAACTACAATCCTGCAGCCTGTGGAACAAAAACCACATTCACAGAAAGATAGACAAGATGAAAAGGCAGAGGGCTACGTACCAGATGAAGGAACAAGATAAAACCCCAGAAAAACAACTAAATGAAGTGGAGATAGGCCACCTTCCAGAAAAAGAATTCAGAATAATGATAGTGAAGATGATCCAGGACCTCAGAAAAAGAATGGAGGCAAAGATCAAGAAGATTCATGAAGTGTTTAACAAAGACCTAGAAGAATTAAAGAATAAACAAACAGAGATGAACAATACAATAGCTGAAATGAAAAATACACTAGAAGGAGTCAATAGCAGAATAACTGAGGCAGAAGAATGGATAAGTGACCTGGAAGACAGAATGGTGGAATTCACTGTTGCAGAAAGAATAAAGAAAAAAGAATGAAAAGAAATGAAGACAGCCTAAGAGACCTCTGGGACAACATTAAACGCAACAACATTAGCATTATAGGGGTCCCAGAAGGAGAAGAAAGAGAGAAAGGACCCGAGAAAATATCTGAAGAGATTATAGTCAAAAACTTCCCTAACATGGGAAAGGAAATAGCCACCCAAGTCCAGGAAGTGCAGAGAGTCCCATACAGGATAAACTCAAGGAGAAACACACCAAGACACATAGTAATCAAACTGGCAAAAATTAAAGACAAAGAAAAATTATTGAAAGCAGCAAGGGAAAAACAACAAATAACATACAGGGGACTCCCCTAAGGTTAACAGCTGATTTCTCAGCAGAAACTCTACAAGCCAGAAGGGAGTGGCATGACATATTTAAAGTGATGAAAGGGAAAAACCTGCAACCAAGCTTACCCTACCCAGCAAGGATCTCATTCAGATTCGATGGAGAAATCAAAAGCTTTACAGACGAGCAAAAGCTAAAAGAATTCACAACCACCAAACCAGCTCTACAACAAATGCTAAAGGAACTTCTCTAAGTGGGAAACACAAGAGAAGAAAAGGACCTACAAAAACAAACCCAAAACAATTAAGAAAATGGTCATAGGAACATACATATCGATAATTACCTTAAACGTGAATGGATTAAGTGCTCCAACCAAAAGACACAGACTTGCTGAATGGATACAAAAATAAGAACCATATATATGCTGTCTACAAGAGACCCACTTCAGACCTAGGGACACATACAGACTGAAAGTGAGGGGATGGAAAAAGATATTCCATGCAAATGGAAATGAAAAGAAAGCTGGAGTAGCAGTACTCATATCAGATAAAATAGACTTTAAAATAAAGAATGTTACAAGAGACAAGGAAGGACACTACATAATGATCAAGGGATCAATCTAAGAAGATATAACAATTATAAATACATATGCACCCAACATAGGAGCACCTCAATACATAATGCAATTTGCTAACAGCTATAAAAGAGGAAATCCACAGTAACACAATAATAGTGGGGGACTTTAACACCTCACTTACACCAATGGACAGATCATCCAAACAGAAAATTAATAAGGAATCCCAAGCTTTAAAAGACACAATAGACCAGATAGATTTAACTGATATTTATAGGACATTCCATCCAAAAACAGCAGATTACACTTTCTTCTCAAGTGCGCATGGAACATTCTCCAGGATAGATCACATCTTGGGTCACAAATCAAGCCTCAGTAAATTTAAGAAAATTGAAATCATATCAGGCATCTTTTCTGACCACAACGCTATGAGATTAGAAATCAATTACAGGGAAAAAACTGTGAAAAACAGAAACACATGGAGGCTAAACAATATGTTACTAAATAACCAAGAGATCACTGAAGAAATCAAAGAGGAAATCAAAAAAATACCTAGAGACAAATGACAATGAAAACACGATGATCCAAAATCTATGGGATGCAGCAAAAGCAGTTCTACGAGGGAATTTTATAGCAATACAAGCCTACCTCAAGAAACAAGAAATATCTCAGATAAACAATCTAACCTTACACCTAAAGGAACTAGAGAAAGAAGAACAAACAAAACCCAAAGTTAGCAGAAGGAAAGAAATCATAAAGATCAGAGCATAAATAAATGAAATAGAAACAAAAAAAAATAGCAAAGATCAATAAAACTAAAGGCTGATTCTTTGAGAAGATAAACAAAATTGATAAATCATTAGCCAGACTCATCAAGAAAAAGAGGGAGAGGACTCAAATCAATAAAATTAGAAATGAAAAAGGAGAAGTTACAACAGACACCACAGAAATACAAATCAACCTAAGAGACTACTACAAGCAATGCTATGCCAATAAAATGGACAACCTGGAAGAAATGGACAAATTATCAGAAAGGTATAACCTTCCAAGACTGAACCAGGAAGAAATAGAAAATATGAACAGACCAATAACAAGTCATGAAATAGAAACTGTGATTAAAAATCTTCCAACAAACAAAAGTCCAGGACCAGATGGCTTCACAGGTAAATTCTATCAAACATTTAGAGAAGAGCTAACACGCATCCTTCTCAAACTCTTCCAAAAAATTGAAGAGGAAGAAACACTCCCAAACTCATTTTACGAGGCCACCATCACCCTGATACCAAAACCAGACAAAGATACCACAAAAAAAGAAAATTACAGACCAATACCACTGATGAATATAGATGCAAAAATCCTCAACAAAATACTAGCAAACAGAATCCAACAACATATTAAAAGGATCATACACCGTGATCAAGTGGGATTTATCCCAGGGATGCAAGGATTCTTCAGTATATGCAAATCAATCAATGTGATACACCATATTAACAAATTGAAGAGTAAAAACCAGATGATCATCTCAATAGATGCAGAAAAAGCTTTTGACAAAGTTCAACACCGATTTATGATAAAAACTCTCCAGAAAGTGGGCATAGAGGGAACCTACCACAACATAATATACGACAAACCACAGCAAACATCATTCTCAATGGTGAAAAACTGAAAGCATTTCCTCTAAGATCAGGAACGAGACAAGGATGTCCACTCTCACCACTATTACTCAACATAGTTTTGGAAGTCCTAGCCACGGCAATCAGAGAAGAAAAAGAAATAAAAGGAATCCAAGTTGGAAAAGAAGAAGTAAAACTGTCACTGTTTGCAGATGGCATGATACTATACATAGAGAATCCTAAAGATGCCACCATAAGACTACTAGAGCTAATCAACGAATTTGGTAAAGTTGCAGGATACAAAATTAGTGCACAGAAATCTCCTGCAATCCTATACACTAATGATGAAAAATCTGAAAGAGAAATTAAGGAAACACTCCCATTTACCACTGCAACAAAAAGAATAAAATACCTAGGAATAAACCTACCTAGGGAGACAGAAGACCTGTATGCAGAAAACTATAAGACGCTGATGAAAGTAATTAAAGATGATACAAACAGATGGAGAGATACATACCATGTTCTTGGATTGGAAGAATCAATATTGTGAAAATGACTATACTACCCAAAGCAACCTATAGATTCAATGCAATCCCTATCAAATTACCAATGGCATTTTTTACAGAACTAGAACAAAAAATCTTAAAATTTGTATGGAGACACAAAACCCCCAAATAGCCAAAGTGGTCTTGAGGGAAAAAAACAGAGCTGGAGGAATCAGACTTCCTGACTTCAGACTATACTACAAAGCTACAGTAATCAAGACAATATGGTACTGGCACAAAAACAGAAATATAGATCAATGGAACAGGATAGAAAGCCCAGAGATAAACCCATGCACCTGTGGTCAACTAATCTATGACAAAGGAGGCAAGGATATACAATGAAGAAAAGACAATCTCTTCAATAAGTGGTGCTGGGAAAACTGGACAGCTACATGTAAAAGAATGAAATTAGAACACTCTATAACACCATACACAAAAATAAACTCAAAATGGATTAGAGACCTAAATGTAAGACTGGACACTATAAAACTCTTAGAGGAAAACATAGGAAGAACACTCTTAATCACAGCAAGATCTTTTTTTTTTTGCAGTACGCGGGCATCTCACTGTTGTGGCCTCACCCGTTGCGGAGCACAGGCTCTGGACGCGCAGGCTCAGCGGCCATGGCTCACGGGCCCAGCCGCTCCACGGCATGTGGGATCTTCCGGACTGGGGCATGAACCCGTGTCCCCTGCATCGGCAGGCGGATTCTCAACCACTGCGCCACCAGGGAAGCCCACAAGATCTTTTTTGATCCACCTCCTAGAGTAATGGAAATAAGAACAAAAATAAACAAATGGGACCTAATGAAACTTAAAAGTTTTTGCACAGCAAAGGAAACCATAAACAAGATGAAAAGACAACCCTCAGAATTGGAGAAAATATTTGCAAACGAATCAACGGACAAAGGATTAATCTCCAAAATATATAAACAGCTCATGCAGCTCAATATTAAAAAAACAAACAACCCAATCAAAAACTGGGCAGAAGACCTAAATAGACATTTCTCCAAAGACATACAGATGGCCAAGAAGCACATGAAAAGCTGCTCAACATCACTAATTATTAGAGAAATGCAAATCAAAACTACAATGAGGTATCACCTCACACCAGTTAGAATGGGCATCATCAGAAAATCTACAAACAATAAATGCTGGAGAGGGTGTGGAGGAAAGGGAACCCTCTTGCACTGTTGGTGGGAATGTAAATTGATACAGCCACTACGGAGAACAGTATGGAGGTTCCTTACAAAACTAAAAATCAAATTACCACATGACCCAGCCATCCCACTACTGGGCATATACCCAGAGAAAACCATAGTCCACTCTTTCAGCTATTTTTCTATGATTATTGTGGACACAGTTTATGCTCATTGTTGATAGAGTTTTTAAAGTTTGAGGATAACTTTTGTCCATGGAGAGAATACTCCAAATATATTGGTATTTTATTTAATGCTCGATTTTTAAAATATTTATCTATAAACAGAACTTTGAAAAATAAATTTTAATATTTAAACATTGCTTGCATACTTCATTAAAATTCCTTAAATAATCTAAACTGCAATTACAAATTTAATATGATGACTCTTTTGAATACAATTTAAACAGTACACAAAAGGAACACAAATACAATGATTACAAGACTTACTGTCATTATACGTAAATCTGTTTTAACACACCAACACCATGGATTTAGTTACTTTGTTGGTTTCTACTTGTTCCGGTCTTTCTCTAGGAATAAGATATTTTCTCAAGGTTGCTAAAATACTTCTTTTGATGTCTTCTTGGTGTTACCAAAATCTTGCCAGATTCCCTCATATCCCACAAGGAATATTGTCTCAGATCCTTGAATGCACTGAGGCTACAGAATAGGGCTTCTCAGCAGGTTGATTCACACTTGGGGCTCTGAAGCTTGTTGTTTCTTCCAAGGCGCTATCTTTGCTCCAGTAAAACTTCTCCTGTTACCCCAAATAGTCTTTTAATGTTTGCATCTTCTACATAAGGTTTTAATTTCTGCAACCTCTTTCTCCTCTGAAATGATGGATTCCTTTAGTTTCACTTGGCTAGAGTAATGGAACTCCTGGTTTTGTCATTATGATAATGGACTTGCTTTGTTAGTATTATTAAAAAATTATGCGTGCATTCCTAATGTCTTATGGTTAAGGTGGCGTCTAGTGGATTTTGCTTCTCTTCAGGACATTTGGCTAATTCAGCATCTCAGGACTCCCTTTCTCCTTGGTCACAGAGTGTGAGTACCAGCGTTGGTTAACTGGTTGGATCTCCTTTCTACCTGGTTATCATGTGCAGCCACATGGCGCTGATCAGTCCTTCCTGTTCTTGGAACAGTTATTTTTTCCTGGGACTACTTGGCTCCCAAATGCTGCTGGGTCCCGTCTCCTTGCCGTCTTCATCCTCCCTTGCAGCCTTGAGCACGACCCTTGGCAGTGGTGAACCAACTTGTGAGGCGCGCGCGCGCGCTTAGATGGAGGGGGCCTCCAGCCACTCCCACCATCTGTCTTCCGGGCCAGGCGTCGATTCCTTCTTCCTGCATGTTTTCTGCCCAAATCCGCATCTGCTTCCCCCTACCATCCTCCTCCCACCTCTGCGCCCTCTACCCTCTCCCGGGGGGCCCCGCCTTTTTGGAGTCAGGGCTGAGCTCTGGGCTGCGCGGAGCTGAGGACCCCAGAGCGCGGACAGGCGGGGTTGGTTGGAGACCTGTCACCCACACCCCGAACTCCGCCAGGCTTCGGAGGGGCGTGGTCTCGGGCCCAGTTATTTAGCGCATCCACTCTTCTTCCCGCTCAGAAGGGGCGAAACTTCTTTGGGCAAGATGGGTCTCTACCGCGTCCGCGTGTCCAGCGGGTCCTCGCTCCGCGCGGGCTCCAACGACAAGGTGCAGCTGTGGCTGGTCGGCCAGCACGGGGAGGTGGCGCTCGGGTGGCGCCTGCGGCCGATGAGAGGCAAGGTGAGCTGGCCGGAGCCGAACGGGGTGGGCTGCGCCCCTGGCCCCAAGGCCCACAAGTCCCCTGGAAGAGACGCGCCGCAGCCGGCCTCCAGCTCCTCCCGGCGGCTACGGGCGCACGCCCCACGCGCGGAGAGGACTAGGAGACCGCGAGAGTAAAGCGCTTTAGGGCGGGATGTGGCACAAGGTAACTGCTCAATAAATGTTCCCGCCGCCCACCCTCCTTGGAATTGGGATAGTCTTGCGCGCCCGTCGTTCCACAGAAGTCTGTTTTTGGAAACTCAGGGGTCCTTAGAGCGGCCGTCCTCCGGCTCCTGTCTCCTCTTCTTAAAAGCTACTATTTCAGATCTTCACAGATCTTCTCCGACCTTGCGGGCTTTATCTCTGGGATGTGGCGGGGATGGGGACACAGGAAGAGGGGGGAGAAGAAGCCGAGTGATAAAAGCACTCGATTTCCCCACCCACCCCCTCTCCCATCACATCTACCTGGTATTCGCTCCTGGCTCCTGTTACATTTTGCCTCCGCCGACCCCCAGATTCTCATCTCCCATCCAGCTCTCTCCAAGATCCCCAGATCTGATGTCTGGCCCATGGAGGCTTCAAAGGACCATGCTCAAGTGAGGTCCTCCCCTCTCCCCACGTCCCAGACCTCTCCCCTTGTATCCCCCAGGTGCACTCCCACCTCCGCCTCTCTTCGCCTCCGTCTAACCAAGAATCGATCGCTGTCCAGTCCATCTCTTAGACATCTCCGGCATCCATACCCTGATGTCCATCCCACTCTGACCACTAATGTCCCCTCGAACCTACGCCACCTTCATTCTCTTCACCCGCCTCACCGCTTGCGCCCCTGCCCTTCCAAGCCCTTCTGCAGTCAGAGCGATTTCTTCCCAATACATTCCCATCCTTAAAACATTCCCCCGACTGAAAACATGTGAATGGCTTCCGCTTACTCTCAGCACCAAGCCAAAGCTCTTGGCTTAACCTTCCAGACTTTACGATCCGGTCCTGCTCATCTGCCCACACCTCGCGCTCAGCGCTCCAGCTCCGCGACGCCGCTCGCCCGGCCTTGGCCTCTGCTCTCCCCGCTTCCCCTCCCTGGCCTGCCTTTCCCCCACCTTTTCCTCTTTCTCATTCTCCCCGGCTAAGCCCTTTGCACCTGTGCGTCTCCGCTTTGACGGGATGTCCTCGGGGAAGCTTGCTCCAGGCTGGGTGGGGCCTCTGTGGGCGCTCGGCCTTGGCGACGGGGTCGAGGGGACAATGTCTGTACACTGGTCACCAGTGCGCTCGCGGGTGCCCAGTGCGCAGCCCAACTCTCGGCGCAATCAGTGACTACAGGGAGGAGTGCCCCTCTCCACCTTCCGCCTCCCGCCTCACCCGGGGCTGAGGAACTCACGATCGAGAATGGGGTCGTGGAGCCGCCTGCTTGGTGCGCGCCCCCTTCCTCTCTGGCTCCTTTCGCGCCGTTTTCCCAGAGGCCCAGAGGGAAGAGCTCAGTCCGAGGATTCCTTCCAGAGAGCCCCTCTTGTTGACCCCCTTTTGTCGGGGCAGGAGGCGGAATTCGAGGTGGACGTGTCAGAGTACCTGGGGCCGCTGCTGTTCGTGAAACTGAGCAAATGGCACCTCCTTCAGGATGACGCGTGGTTCTGCAACTCGATCTCCGTGCAGGGCCCCGGGGCCAGTGGGGACGAGTTCAGGTTCCCACGCTACCGCTGGCTGGAGGGCAAAGGCATCCTGAGCCTACCCGAGGGCACTGGTGAGCAGCGGGGGGGCTTGGGGGTGTGAGAGGCCTCCGGGGGCACGAGAGAAGTTGGGGGTGGGGGAGCGAAGAAGGGGGCGTGGTCTTTGGGGGTCACGGAAGAGGCGGGATGCTGGAGCTGGCACAGAGCAGCATGGAGACTGGGGGTGTGCAGTGATGCTGAAGGGTCAGGGGCCAGCCGCAAGGGCAGGCTGAGGGACCCCTGGCAGGGACAGGGGAGAGGCTCTCAGGAGGAGCCTCATGGCCCATGCCCTCCTCCCTACTTCTAGGTCGCACAGTGGTCGACGACCCTCAAGGCCTGTTCAAGAAACACAGGGAGCAGGAACTGGAAGAGAGAAGGAAGCTGTACCAGTCTGCCCCACTCCCACTTCCTGACCCCCCAGGGAGCCACTGACCCTTCCCCAGTACCAATGCCTGGTTTCATTTCCACCGCAGGTGGGGTAACTGGAAGGATGGGTTAATCCTGAATATGGCCGGGGCCACAATATGTGACCTCCCCATAGATGAGAGATTTCTGGAGGACAAAAGAATTGACTTTGAGGCTTCGCTGGTCAAGGGGTAAGAACAAGGCATGCTGGGTGACAGGGAGCTGTCCTGTCCTGGTCCAGTGGAGGCCAGTGGGTTTATGGACTTCACAGGGCTGGACCAGCCCAAGGTGGATGCGTGGGGTTGTAATGTTTGATTCTGAGAATAACAAACTCTTCGCCCATCCTTCCCTGAAGGCTGGCAGACCTAGCATCAAAGACTCTTCAAATATTCTGACTAGCTGGAACAGTCTGGATGACTTCAACAGGGTTTTCTGGTGTGGCCAGAGCAAGTCGGCTGGTTAGTGTCCCTACCCCAGTATTTCTCCCAGGACCCTTACCCCCAGATCCTACTCAGTCTAAGGAACCATGGTTGGGAGACCAGAGGCCTGGGCCCCTCCAATAGGTTGGGGTCAAGTGGGGATGGTTTGGTGGGGGTTGGAAAGACCAGGAGCTCAGATCCCACAGAAAACTGCACAAATGCCATCCCCAGAGCGGGTGCGGGACTCCTGGAAGGAGGATGTCTTATTTGGGTACCAGTTTCTCAATGGCTCCAACCCCATGTTCCTGAGATGCTCCAATCACCTTCCTGCCCGCCTAGAGTTTCCTCCAGGGATGGAGGAGCTGCAGGCCCAGCTGGAGAAGGAGCTCCAGGTATGGACGGAAGAGCCCTAAGGAGACCACACAGTGAAATGGGGGTGGGGTGTTTGCGCTGCTGCGGGGTCCACCGTGGGCCCAGCTTGCTGCCAAATGGCGAGACGGGATCCTACAGCAGAAATCTTTTTTTTTTTAATATTTATGTATGTATGTATTTATTTAGCTGTGCCGGCTCTTAGTTGTGGCATGTGGGATCTTCGTTGCAGCACGTGGGATCTTTAGTTGTGGCATGTGGGCTCCTTTAGTTGCAGCATACGGGATCTAGTTCCCTGACCAGGGATCGAACCTGGGCCCCCTGCATTGGGAGCGCAGAGTCTTAACCACTGGACCACCAGGGAAGTCCCTACAGCAGAAATCTTGAGTGATCCTGGAAGGGTGCCCCTCCATGGCTTTCCTCTCCTAAGGAGAATAGCGTGCTGTGGAGGAAGAGTATGTGATGGGTGACAGAGACAGAGTCAAAATGAAGAGCTGTGACTGGGTGCTAGGGACTTAGGGAGAGTGTGGAGTAAGAGAATCAGGGTCAGGGCTGGGGCTGTTGATGGGGAGTCAGCATGGAACTAATAAGAGAAAACGCATGGGATTTAGGGTGAGACAGACTTGAGCTTGAATCCTGGCTCTGCTGTTTATAAGCTGTGTGACTTCAGGCAAGATATCTATCCTCTCTGACCATCAGTTTCCTCTTTTATAGAACTGGGGCTAATTCAAGTGCATCTAAGAATTATATGAGGCAATAAGCACATGATCCATCACCTGGTAGGAAGTAGGTCATGGAGACAAATTAGTTTCCTTCTTCCTTCGGGGAATCAGAGTGGGAAGAAGATGTCTTATGCTGATAGCAGCCCTTGCTCTCTGCCCCCATCCAGGGAGGCACGCTATTTGAAGCTGACGTCTCCTTGCTGGATGGGATCAAGGCCAACGTCATCCTGTGTAGCCAGCAGTACCTGGCTGCTCCTCTGGTTATGCTGAAACTGCAGCCTGATGGGAAACTCTTACCCGTGGTCATCAGGTGAGAGGACTCAGACTGTAAGGGAGCGGCAGCCGTCAGATGGAGAATGCTAAGCAACTTTGGAGGAAGAGGAAGAGCTTAAGCATGCAAGGGAAGGGGAGTCTGTTGTGCACTGGCCCTCACCCCTCCTAAATCCCACTTCTGTCCCTCTTCCAGCTCCAACTGCCACGCAAGGGGTCTCCCCCACCACTGCTTTTCCTGCCCACGGATCCCCCGATGGCCTGGCTCCTGGCCAAATGCTGGGTCCGCAGCTCTGACTTCCAGCTTCACGAGCTGCAGTCTCATCTCCTAAGGGGACACTTGGTGGCTGAGGTCATTGCTGTGGCCACCATGAGGTGCCTTCCATCGACACATCCTATGTTCAAGGTAACACTTTATCCCCCCCTCCTCCCCCGCTCTCTGCCCCACAGAGTGGTCCCACCTCTGGAAGCACCTTCTCTGTGGAATCTCAGCTTTTGGGAAGAAGCAACCAATAAAAGACAAATGAACAATGGCGCGAGAGCATGGCTTGCTCTGCATTTCTAAAAGGGTGGTATCACTTCCGAGGAGGTGAAAATGATTCATTGATGGGGTGGAGAGTGGTGGGAGGGTGAGGGAGTGGGGGGCAGGAAGTCTTACTCTTTTTATGTATAAAGCACAGATACACATGCAGTATATAAACAGAATACACAAATGACTGAGGATTCCACCCAGGGAGAGGGGACCATGCAAATAATATAAAAGATTTTTCCAGCCAGTTTTGAAGGGTTCCCAGATAGTAACACATAGGCCGGTTAGAGGGGCTCAGGTCAGCGACAGTAGCTGACAGTTAGAACAGAGTGTTCGTCCATTAACGTTTTTCTTGGGTGTCTCCGATGGGGCAAATAACCATTCTAGATGCCGGTGCTAAGTAAGACAGCCAAGGTCCTAGTCTCTGGGGATTTTCCTATGCATTAAGGGCTAACAGACGGTGAAGACTGTATTGTAACAGATCAGCTGTGGTGAGCACACTGCAGAGAATCAGAGCAGGGTGATGTGATAGTGAGTTTAGACTGGGTGGTCGGGATAGGCTCCTTTCAGGAGGTGACAGGGAGAATGAAATTACACAGAGCCAGCCATGAGCAGAGCACGGGGCACATTGCTCTAGGCGGAGGGGACAGCTTAGCGCCGAGGTCCTGACTCAGGAACAAGCTTGGAGTGTTTGAAGGACAGAAAGAAGGTGAGTATAATGGACAAAGGTGAGTATAATGGACAATGGAGGGTAGGAGATGAAGTTCTGGAGGTAGCAGATTAGACCATGTTCTGGAGGGCAAAAAATTATTTTTATGTATAAAGCACATATATATTTACAGGAGGTAACAGATATATAGTATATCTGTAGCACTAAAAGTTCATGGGGCAGGTAAGAGTACAAAAAATATCAAAAAAGCCTCCTTGGAGAAGTGATAATGAAAACAAAGGTGGAGAAACATTGAGAAGACCATGAAGAGAAAAGGAGAACGATTTCTTTCAATGATCAAAGAGCATTAAGTCAGTGGTGTTGAGGGGCCGCTGTACTTCAGTTCCTGCTTTTCCCGAAGACCTGGTACCTTTCCTGCTTTTCAGCCCCTATTTCCTGCAGGGACGGGCCACAGCTGTCTTCTGACCCTGCCCTTCCCTGTTTCTCTCCCTCCAGCTTCTCATTCTGCACATTCGATACACCATGGAAATTAACCTCAGGGCCAGGACTGGGCTGGTCACTGATTTGGGAATTTTCGACCAGGTATGAGGAGAGAAAGGGGGCGGTTCTGGAGTTCACACTCCGGCTCTGGCCGTGGGGCAGGTGGACTGGCCTGACCCCACCTGTCCTTGCTCCTCAGGTGGTGAGCACAGGTGGGGGCGGCCATGTGGAGCTGTTCAAGAGAGCAGGAGCCTTTCTAACCTATAGCTCCTTCTGCCCCCTGATGACCTGGCTGAGCGGGGGCTCTTGGGAGTCAAGTCTCCTTTCTATGTGCAAAATGCCCTTCGGCTCTGGGAAATCATCTCTCAGTGAGGTGGCAGGGGGCGGTGAGGCCAGGGAGGAAGCTGGGGAAACATGAGGTCTGTGGCCCAGCTGGGGGGCTGCGCGGGCAAGGAGCAGAGGGCCTGGGGGCTCCCTGTCGTCAGCCTCAGCTCCCCCGCCCTGACCCCTCCACTGGCAGCTACGTGGAGGGCATTGTGAGTCTCCACTATAAGATGGACAAGTCTGTGAAAGAGGATCTTGAGCTGCAGGCCTGGTGTCGAGAGATCACTGAGATTGGACTGCTAGGGGCCCAGGACCGAGGTAGGATGAGCCCCGAGACCCCAGCACATGATTCCTCCCTAGAACTTCCCCAGAATCCTCTCTACTTCTATGGAACCTTCCAGAAGCATTCCCAACCCCTATGAAAACACCCAAAGCCTTCCCAGATTCCTTTTCCTCTCAGCTAGAAGCAGGTCTCCATCCTGTGCACTGAGAGCCCCTCTAGGTCCCAGATGCAGTGGGACCAGAGGTTGCTCATAAATGTTTAACAACTGGCTCCCTGGGGAAAAAAAAAAGCCCCGATTTGTAGCATTTGCCCATTTCCATGGTGTAAATATTGCACTGTGGCTACCAAGGTGATATCAACCAGCTTGCTAAATACGTGAACATTTGACATCATTGACTCTTGTGAGCCACACCAGCACCCCACTGAGTGGGACCCTCCCAAAAGACCTCCCTGCTCCCGCCACCCCAACCCACGCTCGTCTCACTTCCCACAGTAGTTACTGAGAGTCCTTGGTCCTCTTCTTACCTCTCTTGTTCTCCTCCTCAGTCCCTCTGAACTCTGCCTCTATCCTTGGCCTCACAGCTTCTAACTCTCCTTACCCCTTGCAGGGTTTCCCATCGCCCTACAGTCCAAGGACCAGCTTTGCCACTTTGTGACCACGTGCATCTTCACCTGCACTGGCCAGCACGGCTCCAACCACCTAGGCCAGGTACTTATCATAGGGGGGCAGCTGGGCATTTGTGCCTGGAGGGGGAAGGGGGCTGTGTGCAGGTGGTCTTAGGGGTTGTCATGTTTAGTAGACATTGACTGCCCCTCCTTAGCTCGACTGGTACGCTTGGGTCCCTAACGCACCCTGCACGATGCGGCTGCCCCCGCCAACCACCAAGGATGTGACACTGGAGACAGTGATGGCAACACTGTCCAACCTTCATCAGGTTTCTCTCCAGATGTCCATCACTTGGCAACTGGGCAGACGCCAGTTCATCATGGTGAGAGCCAGGTGCCCGGGTCCCCGAGGAAGGGGGCAGGTACTGGGAGTTGTGGCACTCCAGACTGAGGGTCAGTGAAGCTCTCAGCTGCCTTTTTCCCCTCTGTCCAGGTGGCTCTGGACCAACATAAGGAGGAGTATTTTTCGGGCCCTGAGCCCAAGGCTGCACTGAAGAAGTTCAGGGAGGAGCTGGCTGCCCTGGAAAAGGGCATTGAGATCCGGAATGCCAAGCTGGACTTGCCCTACGAATACGTGCGGCCCAGCCTGGCGGAAAACAGTGTGGCCATAGGAGTGCCCCAAGCCTTGGGTTGTTTCGGCCCCCTTCCACCCAAGCCACACCCATCCCCTAGTGCTCTCAGTCTTGCCCTCCCCAAACCCCATCCTCTTCCCAACTCCCATCGTCCCCAAAGTCACCTTTTCATTGTCTGCGCCCACCGGGAACAAATTTTACTCCAGATGCAGGACCTAGGGACCTTGTCCCTATTTCTTCCGCCTCACCCCCACCCCTTCTTCCTTGATATTTCAGATCACCCATAGGGCAGGTTAACAGCCACAATTTTTTTTTTTTTTGCGATACTAGGGCCTCTCACTGTTGTGGCCTCTCCCGTTGCGCAGCACAGGCTCCGGACGCGCAGGTTCAGCGGCCATGGCTCACGGGCCCAGCCACTCTGCGGCATGTGGGATCTTCCTGAACCGGGGCACGAACCCATGTCCCCTGCATCGGCAGGCGGGCTCTCAACCACTGCGCCACCAGGGAAGCCCCAACAGCCACATTTATACAAACAGTTCCAAGAACAGAATAGGGTGATAATGAATGAATGAACCTTTTATGAATCAAATATGATTCTGAACCTAAATTCAGTTAATGACAGGAAAAAGATATTTTAGACTAATGAAAGAAAAGAATTTAGTCCAAACTATGCTAGATCAAATATTGGCCAAAGAGTGTACAGTACATCTTTCTAACTGGATGGGATTCACTGCTTGTCCTGAGACCAGTCACAACACAAAGCAAACCATTAACACAGCAATTCTCAAGATTTTCATTTCATGACTCACTTAGAAAGTGATAAATGGAAGTTAACTGGTTAAACTGCAGAAGCTGCTCTCCGCTGGAGGTATTTGGCCTCAGGGTTTTGCCCAAGGGATCCATATGGATAATCCGTTTGCACTTCATCAGTTGGAAAGCTCCAAGTAAAAAGGATTAACTGGAAAAGTACTAAAAATCTCATTATTTTAACGGGGGACAACAAAGGAGTCAATAAAATCCAACTTCTGTAGCTGATTAAAAGTTTGGAAAAACAAACTTGGAAGTTTGATTTCTTAATATGATCATCTGTGGATATGGTGAAACAGAAACTAACAGTAAACACACACCAGAATTGTTTCCTTTACAGTACGATCAAAGTTGCTTCCTGCTTCTGATTCTATTTAATTTGGCAGAAGACAGACGGGTGATGCTTGGTCCGATTCTTGAAGGAAGAATACGAAATGCAGAGTTGAGAGGCTGGGGTAGAGTTTAATGCTGGGATCCAGAAGAGCCCACAAGGAGGTGAGAGAGAGCACGGCGCAGCTCCACACCAGAAATAATGCAGTCTAGCGAGTGAGAGAAGCGGTGGGAAGGGGTGGTCTCGTGAAGAACATGTTTCACGCCAGGAAATTAGGCTTGACCTTTAGGAAACAGCCATTGAAGCATTATAAGTAAGGGTATGACAGGGTCCTGGAAGTCACACTCACAGAGGCACCCCCTTCCCCTTGGAGGCCACACCCCCTTCTCCTTAGAGGTCACATTCTCTTCTCCTTGGAGGCCACACCCTCTTCTCATTGGAGACCAAACCCCTTCTTGGAGGCCACACCCTCTTCTCATTGGAGGACACACCCGCTTCTCCTTGGAGGTCACAAGAATGCACAGTGACCAAGTGAACAAGGGCTGAATCTTGGGCAGACAGGCCCTGGGCAGGAGTACGCAGCAGTTTGTTTCCCAGTGAGAGGGCCTGGGCTCTGGCGACTCCACACCGCAGCTTAGCGCTAGGTGTGGGGCAGACAAACCCAGGAGAAGTCTGTCACAGCGGCAGCCCAGATCTCAGGCAGCAGTACAGTTACCTCAATTCCTGCAGCCACAACACCCTTGACCCCCCAAGCCCCAGCCCACTCCACACCACAGACTTGTACTAGATCAGGGAGGAACACAACAGAGAAAGGGGTGCGACCCTGGGCTGCTTCTGAGTGGAACCACGGATGCCTGCACAGGTGGCGCAGAGCTTCTCTGTGACTACACGGGCCTCACTTGCTTCGACAACCACCTCCTGGGAGAGAGAGCCTGACTGAACCTGACTCTCAGGGCCTCTACTCCAGAAGCTGGGGGGGCAGACCCCACCCTGACAGGATGGAGACAGCCATGGAGCAAAGAGGAAGCCCCGCCCAATATCCAGCACAGGGTCTGGACACCACAACACCAACCACACCCCCTATACCAAGGGGTTAGCTGACAGCATGCTCTGAGGAAAGACATGGCTGGCATCCATACCAAAACCAGCCCTCGGGACTTTCCTGGCAGTCCAGTGGTTAGGACTCCATGCTTTCACTGCCATGGCCTGGGTTCAATCCCTGGTCAGGGAACTAAGATCCTGCAAGCCACACAGCACGGCAAAACAACAACAACAACAAAAGCCAGCCCTCGCACCAAAAATAATGGACCCACACGGTCTACACAGGGATACTCTCACATAAAAACAACCTGCAAGACCACAGTAGATAACTGTTTCTCCTGAATGCCTAGAGACAGAAAAAGTTAAGTAAAATGAAAAAGCAGAGGAACTATTCCCAATTAAAAGAACAAAAGAAATCCCCTGAAAGAACAAATAATGAAACAGACCTCACCAGTCCACCAGACCCCGAGTTAAAAAAGGAGGCAATAAAAATGCTAAAGGAGTAGAGCAGAGATTGGCAAAACATTCTAAATCAACTATACTTCAATAAAAAAATGTTTAAAAACGCTAAGGGAATTAAGAAATTATCAACAGAAATGCAGATCGCTGTAACAAGGAAATAGAAACTATAAAGATGAACCAAAGTTAGACAATTCAATTGCTTAGACCAATCTAGAAGCAAGGAATAGCAGACTAAATGACACAGAAGAACGAATAAGTGATCTAGAAGATAGAATAATGGAAATTACCCAAACAGAATGACAGGAAGACAAATAAAAAAAAAAAGAAAAGAAAAAGAAAACAATATATGAGATCTATGGGGTAATATAAAGCGTGCCAACCTACGCATAATAGGGGTTCCAGAAGGAGATGAGAGAGAGAGAAGGGGATGGAAAATGTATTTGAATAACATCCAGTTATGATAAAAACTCTCACCAAAGTGTGGGCATAGAGGGAACATATCTCAATGTAATAAAAGCCACTTATGACAAACCCACAGCTGACACAATATTCAACGGTGAAAAGCTGAAAGTCTTCCCTCTAAGTTCAGAAACAAGACAAGGATGCCCACTCTTACCACTTCTATTCCTTTTTTTTTTTTTTGACCACACTGCACAGTTTGTGGGATCTTAGTTCACCGACCAGGGACTAAACCTGGGCCACAGCAGTGAAAGCACCGAGTCCTAGCCACTGGACTGCCAGGGAACTCCCTCACCATTTCTATTCAACATAGTATTGGAAGTCGTAGCCACAGCAATCAGACAAGAAAAAGAAATAAAAGGTACACAAATTGGAAGGGAAGAGGTAAAACTGTCACTATTTGCAGATGACATGATACTCTATATAGAGGACCCTGAAATCTCCACACAAAAACTATTAGAATTAATAAATGAATTTAGCAAGGTAGCAGGATACAAGATTAATATACATAAATCTGTTGCATTTCCTTACACTAATAATGAAATATCATAAAGAGCAAGCAAAAAACAATCTCATTTAAAATCATGTCAGAAAAATAAAATACCTAGGAATCAACTTAACCAAGGAGGTGAAATACCTATATGCTGAAAACTATAAAACATTGATAAAGGAAACTGAATATGATTCAAAGAAACGGAAAGATATCCCATTGAATATTCTCTTAAATTGAAAGAATTAGTATTGTTAAAATGGCCATACTACCCAAAGCAATCTACAGATTTAATGTAATCCCTATAAAAATATAAATGACATTTTTCACAGAACTACAACAAATAATCCTAAAATTTACATGGAACCACAAAAGGCCCAGAATTGCCAAAGCAATCCTGAGGAAAAAGAACAAAGCTGGAGACATAACCCTTCCAGACCTCAGACTATACTACAAAGCTTTAGTAATCAAAACAGCGTGGTTTTGGCACAAAAACAGACATATAGGTCAATGGAACAGAGTAGAGAGCCCAGAAATAAACCCACACACCTATGGTTAATTAATCTATGACAAAGGAAGCAAGCCTATACAATGGAGAAAAGACAGTCTCTTCAACAAGTGGTGTTGGGAAAGCTGGATAGCTTTAGGTAAATCAATGAAATTAGAACACTTCCTCACCCCATATATAAAAATAAACTAAAAATTGTTTAAAGACCTAAATATAAGACATGACACTTTAAAACTCCCAAAAGAGAGCATAGGTAAAACATTCTTAGACATAAATCACAGCAATATTTCCTTAGATCAGTTTCCCAAGGCAAAAGAAATAAAATGAAAAATAAACACATGGGACCTAATCAAACTTAAAGCTTTTGCACAGCAAAGAAAACTATCAACAAAATGAAAAGACAACATACGGAATGGGAGAAAATATATGCAAACAATGTGGCCAACAAGGGTTAATATCCAAAATATAAAAACAGTTCATACAACTCAATATCTGAAAAGCAAACAAACCAATTTAAAAAATGGACCAAAGGGACTTCCCTGGAGGTCCAGTGGTTAAGACTTCGCCTTCCAGTGCAGGGGGTGCGGGTTTGATCCCTAGTCAGGGAGCTAGGATCTCACATGCTTCGCAGCCAAAAAACCAAAACATAAAATAGAAGCAATATTGTAACAAATTCAATAAAGACTTTAGAAAACAATGGACTGAAGACCTAAATAAATATTTCTCCAAAGAAAACACACAAATGACCAACAGGCACATGAAAAGATGCTCAACATTGTTAATTATTCAAGAAATGAAAATCAAAATCACAATGAGGTATTACATCACACCAGTCAGAATGGATGTCATCAAAAAGTCGACAAATAATAGGGCTTCCCTGGTGGCGCAGTGGTTGAGAGTCCGCCTGCCCATGCAGGGGACACGGGTTCGTGCCCTGGTCTGGGAAGATCGCACATGCCGCGGAGAGGCTGGGCCCGTGAGCCATGGCCGCTGAGCCTGCGCGTCTGGAGCCTGTGCTCCGCAACGGGAGAGGCTCCAACAGTGAGAGGCCTACGTACCGAAAAAAAAAAAAAAAAGCCTACAAATAATAAATGCTGGAGAGGGTGTGGAGAAAAGGGAACCCTCCTGCACGGTTGGTGGGAATGTAAATTGGTGCAGCCACTATGGAGAACAGTATGGACATTCCTTAAACAACTAAAAATAGAGCTACCATACAGTGCAGCAATTCCACTCCTGGGTATATACCCGGAAAAAAATGAAAGCTCTAATTCAAAAGGATACATGCACCCCAATGTTCATAGCAGTACTATTTATAATAGCCAAGACAGGAAACAACCCAAGTGCTGAACAGCAGACGATTGGCTTAAGACATACACACACATACAGTGGAATATTACTCAGCCAGAGGCAGCTGGGGAGGGACAAATTAGGAGTATGGGATTAAAAGGCAGAAAATACTATACATAAAATAGATAAGCAACAAGGATTTACTGTATAGCACAGGGAATTATACTAAATATTTTTTAATAACCTATAATGGAATATAATCGGCAAAAAAAAAAAGAACATGAATCACTATGCTGCACACCTGAAACTAACACAATATTGTAAATCAACTACACTTCAATTAAAAAACAAACAAACAGTATGTTTGCCAAAGTTGGCAGTCCCCCAAAGATTGGTACTATGTGTACTCCAAGGATAACAAAGAAAAATAATTTCCTTCAGAAAGCATCTTTGAATCAGAGATATTATAAAGGTCATGAAATCTTCCAAATTGAACAGAGTTTCTATTTTGTTTAATTATAAGAAATTAGTAAGTGCTTTGTAAAAACCTAAGATAAGAAAGTGCAAAGACTAGCTGGGCCGGGGCTAGGTAGAGATAATACCAAAATTGATGGTGCTTTAGATACGACAGTCTTTAGGAAAGATTCTCTTTAGGCTGGAAGAAAAGGAAATAATTGTCAGAAGAAAATGACAGCTTAAAACTTCACAGTCTTTGAAAAGAGAACCAAGTCATTAATTATACTTATTACCTTCCACAAATATATTACATCTGTAATTAAACTGGCCTCAAAGGGACAGAGTCTTATTATGGTTTTCACGTTTAAAAGGGTATTTTTAAGTAAAAAAATATATTACTCAATTAAGTTATAGAAATTTAGTTAAAGGATAAATATTACATACTGGACGTTCCTCAAAAAACTAAAAATGGAACTGCCATATGATCCAGTAATTCCACTCCTGGGTATATATCCAAAGAAAATGAAAACACTAATTTGAAAAGATACATGCACCCCAATGTTCACAGCAGCATTATTTACAATAACCAAGATATGGAAGCAACCTAAGTGCCCATCAATAAACAAATAGATAAAGAAGATGTGGTATATATACACGATGGAATATTACCCAGCCATAAAAAAGAATGAAATTTTGCCATTTGCAACAACATGGATGGGCCTGGAGGGTATTAGGCTTAGTGAAATGTCAGGGAAACATAAATATATCACCTATATGTTGAATCTAAAAAATAAAGCAAACTGATGAATATAACAAAAAAGAAACAGATTCACAGATATAGAGAACAAACTTAGTGGCTATCAATAGGGAGAGGGAAGGTGGGAGGGGCAAGATAGGGGTAGGGATTTAAGAGGTACAAACTACTATGTATAAAATAAATGAGCTACAAGGATATATTGTACAGCACAGGGAATAAAGCCAATATTTTATAGTAACTATAAATGGAATTATAATCTATAAACATTTTGAATTACTATGTTATATATATATATACAAGAAACTAATGTAATATTGTAAATCAACTATACCTCAATTTAAGAAGATAAATATTATATATGGATGAGAAAAATAAAACCCATATAAGTTAACCGTGCAAAACAACTGATATTAATAAAAAATTTACTCAGTATTCATTTTTTTTTTTTTTGGCTGCGTTGGGTCTTCATTGCTGTGCATGCGGGCTTTCTCTAGTTGCGGCGAGTGGGGGCTACTCTTTGTTACGGTGCACGGGCTTCTCATTGCGGTGGCTTCTCTTGTTGCAGAGCATGGGCTCTAGGTGCACGGGCTTCAGTAGTTGTGGCACATGGGCTCAGTAGTTGTGGCGCACGGGTTTAGCTGCTCCACGGCATGTGGGATCTTCCCGGACCAGGGATTGAACCTGTGTCCCCTGCATTGGCAGGCGGATTCTTAACCACTGCACCACAAGGGAAGTCCCTTTACTCAGTATTCTTACTTCAAAATACATTCTTTCTATCTCTCCAAAGTTTTTGGATGACTAAAAGGGAAATTTTTACTCAGCCTTGCTAAGTTATAAGCTAAAGAAAAAAGATGTGAATTTACATTAGGCCAACTATTAGTGGTCATAAGAAGCCTTCAACACTTGATACTGAGACCTTTAATTAAGACATAGAAGAACTTACTATTAATCAGTAAAAGAAAAATGAGAGAATCATATTTTAATCACTCTAAATTTCAAATCAAGGCAAACCCTTTGATAGATTAAATTTGTAAATTTTGGGTAGAAGGTGGCTCTACATTATGTCCTGGAATTTTCCAGAGTGTGAAATAAAAATACAAAATGATATTTAAGTTTATGCAAGAATTTACATATGTCTTTTTAAAAGGCTAAAATAAATGTAACTTTCTAAATTCCCTACACTTGCTTTATAGGTCAGATAAGTTACATTACACTGTTATTTAAGAATATATAGGGACTTCTCTGGTGGTGCAGTGGATAGGACTCCGTGCTCCCAATGCAGGGGGCCCGGATTCAACCCCTGGTCAGGGAACTAGGTCCCACATGCATGCCACAACTAAGAGTTCATGTGTCACAACTAAGGAGCCCGCATGCCACAACTAAGGAGCTGGCGAGCCGCAACTAAAAAAGAGCCCTGGAGCTGCAACTAAGGAGCCCACATACTGCAACTAAGAAGCTGGTGAGCCGCAACTAAGGAGCCCACGAGCTGCAATTAACACCCAGCACAACCAAATAAATAAATAAATAAAAAGAATATATAAAAGTATACGTGTGTATTCAACTAAATTGGTATGATTTATTGATTGATTGATTGATTTTTTGCCGTACACGGGCCTCTCACTGCTGTGGCCCCTCCCGTTGCAGAGCACAGGCTCCGGACACGCAGGCTCAGCAGCCATGGCTCACGGGCCTAGCCGCTCCGCGGCATGTGGGATCCTCCCGGACTGGGGCACGAACCTGTGTCCCCTGCATCGGCAGGCGGGCTCTCAACAACTGCGCCACCAGGGAAGCCCTAAATTGGTATGATTTAAATAAAAAATCTTTATAAACGAGTTCTTACAAGTCAGATAAAATTGAAAACTTTGTGTAGCTATGAGTTATTCCACTATACTATCTGGGTGGAAAGTTTTAAGATGGCCTATTTTTCTGACAAATGCTTATTTTCAATGATGATTATGTTTCATGGTATCAGTTTAAATGTCTTTTCTAAAATTCTTAATTGCTTATGATACCTTAATCTAAATCAAAGTTGAGGTAATTGAGTACTTTTACTTTATATGGAGGCTACTATTGAAATTAAAAATCACAGAGCAGATTAAATAAAGCACATGGTCATTGTACAGCCTCCAGATGTCTTCTTGAGTAACATATTTTTGTTTTTTAGGAGAGCCAGTAAAACTCATTTTAAAGAACTAGCGCTTCCCATACTGATGTGTTTCTCAATTTCAGGGAGCGGAGAAAATTTGGGGTCCTATAAAGGGACATGGCGTGTGAACGAAGGGGATATATATATAATGGAACTAACTCAGCATTGTTATGTCTCCAGGTCTTAAGTTTCTTCCTGTGCAAAATGCCAAGGGCTTTATGGCATCTAAGCTTCCTTTATATCATCCAGAACTGTATCTGGCAGTTTGCGGCCCAATGTATCTGCTAGAATCACACCCAGATGTGCCAAAAAACACCCCGAACTCAGAATCTCTGTTAAATCCGTCTAGATCGACAATTTCAGCCTGATGTAAAATAATACTCCTCTTCCCTTGGCTGGTGGTCCTCAAAATCCACTTCCCAGAAAAGTCCTTGGATTTGTATTGACATTAACAAACAAAATGTCTCTAATCTTCTTAATATGCAAACTTTCTTTTTCAGAATCTGCTGTCACATGTACATGTGTTTTCCATTTACATGTCGCTGAATGCTGGGATCCCATTCTGATTACTGGCTCTTGTTGAGGAGTAGGTCCTGAGGGAAGTTATGGTTTGCTTTCTTGCATGGGGTCTTCCTCTAGTGAGGCGGTTACATCGTTTCTAAGCCAGGGAAGAGCAGCTTCTTCAGGAAAGGAGGGAAAGGGAGGTTCATCTCTATTGGGACGGATACCAGGCGCGTGACTCCCTTTCTTGGATATCCACTCAACTACGGAATTTCACCTAATGGGGAGAGTCAGAAGATAAAGTTCCTCTGAACTTTCTTTCCAGGCAACAACCCAACTGTCTAAATAACTTAAGATACATGCAATGGTACATAACTGTTTTTGATACAAATGAACATTCTCTTACGTAACAGTCTTTGAAACAAAGCGTTTGGAGCTAGGCTGAGCAGCTTTTTAAATGCAATGTTAGGCAGTAGTCAACTCCAACTCTAAAAAAGCAGAATGACAGTAGTGACTGTCCACATTCAGTGAGACTCCCCGATTCCTAGCCTATCATGTGATGGGGAGTGGGTCTGAGGGACAATTATTATCTTTTTGCATATGGGGTCTTCTCTAGTGAGGGGGTAACACCATGTCTAAGCCAGGGAGAGGGAACTTCTTCAGGAAAAGGGGTGCAAGGGAGGTTTACCTCTAATGAGATGGATGCCAGGAGCATGACTCCCTTTCTCGGATGCCCACTTACCTGTGGAATTTCACCTAATGGAGATAATCAGAAGTGAAGATACTCAGTGAGATGTTCAGTGAGACCCACCCGTAGAGTCTACTCAGTAAGTTCACTACTGAATGCCTTTGCTAACATTCCACTGGTCACTTCATTGTCAAAACAATAAATCTCTATATTTCTATCATTTGGTAAATATTTATCCTCCCTTCCTTCCTCCCTCCCTCCCTCTCTCCCTTCCTTTCTTTCTTCTGCTAGTCCCATTATACATGCACAGTACTGACAGGTTGTATGATTCTTTAAGTACACATGATGTTTCATCAGTAAGTTTTGTGTATACCATGCTCCAATTTTCTCACTTGTTTACTGACATGAAAGGAAAGACAGATTGCGAGGGAAACAAATATTTTCCTTTTCCTTAGTTCTTAGTCATTCTTAGTTCTCTAATAAAATGAGTGGATTTTTTTTGCATTTCATTAGAACTTATTTTGTTGTTTCTAAGATTAAGGTTTATTCTATATAATTTAAAATGGGTTCCCCTCCCCCCTTATTATTAGGACTGTAAGCTTCTGATCATTGGGACCTTTAATCACAAAGATGTCCTTTAGAGATGAAAATACTTAATTCTTTCAGCATCTTCATTCACTCTGCCTCAGGAACACAACTGATGCTGGTTTGGGAAATGAAAATGTCTTGGTCTGTTCAGCCTGCTATAACAAACAACACCAGTAGTATTAGCTGACACCTCCACCACGTCACGTCGTTATCATTTCTTTTGCGTGGTGAGAACATTTAAGGCCTGCTCATTTGGCAGCCTTCACGTACATGTACAGTACAGTATGATCATCTGTCATCACAGTGCTGTGCACTACGTCCCCAGAACCTATTCGGCTTCTAACTAGACGTTTGTACATTTGACCAACATCTCCCCATCCCCCCCCACCCTTGGTAACCACCATTCTACTCTTTGTTTCTACAAGTTCAGCGTTTTCAGAGTTCACATATAAGTGAAATCATACAGCATTTGTTTTTCTCTGACTTATTTCACTTAGCATAACACCCTCTAGGACCATCCATGTTGTCACAAATGGCAGAATTTCATTCCTTCTCATGGCTGAATAATATTCCTCTGTGTGTGTGTGTGTGTGTGTGTGTGTGTGTGTACTCTTCTTATATTTTTGTGTTCCTATTTGGAACCATTCCTTACTGCTTAAAAAACTCCTTTTAGTATTTGTTTTTGAGCAGATATGACAGTGATGAATTCTCTGTTTTTTGTTTGTCTAAAAATATCTTTACTTTGTATTTTTGAAGGATATTTTGAAAGTTATTTTCCCCTAGCACTTTAAAAATATCATTCTGGGGGGCTTCCCTGGTGGCGCAGTGGTTGAGAGTCTGCCTGCCAATGCAGGGGACACGGGTTCGAGCCCTGGTCTGGGAAGATCCCACATGCCGCGGAGTGTCTGGGCCCGTGAGCCACAACTACTGAGCCTGCACGTCTGGAGCCTGTGCTCCGCAGCAAGAAAGGCCGCGATAGTGAGAGGCCCGCACACCGCGATGAAGAGTGGCCCCCGCTTGCCACAGCTGGAGAAAGCCCTCGCACAGAAACGAAGACCCAACACAGCCATAAATACATAAATAAGTAAATTTTAGAAATATAGCATTCTGTTGTCTTCTGGTTCCCTCATTTTTGTTGGGAAATGGAGATGACACCTCAGCTATTGTTCCTTTAGTTATCTTTTCCCCTCTGGCTGCATTTAGAGTTTTCTATTTTTTGTTTGTTTTAGCACTTTTGCTATTATAAGCCTGGCAGTAGTTTTCTTTGTACTTATTCTGCTTGGGGGCTTGGGGTTCACAGAGATTCTTGAATCTCTGGGTTGATATCTTTACTCAGTTTTGAGAAATGTTTGGCCATTATCTCTTCAAATTGCTTTTGCCTAATTCTCTTTTCTTCTAGAATTCCACATGTTAGAACATGTGTTCTAATTGTGTTCAACATACCTATGCTCTTTATTTTCTATTTTTCCTTCTTTCTCTACTATGTTATTTTCTATTGACCTGTTTTCTGGTTTATTAATCCAATTTTTTTAAACATCTTTATTGGAGTATAATTGCTTTACATATTAATCCAATTTTATGCTCGGTTTATTTGCTATAAATCTACCTAATTGAAATCGTCATCTCAGCTGTTGCATCATTCAGCTCTAGAGTTGCCATTTGATTCATTTTTACTGATTACAGTTTTCTGGTGAAATTTTTTATCATTTCACCTATTTTCTTCAACACATGAATCCATTATTTTACAGTCTTTGTTTTGCTAACTCTAATGTCTGCGATTCTCTTTCTTTGACTTTCTTCCTCTTGTACTTTTGAATCTAGTCCCGTCTCTTGGCTTGACTAGTACTTTAAAAAAAAAAAAGATTTAATTTTGGCTGCATTGGGTCTTCGTTGCTGTGCGCGGGCTTTCTCTAGTTGCACAGTGAGCGGGGTCTACTCTTTGTTGCGGTGTGTGGGCTTCTCATCGCGGTGGCTTCCCTTGTTGCGGAGCATGGGCTCTAGGCGTGCGGGCTTCAGGAGCTGTGGCACGCGGGCTCAGTAGTTGTGGCGCACGGGTTTAGTTGCTCCACGGCATGTGGGATCTTCCCAGACCAAGGATCGAACCCGTGCCCCCTGCATTGGCAGGCGGATTCTTAACCACTGCACCACCAGGGAGGTCCCACCCTGGGAGTCTTATCTGTTGCTCTGACAAGCATTTGGTCGACTCTGGATGTTGAATTGTCACCTGTTTGCTATGACTTAGATATTTAAATTTTAGTGCTTTATAGTTTGTGTGTTTGTGTTAATAAAGCAATTCTTTGTTTAAAAAAAAAACAAAAAACAAAACCCAAGCCTCCTACCTTTTAACCTAAGGAGGAATACGATCTAAAATTATAAGTGTTTCTTTTAAGAATGTTGCAAAACTTGTATCTTGCTTCCTGGCAAGATTACATATTAAAGGAAAAAAATTAATTTCTAAGCAAATATATTTCTCGGTTCCTTGGTATAAAAAGCATTTTTTTTCTTTTAGGAAGAGAATACTTTTTCTAATGTCAGAATAATATTAAAAAATAATATTAAAAAAATTAAAAAATAATATTAATAATATTTAAAAAAATAATATTAAAAAATATTTTAAAATAATATTAAAAAAATAAAATAAAAAAAATAATAATAATAATAAAATATTAATAGTTTACTCTTTTCTTCATGGACATTAAGGAGCCTCTGTTAGTTGTTTCAGATTAATGACATTTAAAGATGTGTATCAATTAATGTAAAAACACCCGACAGTAAGCTTATTCAGCTTTTCTTAACGGGGCTTTGTTTGTTTTCAAATCTCATAACAGCCCAGTTTGTCTTGAAGGTTTAAGATGAACAATTTAAGATTCAGCTTCCCCTTTCAGTAGAAATAAAAAGTGATCCTGATGGTGTTGAAAATATTAAATACAGTGCATAAGCTTGTTTGCTTAGTTGTTAACTCTGCCAGAGATATCCCTCCACCCTTTTCCCTTTCCCAGTCCCAGTGTATCCTTAGGGTTTTCCCTTCAGGCTGGCAGTGGAGCTCCCTGGGCAGTGCTCAGCCTCTCAATGCTTCCCTGGCACTGGGCAGGCTTCGATTACCGCTAGCATCAGGGACTGCTAAAGGCAACGCCTGGGGGAATTGGAGCAATGGCTATAGCACACCTGGATCAGCGCACTTGGGTTGCCTGGCTATACTTCAATCCACTTCCTCTTGGCAACTCAGAGGAGGAGGCGGAGGGTCACTCAAAATTCGCAGCCCTCACTGGGGAAGCAGGCTGCTTAGAGATAAAGCCGGACCATTCTGAAGCACCAGTGCTTCCATGAGGGTGAGAATTAGTCCAGGCTGGCGGAAAACATTCAGACATTCCTTCTTCCATCCAGCATCTGGCCTCCTGACCTAAACTGTTAGAACCTATGTCAAAGAACCAAGCCAAGATACTCATGACACTGGCCATGGTGGTCCAGTTCCAGCTGTGGCCCCAGAATTGATGCTGGTGCTCTGGGCACCCAGCTTGGCTCTGGTAGGCATGATCTCCTGGTAACAGTGGTAGAAACACAGCTCTCTGGGGGCGACGCTCAGAGCAAAGCCAAGAAGCGGAGGCTGGGAGCCAGAGAAATATGGCGCTGCTCCAGCGCCAGGATCTGAGAAGGAGAGAGGAAGCCATTGGACATCGCTGATCAGAGACACGTCATCCAAGTGTACAATGCTGGTCTCTGCAGAGGCAGATCCACCCTTAACTAGGGAGCTGAAGAGAGGCATTTGTGACTGGGGAGGAATAATAAAGGCAAGAAAAAGGGCAAAGACCTCTCTATCCAATCTATCCTGCTCACCCTGACCTTGGGCCATAGACACACACACTCCTGATGCCTGAATTTCCACCATTATCTGGACTTGAGCCGCCTTCTTCTCAGTTAAGAAACAATTCCTCCGAGACCGACGGACATTGTGCCTCATCTGTGAGGAGTGAATCGCTTGAGTAGGGCACTTAACCATCCTGGAATTATTTGCCCTGTATCATCCCATCCCCACCTCCCACCCTCCAGCAAACATTCTCACACTTCCTTCTCTTTGTACTTGCTGTTCCCTCCGTCCCTGGGAACAAAACCAGGTTGTGGGTCTCCTCCATGTGTAACACTCCCCGGACGTGACAAACAGAAGTAACCTGAGTATTCCATACCTCGAGCCCTCCTATGTCAGTACCTGAGGTTGACTTTTCCACACACATGACAGTTCAGAAGGCATGTCTTAATTCACTTTTTTTGCTCCCTCCCCATTCCTCCACCCCCATCATGTAAGGCTTAGAGAAGGGCCAGGCATGTGATTGGTACTCAGTAAATTTTAAAAAATGTATTTATTCATTTATTTGGCTGCGCTGAGCCTTAGTTGCAGCACGCGGGATCTTCATTGCCCTGTGCAGGATTTTTAGTTGCGGGGGACTAAAGATGCATGTGAGATCTAGTTCCCTGACCAGGGATCAAACCCAGGCCCCCTGCATTGGGAGTGCGAAGTCTTAACCGCTGGACCACCATGGAAGTCCCGGTACTCAGTAAATATTAAATGAGTGAGGTAAGGAAGGAAAAGATGTCTTTTTCTCCGTGCATCTGGATGATCTCCAGCCGGCCCCTTAACTCGGCTCCCCAGCTCTCTGGGCAGGCATCTGTAGGTTGTAGGTTGCAGCCCACACACAGGGAAAGGCCCCTCTGAGTCTAGGCTCTCTAGGGAGCAAAGGGCCTGGCAAACTCTGGGCAGAACGTGAGAGGAAGGGAGGGATGCCAGGTGTCACTGGGAGCTTCTCACCCGGGCTGTGGTCGCTGCCCTAGCAGGGTTCATTTATAACCCAGCTGCTGGCCCTGCCCTCCAAACAGCCCTGCTCCTGGCTGCACCCTTCCTCTTTCCCTTCTCCCCCCCCACCCCTCTGAGTCCACCCTCTATCCTGCTTGCCCACCCAGGGTGGCTGGCAGCACTTAGAATGGACAGAAGGAGAGTGCTGGCTACAAGGGCACAGGCATTTAGGGTTCAATGGGGCTTTCGTAGAGCACCCTCTCTGGGTGTATTCTGGCCTTGGACACTGGAGGCCACCCTAAAGGCACCCTCTTCATCTCCCTGCAGCCTTGGGATGGGCTCTGGGGTCAGCAGTCCTGACACTGGGGCAAGGCTTGCCTCAGCCTAACCTATTTACATAGTAGCGATTTTTTCATCAGCTCAAAAGTATTTGTACTCCAAGATTCCAACTCAATGGCCTGGTTATATTTACACGGACTGACCCTCTGTACCTAGCAATGGGGGTTGGGGAGAGGGAGGGAGATGGAGTGGGGGACGGGTAGGAATGGAACCGACCTCTTCCTGGTTATTTGTTCTCTATCTTCCTAAGGTAACTGGCAAATCCAGGAAAGGCTCTTTAGCCTACTTTGACCTTTGAGCGCCACCTGCTGGCTACCAAGCAGTACTAGATGGGGGAGCCTCCCGGTACTCATAAAGCCAAGAGAAACAGGCAAGCTGTGGAAACCTCAGAGCTGGCGGAAGAACTCTGGAACACTTTGTCTGCCTGTGAATAAAACGAGAGTGTCCAAAAGGGCCTGTATTTTCCTTCTGCTGGTTACAGATGGGCTGCACATGGTGTCTTACGTATGATGAGAGGTCCATGAATACTTAATTTCTCTTTTTCCCAGATCCAGCCTCCCAGCCCCAGCTCCCAGACCCCATGACTGTTCCTGCCCTCAGATCCTCCACTTGCCTGGCTCCTGGCAAAGTCCTGGGTCCAAAATTCAGATTTCCAACTGCACCAGCTCCGATGTCATCTGCCGAACACCCATCTGCTGGCTGAGGTCACCGCTGAGGCCACCATGAGGTGCTTCCCGGGGCTGCATCCTGTCTTCAAGGTACAACCTCTACCCTCCACGTCCCCCTTCACTCAGACCCCAGAGAAAGGAAACAGCCCAACAGTTGTTTAGGATTTTAAAAGCCTAAGCCATCTGGCTGGAACGATGTAAACAAAGATGCTTCAAATTCAACAAGCATTCGTATTCTTCATATTCGTATTCTTATTGTAGCAAAGAGTCTTTACAGCAATTTGTGAATGGAGGAGAGGAAGTGTGACGGATGACTGTGTCAAAATCTTGAGCCTTGCGTTTTTATTTTCAATGTTAAACTCTTTTTATGTTGAGCTAATTACAGATTCACATGCAGCTTTAAGAAATAAGACAGAGAGGTCCCATCTGTCCTATTAAGTCAAGTTACTTACCATTTATTCAGTACATGTTGCAGGGCAGCTCTCCAGAATTCTCTAGCAATCAGTATGAAGTAGAGTAGGAATATAATTTGTTAAACAAAAGTGTTGGTTCTGCTTTTGGAGAGTTACCATTTTGCTGGGAAGAAATGTGGTACATATGGGGGGGGAAGAAAACAACCAACAACAGCAACCAGAGAACAATATTTGGAAACAGTTGAAATCAAGAGAGATCACCATAGACATTATAGGATCGCTGTAGAATGTTCCACAACAACTGAGAAATCTTTAATAAAGTAGATCAAAGGGCAAAGAGAACAGCCCAGATTATTCGTGCCTACCCAAGGAGAGAGGTGGCTAAAGTCCTGCATGAGGGTGACAGGAGTGGAAGAGAGAAATCAAAAGTCTGGTGATGGAGGAAAATCACTGCAGCATGCCTGAGAGCAAGAATGAGAAAGCTAGAACAGAGGTCTAAGCTTCTGCAACACACAGGGGCACACAGGAATGGGTACTGTTGTACTGACATAGAAATACTAACATTTTATAAAAGTGAGTCCAGTATGTATTGCTAGGTGGAAGGTAGCAAAATAAAACTTACTCTTGCCTAGAAAATATTCTCAAAATCTTGAGACTTCAGATATGGAAGAGAAGGGGGAAAAAAGGATACAAGCTGATGAACCGAAGCAACTGTCAGCAACAGTAACGGCAGGAGAAGAAGCCAGTTTGGGAACAAAGATGAGGTGCTCAGTTTTAGATACAAGGAGTTTAAAGTGTTGGTAGGATGTGCAAGTTAGTGTTCGGCAGGCGGAACAACTGAGTTGTGTTTCTTTTGCCGGTCCCCACCTCCACTCCCGAACCTGGCCATGAGCAACAGTGGCCCCTCTGGGGTCATAGTTCCATAGTTCCTACATGGTTGCAGAACGTTCCATAGTACCTCAGAGTTCCAAGATTCATTCCGTGTCGACAAACATTCAAATACCCGCTATGAATGAGCCACATAATCCAAAGGCCAGGACCCCCAGGACTCCATTCCCTCTGTGTTTATACACATTTCTGGTCTTTCTATCCCTTTTACTGTCTAACCTCTGGTCTCTCAGCCTCTAAGTCTTCTGATTTCCCCATATCCTTAGAGAGCCCTAGCTCAGCCATGTTGCCTCCATGTACATCTTGATATGCACTAGTCAGTGTGTTTCTGCCAATCTGGGCCAGGTAACCTGTAATAGGGCATCCCTCGGAACACAGAATAGGAGGATCAAATGCAAAGGTCAGCAGCCTGAATCCCTAAGTGGGTGCAGCTAGACTAGCACTCCTGGAACCCATGTACCATGTGGAAGCTCCCATTTTTCTCCAAGAACACAACAAAAAGGGACACTGTAGATTCACTGCTGTTTCCACCAGGCCCATGTGCTTACAAGGGTTAAAAAAAAAAAAAAGCATAACATATAACCAAATATAACAAGATCAAGGGCCAGCTGAGAGGAAGAATCAAAGCTAGGATTAAGAGCATATAAGCAAAACAGTGTATAAAAAGATAACTCTTAAAATGTAGAGACCAAAGGCCCAATCTGGAAATTATTGGTGTCATCTCAACGTGAGGAGCCTGCCCTGGCCTGGGGTAAGGGCTGTGGGATGGCAAGGACATGACAGATACAGAGAGTCTGAATCCTTGAAACGTCTTACACATTTAGTTTATCTATGCCCCACAGCTTTCCACAAATATTTGAGGAAATTTAAATAAGGTTAACATAATACAGTTAATAAGGCAGAAACAGACATGTATGATCCATTAAAAATCACCTCCTGCCTCCAACCTTTCAGCAACCCACTCACTACCTCACCAAGCAAGAGGTGGAGTTTTAGCTTAGAACTTGCCGTGTCGGATGGGTAATAAAAGACAGTCTCGAGAAATCATAAACTCTCAGAATTTTTGCACTGGCCACTTAGAAGTTTTTCTGGAGAAACTTTGTGAGGTACAGATTGAAACAACCTGAAGACTGAGTTTCAGAAGAGGAGTGAATGAGGGACATTAAAAGACTGAGTCTGAGGTTATGAGTATTAGCATGATTGGGCTAGAGAGAAGAAAAATTGTTTAAGTTAGAGTAACAGTGGGACACTTATGGGAAGCAATTAAGCAGACAATTGAAAAAGGGGTCACTGACATCCAAATTAAACTATCAAGACTGAATGTGGGGGACTTCCCTGGTGGCACAGTGGTTAAGAATCTGCCTGCCAATGCAGGTGACACGGATTCCAGCCCTGGTTCGGGAAGATCCCACATGTCGGAGGAACTAAGCCCGTGCACCACAACTACTGAACCTGTGTTCTAGAGCCCGCAAGCCACAACTACTGAGCCTGTGCTCTAGAGCCCGTGCTCAGCAATAAGAGAAGCCCCCGCGATGAGAAGCCCACACACCACAATGAAGAGTAGCCCCTGCTCACCACAACTAGAGAAAGCCCGCACACAGCAATGAAGACCCAATGCAGCCAAAATAATAAATAAATAATAAAATTTAAAAAAAAAAAAGACTGAATGTGGGTGGGCCAAGGACTCACTCCAGTCTTCAAATCATTCCACCATAATAAACAACAAGGTCCCACTGTATACCACAGAGAACTATATTCAGTATCCTATTATAAACCATAATGAAAAAGAATATATTAAAAAAGATATATATATGTATAACTGAAGCACTTTGCTGTACAGTGGAAATTAACACATTATAAATCAACTATACTTCAATAAAAAAAAATTCCACCCTAATCTACCAGGAGAGTCTGGTGCAACGAGTCTTCTTTTACTGGGACAATCTGCCCAGGAATCACTGCATATAAGAGGCTTACTATTGCCTCTAAATCTTTGTTAATGGTGATTGCCATTTGGACTACACACCCCTAATTTTCCCATCAATCCTCTCTCTCCCTTCTTTTTACACCAGGTTCAAAATACCTTTGGGGGGTTTCCCTGGTGGCGCAGTGGTTGAGGGTCCGCCTGCCGATGCAGGGGACACGGGTTCGTGCCCCGGTCCGGGAGGATCCCACATGCCACGGAGCGGCTGGGCCCGTGGGCCATGGCCGCTGGGCCTGCGCGTCCGGAGCCTGTGCTCCGCGACGGGAGGGGCCACAGCGGTGAGAGACCCGCGTACCGCAAAAAAGAAAAAACACCTTTGGGAATCTTGGTCACATTCCTTTGATCTGACTTTGATCACTTCTTACCCCTCACTCCATCTGTACTCTTGTAAGGCTGCACTGCTGCACAACTCCAGGTGGGCACTCACATTGGATCCTCTGTGAATGGTTTCCACTGCAGTGTGTGACATGGTGGCCATCTGTAAACAGTAAGAGAAAGGATCAAGAGTTCTAATGCCAAGTCTTCTCTTTTACCTAGAAGCTCTGCTCTAGAGGTCACCATTTTGTCTCTCCCTCTTCTCCACAATATCCTAACAGCAGCTCCTGTCATTCCACTGCTGCCCCCTAGAGGGCTCTCTATTTAAACCATGAGGAATAAACTGAGGAATTAAAATGTGCGGTTTTAGTGTCTCATCTTCAGACCAGGTGGGTTATATTTTCTACGTTGTGGACTAGCTGAAATCAAAGCAACAATAACTACTTAAAAAGAGGACCGTTGACACTTAACTGAATAAAATGTTACAGCATGGAGAATTCCCTGGTGGTCCAGTGTTTAGGATTTGGCACTTTCACTGCAGGGGCCTGGGTTCGATCCCTGGTCAGGGAACTAAGGTCCCGCAAGCCACGGCATGGCCAAGAAAACCAAACCAAAACAAACAAACAAAAGAAACAAACCAAAAAACCCCTAGATGTGTCAGGTAATGATGAGGTTCAAACAACAGGCTTTGTAAATTACCAGGGACTCCTAGAGCACTCCCTCCTGTCTATCCCTGCTGCAGAGTTACTACTTTTTTTTTTTTTTTAAGCCTATACTGTATAAGTAGTGTTTCTTTCATTCCTTCTCATGGTTTATTCCTACTCTCTCACTTTGTGAAAAAACTAAAGCTCGCTTGAGATTTGCTTATTTTACTGGTTTATTTTTTAAATGTTTTATGTGTATTCTTGTTTCTCCACTTCCTACATTATCAATTTGTGTTATTTGCTTCCTCTCACTCTCTTCACGTTTAAAGCCTTATACTAACGTAAGATGTTAACAATAGAGGAAACTAGGTGTGGAGTATATGAAAACTCTCAGTACAACCTTCAATTTTGTACACTTTTTCTGTAAATCTCAGTACAATTTTTCTGTAAATCTAGAACCACTCTTAAAGTTTATTTTAAAGATTAAAACATTGGCAAGGGTATACAACAAGTTTTTTAAAGCAGAAGTCATGATTTTAATAATCAACGAGGTGGAATTCGAGCCAAGAGAGCAAGGTTACTTTATAAAGCTAAAGGGTACAACTGGAGAAAATCAATTACAGGAAAAAAACTGTAACAAACACAAATACATGGAGGCTAAACAGTGTGTTACTAAATTACCAAGAGATCACTGAAGAAATCAAAGAAGAAATCAAAATATACATAGAAACAAATGACAATGAAAACACGATGACCCAAAACCTATGGGAAGCAGCAAAAGCAGTTCTAAACAAAAAATCTTAAAATCTGTATGGAGACACAAAAGACCCCGAATAGCCAAAGCAGTCTTGAGGGAAAAAAATGGAGCTGGAGGAATCAGACTCCCTGACTTCAGACTATACTACAAAGCTACAGTAATCAAAACAATATGGTACTGGCACAAAAACAGAAATATAGATCAATGGAACAGGATAGAAAGCCCAGAGATAAACCCACGCACCTATGGTCAACTAATCTATGACAAAGGAGGCAAGGATATACAATGGAGAAAAGACAGTCTCTTCAATAAGTAGTGCTGGGAAAACTGGACAGCTACATGTAAAAGAATGAAATTAGAACACTCCATAACACCATACACAAAAATAAACTCAAAATGGATTAAAGACCTAAATGTAAGACTGGATACTATAAAACTCTTAGAGGAAAACATAGGAAGAACACTCTTAGATATAAATCACAGCAAGATTTTTTTTTTTTTTTTTTTGTGGTATGTGGGCCTCTCACCATTGTGGCCTCTCCCACTGCAGTGCACAGGCTCTGGACGCACAGGCTCAGCGGCCATTGCCCAAGGGCCCAGCCGCTGCGTGGCATGTGGGACCCCCCCAGACCGGGGCACGAACCCATGTCCCCTGCATCGGCAGGTGGACTCTCAACCACTGCGCCACCAGGGAAGCCCCAGCAAGATCTTTTTTGATCCACCTCCTAGAGTAATGGAAATAAAAACAAAAATAAACAAATGGGACCTAATGAAACTTAAAAGCTTTTGCAAAGCAAAGGAAACTACAAACAAGACAAAAAGACAACCCTCAGAATGGGAGAAAATATTTGCAAATGAATCAACGGACAAAGGATTAATTTCCAAAATATATAAACAGCTCATGCAGCTCAATATTAAAAAAACAAACAACCCAATCAAAAACTGGGCAGAAGACCTAAATAGACATTTCTCCAAAGAAGACATGCAGATGGCCAAGAAGCACATGAAAAGCGCTCAACATCACTAATTATTAGAGAAATGCAAATCAAAACTACAGTGAGGTATCACCGCACACTGGTCAGAATGGGCATCATCAGAAAATCTACAAACAACAAATGCTGGAGAGCGTGTAGAGAAAAGGAAACTCTCTTGCAGTGTTGGTGGGAATGTAAATTGATACAGCCAATATGCAGAACAGTATGGAAGTTCCTTAAAAAACTAAAAATCGGGGCTTCCCTGGTGGCTCAGTGGTTGAGAGTCCACCTGCCGATGCAGGGGACATGGGTTCATGCCCCGGTTCGGGAAGATCCCACATGCTGCGGAGCAGCTGGGCCCGTGAGCCATGGCTGCTGAGCCTGCGCGTCTGGAGCCTGTGCTCCGCAACGGGAGAGGCCACAACAGTGAGAGGACCGCATACCGCAAAAAAAAAAACAACTAAAAATCGAATTACCAGGGCTTCCCTGGTGGCGCAGTGGTTGAGAATCTGCCTGCTAATGCAGGAGACATGGGTTCGAGCCCTGGTCTGGGAGGATCCCACATGCTGTGGAGCAACTAGGCCTGTGAGCCACAACTACTGAGCCTGCGCGTCTGGAGCCTGTGCTCCGCAACAAGAGAGGCTGCGATAGTGAGAGGCCCGCGCACTGCGATGAAGAGTGGCCCCCGCTCGCCGCAACTAGAGAAAGCCCTCGCACAGAAACAAAGACCCAACACAGCAAAAAAAGTAAAATTAAATTAAATTTTAAAAAAGATCTTAAAAAAAAAAAATCAAATTACCATATGACCCAGCAATCCCACTACTGGGCATATACCCAGAGAAAACCGTAATTCAAAAAGACACATGCACCTCAATGTTCACTGCAGCACTATTTACAATAGCCAGGTCATGGAAGCAACCGAAATGTCCATCGACAGATGAATGGATAAAGAAGATGTGGCACATATATACAATGGAATATTACTCAGCCATAAAAAGGAATGAAATTGGGTCTTTTTTTTTTTTTATGCGGTACGCGGGCCTCTCACTTTTGTGGCCTCTCCCGTTGCGGGGCACAGGCTCCGGACGCGCAGGCTCAGCGGCCATGGTTCACGGGCCCGCTCCGCGAAATGTGGGATCCTCCTGGACCGGGGCACGAACCCGTGTCCCCCGCATCGGCAGGCAGACTGTCAACCACTGCGCCACCAGGAAAGCCTGAAATTGGGTCATTTGTAGAGACGTGGATGCACCTAGAGACTGTCATACAGTGAAGTAAGTCAGAAAGAGAAAAACAAATACCATATGCTAACGCATATATATGGAATAAAAATGGTACTGATGAACCTAGTGTCAGGGCAGGAATATAGACGTAGACAAGGAGAATGGACTTGAGGACACGGCAGGGAGGGGAAAGCTGGGGCAAAGTGAGAGTGGCATTGACATATATACACTACCAAATAAAATAGTTAGCTAGTGGGAAGCAGCAGCATAGCACAGGGAGATCAGCTCGGTGCTTTGTGATGACCTAGAGGGGTGGGATAGGTAGGGTGGGAGGGAGGCTCAAGAGGGAGGGGATATGGGGACATGTGTATGCATATGGCTGAGTCACTTTGTTATACAACAGAAACTAACACAGTAATGTGAAGCAATTATACTCCAATAAAGATCTATTAAAAAAAAGGGTACAATTGGCAATGAAAATGTAACGATTATGATTATCAATGTACCAAACAACATAAAAGTAACCTTCACAAAGCAGAAATTACAAAATAAGCAAGAAGAAGGAAACAGAAACGTGCTAATAAAAAAGAGGCTTTAAATTACTTGTTTCATCCAATCAAAAACAAATAATAATTTTTTTTAAAACTAAAAATAGGGAAGTTCCCTGGCGGTCTAGTGGTTAGGACTCAGCGCTTTCACTGCTGGGGCCCAGGTTCAACCCCTGGTTGGGTAACTAAGATCCTGCAAGCTGTGCAGTGAGGCCATAAAAAAAAAAATAGTTAAAATAAAAACCCTAAAAATAGAGTTGACCTAAACAATATAATTAACAAAGCAGACCTTACTGATATATATCAAACTCTGCATCCTAAAAGCAGAGGATACTTCATCCTTTCAATTGTCCAATAATATTTATTAAAATTAATCATATTTAAGTCTTTAAGAAATATTTCAAACACCCCCAAAACAGAAATAATGCAGAAAATATCCTATAATCATATTGCAACAAATGAATTTAATAAGAAAATCAAAGAGTCCTCTCTGTCCTGGAAGTTAAAAATAAAGCTCTCTTTCATATAATTGGGTCAAAATGGAAACATAACCCAAAACAAAAGAATTAATGGAAATAATAAAAATAATAATGTAAAGAACATATACCAGAATCTATGAAATGTGGCTCAAGTAGTACTCAGAGGAATACTTAATCACCTTAAATACATATTTCAAAACAAAATGGAGAAATAAGCATCTTTTTTAAAGGATAGAAAATAATAACAAAATAAACCAAAGGAAAGCTGCAGAAAGGAACAAATGAAGAAAACCAAATTATAATAAATTAGAAAACAAGAAAAACAGAAATACTATATAAATCTAAAATACTTTTTTTAAAGGTAAATAACTCATTAGCCCAATCAAAAATGAGGAAGTGAGAAAGTGCAAATATACAAAAGAACAAATAATGGAAGGAAATAAAGAGACTCTGAAAAGTGGTACTAGCATGTGGATTGAGGAGTAAGACCAGAGTGCAAACTGGCAGTGAGTTTACTATTTTTTTTTCCCTTCCAGTAGCCCCTAAACTGACTTCAAGGCAGCCTAAAAACTGGAAGTGTAAATCAGCATGGACAGAGAGAGCTTCAGGGGAAGCTCTCAGGTCCGGCTTAGATCGTGGGAAAGGGATCACCTGGGAATGACAACGGTAGCAGCAAGGACCTATAGGTACTCACAACTCTGAAGAAGTGGAACTTTCCTCTCCAATTAGAAGAGGTGTGGTCCCAAGAGGATGGGAAAAACCCCACGGACTTTTTTTCCTCTCTGTCCTCTTGCTGCTTGAACCCAGACGAGGGCACAATTGTAATAAATGTACAGCAAAGTGGGGTAAATTAAGCCCTAATTTTCTGGCTGGAGGACCGAAAAGGGAAATCCCAGGGAACTTGAAAGCACTGGGGTTACCACAGAGAGGGAAGTTCTTAGGAAAGAAACCCCAAAATGTTGTATATGAACCCCTGGGCTCACTCCTGAACTGCACAAGTAAGGATCAGATCACAAACAGACAGGAGAACTGAACAAAGTCAACAGACTTTGAGAACTGAATTAAATGACAGGCTACCACTGGCCACTGGGTGGCACAAACGTGGGACAGATCCAAATAGCATTGCAAAGGCCTGGAAAATAGAACTGTCATTGAAACCACAACCACAGAACACTGATTGGAATTTGTGACCTGAATCCAACCAGCTCAATTGCCTGAGAAAACAAAAATACCAGCATGCTCTATAGGACTTAAACAAGATCGAGTCTCATAACATAATATTCAAAATATCCAGATTACACTCCAAAATTACTCGTACCAGGAATATCTCAACTCACATGAGAAGAGACAATAGATATCAATGTGAAGATACTGGGACAGATGTTGGGATTATTTGACAAAGACTTTGAAGGAATGATTATAAAATACTCCAACAAGTAAGGGCAAACACTGTTGAAATGAATGAAGAGATGGAAAATCTCAGGAAAATAAATAGAAAATATAAAGAAGAACCAAATGAATATTCTAGAACTGAAAATTACAATAAGTAAATTTTTTTTTTAATTCATCAAATGAACTCAATGACAGAAAGGAACTGATGAAAGAAAGATTCAGTGAACTTGAATACAGATAATAGGGATTTCCCTGGTGGTCCAGCGGTTGAGAATCTGCCTTCCAATGCAGGGGACGTGGGTTTGATCCCTGATCGGGGAACTAAGATCCCACATGCTGCAGGGCAACTAGGCTGAGCCTGTGCGCCACAACTAAAGAGCCTGAGTGCCACAACTACTGAGCCCACATGCTCACACAACTACTGAGCCTGCAGGCCACAACTAGAGAACCTGCACACCACAACTAGAGAGAAGCCCACACACTGCAACTAAGACCTGATGTAGCCAAAAATAAATAAATAAAATAAAAAGTATACATATATTTATAGAAACTATGCAATTTGAATAACATAGAGGAAAAGAGATTGAAAAAAGTAAACAGTGCCTCAAGGATATGTAGGACAAAACCAAAAGGTCTAACATTCATGTCATCAGAGTCAAAGAAGCACAGGAAAGAGAGTGTGGTATAGGAAAAAACTTCTTAAAAAGAAATAATGGCTTAACAAAGCTTCTCAAATTTTATAAAAGATATAGACCTATAGATTCCAAAAGCTCACCAAATTACCAACAGGATAAAAAACCAACCAAACAAAAAATCGTCACCCAGGCATATTACAAGCAAACCACTGAAAACTAAAAACAAAGAAAAAATCTTGAAAGCAGACAGAGAAAACAAACACACTTCTATAGAGAAACAATGATCCAAATGAGTGTGGAGTTCTCATTAGAAACAATGGAGGCCAGAATAAAGTAGAATAATATTTTGTAAGTGCTGAGAGGAAAAAAAACCTGTTAACTCAGAATTCTATATCCAGCAAAAATATCCTGGAGAAATGATGATGAAATAAAGACATTCTCAGATGAAGAAAAACTAAGAGAATCCATTGCCAGCAGACCTGCTCCAAAAGAATTGCTAAAAGAAGTTATTCAAACAGAAATGATATGAGCAGGAAACTTGGGTCACTGGGAATAAAGGAAGAACAACAGAAATTTCAAATATCCTCTCCTAATGAATTATTAAATATGTTTGATGGTGGACAGCAAGTATTCTAACATTACTAATGGGTTTTAATATATGTAGACGGTGATCTAACTGGATGACCTCTGATTCCATCTGCTTCTCACTCTGAAAACAACTGCTGCTTCTCCCTCTGCTCAGCATGTCTTTTTTCTGCCATGTGGCGTCTACTTTTTTTGTAACTTCTGTTTCCTATGGCCAGCTTGGCCTCTCTGGCTTCTCTCCATCTTTGAAGGTATGGCTAACTGCCCGATTCTCTCTGGTTTCCCATACCACCACCATCAGCACCACCACACACAGAGACATACTCACATCACAGTGAGCAGAATGGCCCTGCTCCTTCTGGTTTTGACAGTGGCTCCGCTCAAGTATACCTCTTAGGCTGCTAGACAGCGTATGATTTGTCTCTTTTGGGGTGAGTGGCCACCTGTGGCTGAACAGCAGTTTCATTTTGTGTAAAGCAAGAACACTCAGAGCTTTCCCTCAGCAAGGGACGTGGATGTGGAATATTTCCTTATAAGGGGATGGCAGGCATGATGATTGCCATGTGGAGTACAGCTGCACTAAACTGTTAGTCTGAGAACCATGTCAGACACTTTCACCCTTCTAGGCCTTTATTTGGTCTGTTCCTTCCTTCTGGAATGTCTTTTCCTCTTCTCTGCCTAGAAAACTGTAAAACCCAGCACAAGGACTGAGTAAGTCACTCCCTCTCCCCCGAGTCCTTATTGCCCTTACATCCAACTTCTATTCAAGCGTTAATATGCTGTTTGACACCGTTTGTGCATGCATTTGTCTCCCCAACCAGACAGTAAGTTCCGAAGGGAGGGATTCAGGAGCTATTCATTGCTGTATTCTCATTACCAAACATGTTCGTTCATACATTCAGTTATTCATTCAACAAATATTAATTAAATGTCCACTGTGTATCAGTCACTGTACCAGGCACTGGGATGCAAATGTGAACAAGGCAGATAGAGTCCCCTTGGAGATTAGTGTGTGTTGCAGTGTGGCACATAGTACATGTTCAAGAACTTATTTTGAATTGGATTGCACTTGCTTATAGTCACTCTACCAAGGATTCTTTTGACCTTTCTCAGACATCAAAGCTTTACATATGCAAAGCAGTGGACAGTGAAGTGGGCCATGAGGTACTCTTCTACAACTCCAAGAGGTGCTTCAAACTTGATTTGCCAAAAGCCAAGTTTATTGTACTTCCCAATCCTTCCACTCCTTATGTGTCCCGCATCTCAGTAAATGATACCATCATACACCTACTTGCCTCAGCCAGGAACCAGGAAGTCTTACTGGATCAGCCTCTCTTGCCTTCTCTCCCCCTTTTCCACACTCTCTCTCACATCCTTCTCTCCATTCTCTCCCTACCATCACCAGTGGAATAAGTCTTGATAATTCCACTTCCTTAGCATCTCTTTCACCCTCCCCTACCTCTATTCCTGCTAACCCTGCCTGTTGCTGGCCCTTATCATCTCTCACCAGCACTCCAAAGAACTCTTCTCATGAGTCTCCTGTTTCCTTCCCAACCACATCACTTATCTCTTCCTGATCCCAACCTCATGAATTTCCCTGAAATTATACCAGCTCCCTGGAACTCTTGTTGCCTATTTGCCCAGAGTGCCTCCCCTCTCCCCAGCTCTCCTCTGTTCCCACCAACCTGGCAGATGCCAACTCAGATTTCAAGGCTCAGTTCAAGTTGTTCCCCTGAGAAGTCTTTTCTGTCTCCACAAGGTAAACTGACCCGTCCCTGCTTTGTGCTCCACACCCTATATAGAATTCATTCTTATAGTAACATACGGTTGCATTTTTTTAAATCATTTTGTTTCCCCCACCAGACTAGGAACTCCTTGAGGACAAAAATCTCTGTATTCTTGGTGCCTGGTATATAACAGGTGCTCAACAAACATTTTGTGAATGAATCCAGTAAACAAAATACTTTCCTATCTTTACCCTTCCTTTTCTGTGAAACAAGTAACCAGGCCTTCTAGAAGGTGCTTCTTTGAGTCTCTGTAAGAGTTAAATTAAATAATTCATTGGCTGCCTGCCACAGTAGAGCTGAGAGAGCCAACTTCACCTAATTCTCCCTACCCCGAGGCCCGTCACACAACCGCCTCATGACCACATCTTGATAGGGCCTCTATTCCTGGGCCCTACCAAAGACAGGTGGGAGCACGATCTTCACTCAATCTCATGTTTATATCCTTCATTCCCAAACACTCATTTCTGCCCCTCCTTCAACCTCTTCTCTTTGTCCTCTGCCACAATTTTATTCCTCAACTCTTCCCATAATATCCCTCTTCTTCATCCCCCAAACTTTATCTCCTTTGTCTCCACACCATCGACATTCTATCCCCAAGCATAATCGTTTCATAAAAGCTACTGAACATCTGTGATGCCCAGGCCCTGTGCCAGGCACTGAAGGTAAACAGAGGAATGAAGTATAGTCGCTATACATGGGAAACTCAAAGAGGCCAAACAAGTATCTAACGAGATAATATAGAAAGACCAATCTAGTCTCTCAATAATCAGTGTCCTTAGGTTCTGGAAGGGATGGTACCACCAACAGTGGAGATGGTCAGAAAATTCTTCTTGGAGGAGACAAGGCTTGACTTGGTTTTGAACTAGGGTTCTTGGACAAGTTCAGAAAAATGGAATCAGAATTTAAGCTGAGTTAGCAGTTTGAGCAAAGATCCAGGAGTCAACAGGTAAAAGGCGTTTTCAGAGAACAGTGATTAAATTATTTGGGCTGGAATGGAAAGGAGGTATAGAAGAGTCATGGTGATGAGATTAGAAAGATAATTTGGTGCTAGACTGTGAGAGGTATCATCACCAGGTTGAGGAATTGGGACAGTGGCAGCTAAGCAAGAAGGTGAGGAATTCTATGTTGAGGAGGAATAGAAGATTAAGATGTAAATAGTGTTTTATAGGTTGGTGTGACAGCTATGAGGACATGGATAAGGGCAGGGAGGGATCTGTGGCAGGATGACTGTCATGGTGTAGGTGGTGAAAAGAGGGAAAGAAAAGATGATATGGGGACTTCCCTGGTGGCACAGTGGTTAAGAATCCGCCTGCCAATGCAGGGGACATGGGTTCGAGCCCTGGTCAGGGAAGATCCCACATGCTGCGGAGCAACTAAGCCCGTGCACCACAACTACTGAGTCTGCTCTTCAGAGCCCGCGAGTCACAACCACTGAAGCCCGTGTGCCACAACTACTGAAGCCTGTGCGCCTAGAGCCCGTGCTCCGCAACAAGAGAAGCCACCGCAATGAGAAGCCCTTGGCAACTAGAGAAAGCCCGTGCACAGCGATGGAAAACCCAACACAGCCAATAAATAAATAAATAAATAAATAAAATCTATTTAAAAAAAAAGATGAGGATATGAGGAGAAAGATATTGAGAGAAGAAACAATTGGACCAAAGCCAGGGTTCTGAGCACATGAATTTAGGGGAATATAAATGACAAAAACAGGAAATCTGGAAGAAGGAGCCCTTTTGAGACAAATGGCTGACCTTGGTTGTAGACAAGGTCCAAGTGAGAGGGGTGGGTAAGAGATCAAGGAAGAGATGTCCAGCAGGTTGTAGGAGATACAGACTCGAAACTCTTGAGGTAAGTCAGGTATTGAAGAGGAAACTGGGGAAGTCATCTGCTTGGAAGTGGTCTTCAAGAGCAAAGAATGTAGAGGGAAGAGCGGGTAGCCAAGGACTGAGCCTTGAGGTTTATTTCCTGTTAGGGGTGAGGAAGAAAAAGCAAGAAAGCTAATGTGGGGGTTAGGAAGAGAATTAGCACAGGGCCTAAGAAGGCAATGGTAGAGAAGGATTCTAGGTTTAGGGAGGTAACTGTTGTTTGCTGTGGATTTGAGTTTGTACTATATGTGTTATGTATGCATTGGGAAAAGTGTGAAAGGACGTACACCAAATTATTAGGATCAGTCACCTCTCCAAAGTGAAAAAGAGTTGAGGGCTTTCCCTTCTGTTATGCATGAATTTCTACAATTAGTTGACATTACTTTTATAATTACCATTCACTCCCACTCTAGCCAAAGAATAGTGAGAAAACCACTTTTCTCTCCCACATCTTTCTATCTCTCTTTCCAGCCATCCCTCTTAGCTTCTTCTCAGCCAGTGTCCTCACCTCTCCCCCAGCACACCCCTAAAAATCCCCACTCCAGCCTTTAAGCTCTCCGCTCTGATTTCCTCAAAGTGTTGATCACCTATTCTTTGCAGGGGGAGGGTAAACTGTCCCAGGTGGTAATATAAAAAGAGAGCTTGTTTCTGCCTCTGAAGTTTTGTTTATGGTGGTTCCCATGACAGTTCCTTCCCACCTAGCTATTGTTTCTATCTTTAATGACACCTTCTACAGGAAGCACTCCAAGATTACAACTATCTGGCTTTGACTGAAGCTTTACTCTGATCTTCCACATCTTGATACTTACTAGGCAAAACAGTAACAATCATACAGTGATATCTTACCTGTGGATGATGTAAGTGATTTACAAAGCACTCTCACTTGCATTATTTCATTTGAGCCTCACCTGGGAGGTAAGCATGACATGTTTTTCCCATGGAACAAACAAAGAAACTAAGGCTCAGATGACTACAGGTAAATGATAGAATGGGAACTAAAATGCAGAATTTCTGACTCACAGTTTAGTGCTTTTTATATAACATCTCATTGTTTATATAGTGTGACTTCTTTAATATCGTCATGTCTTCTTTGGATACGCACCTTCATCTTCTTACTCAAGTTGCAAAAACTAATAATAATAAGTGACATTACCTCAGGATGAGGACATCTTCTCATTTGACTGAAGCTTTATTTTCAGACTGAAGCAATACCATTTTTATTATAACTTTAGGTCATCTTTAATGTCTTGCTATTTTTACATACCACACCCCCACGTGTAATGACTAGATTCTAACACTTGTTCCTATTACAGTATCTCTTAAATTCACTCTTCCATCCTCACTACTAAACCCACCTCTTCTTTCTTTGAAAGAAGGGTTTATTCAAAGGTGGGTTTATTATATTTCTAAGAGGATAATTATTTTCTCAGATTTGTATAATAGAAAGAATCACAAAGAAAATAACAAGTAAGAAGCTGAAAACTTGGTAACTACTATGGGACTTGCCCTCCTGACATTAAAAAAAAAAACCCGGAATTTATGCAAAAACAAACATTTTCAAACACAGAAAAACAGGTAGTATGGGACTGTGAAGGGAAACTAATGAGATGAAAGCTACAATTGCCCAGGCTTTCTGCCTGCAGGAAGTTTCTGGACTGCAACATAGGAGGGGAATCTCAAAAGAGCTTCACTGAACTGAGGAAACAGAGATCAGAGTTCAGGGAGGTCGAGGGGGCAGAACGCCAGAGAGGAGGAACATACACAGAGAAAGAGCTTCAGAAACCTGCACGGGGGTCTCCTTGAGTGTCGGGCTCAAAACCAATCTGACCAAGGGTGCAATTCCACGAGGCTAGGCAAACAATTGCCAGAAAGAGGACAATTACTTGCGGATTTGTAAGTCAACATTTCTGCCCAAAATGGAGTTGCTTATGCTAAGTTCCATGTCAAACCGAGACTTGATCATAGTTTCGGCTTCCTCAGAAATGGAATTAATGCAGTCAATGTAAGATCACTTGATCAGCATTAGTTAGATAACCTGCCTGATAGACCCCTGCCATCCCTTAAAGGAAAGTAACTGCAATAACCAACCCAATTTTTCGCCTAGTCTAGTTTCCTTGTTCCCACTCCTTTCTGCCTACAAACATCCTTCATTTTGTACAGCTCCTCAGAGCGCCTTTCTTTCTGCTAGATTGGATGCTACCTGATTTGAATAGATTTTTGCCCAAATAAACTTTAAAAATTTTAATATGTACCAGTTTATCTTTTCACACAACAAAATCAAGCATCCAACAGCATAAAATTCACAATATCTGGAATCCAGTCAAAAATTACTAGCAATGCATGGGACTTCCCTGCTGGTCCAGTGGGTAAGACTCTGCGCTACCAATGTAGGGGACCCGGGTTTGATCCCTGGTCAGGGAACTAGATCCTGCATGCTGCAACTAAGAAACCACATGCTGCAACTAAGAAGTCCGCATGCCACAACAAAGTTCCTGTGTGCCACAACTAAGACCTGGTGCAGCCTAAATAAATAAATAAGTAAATATTTAAAGAAAAAAAGTAAGAGACAAACTAATAATAACTAGGCAAAACACTTGGACAGGCAATTCACAAAAGAAGAGATCCAGGGACTTCCCTGGTGGCACAGTGGTTAAGAATCCGCCTACCAATGCGGGGGACACGGGTTCGATCCCTAGTCCAGGAAGATCCCACATGCCGCAGAGCAACTAAGCCCGTGCACCACAACTACTGAGCGTGCACTCTAGAGACTGTGAGCCACAACTACTGAGCCTGTGCATCACAACTACTGAAACTCATGTGTCCTAGAGCCCACAAGCCACAACTACTGAGCCCACATGCTCTAGGGCCCGTGTGCTGCAACAAGAGTAGCCACCGAAAAGAGAAGCCCGCGCACTGCAACAAAGAGTAGCCCCCGCTCGCTACAACTAGAGAAAGCTCACATGCAGCAACGAAGACCCAACGCAGCCAAAAATAAATAATTAAAAAAAGAAGAGATCCAAATAGTAATAAGTATATTTTTAAATTCCCAACCTCATTAATAATCAGAGAAATACAACTTAAAACTTCAATGAGATACAACTACATGCTTCTGGAATAGCTAAAATAAAAACACTCATAACACCAACGATTACTGAGGATGTGGAACAATTCCCATTCACTGCTCATGAGAACTTAAATTCCTAGAGCCACTTTGGAAAATCACTGGCATTTTCTAAATAAAGTTGAATTTGCTCATATCCTACAAACTAGCGATTCCAATTCTAGGTACACACCCATGAGAAACTCTTGCCCATACACACCACATACATGAAAAAGATGACATTATTCTTTCTTTTCTTTTAAATTAATTTATTTTTTATTTATTTATTTTTGGCTGCCTTGGGTCTTCGTTGCTGCGCACGGGCTTTCTCTAGTTGCGGCAAGCGGGGGCTACTCTTCTTTGCGGTGCATGTGCTTCTCATCGTGGTGGCTTCTCTTGCTGCGGAGCACGGACTCTAGGTGCGCAGGCTTCAGTAGTTGTGGCACGCTGGCTCCAGAGTGCAGGCTCAGTAGTTGTGGCACACGGGCTTAGCTGCTCCACAGCATGTGGGATCTTCCCGGACCAGGGATCGAACCTGTGTCCACTGCATTGGCAGGCGGATTCTTAACCACTGTGCCACCAGGGAAGTCCAAGATGACGTTATTCTTAACAGCTATTAATAGGTAACCATCCATTGTCCATCAACAGTGAAATAGATATATTAATTGTGGTATATTCATATAAAAGACACTGCAAAGCAATAAAAATGAATGAACTATAGCTATATGCAGCAACATGAATTAATATTACAAATACTGAGCTAAGAAAGCAAGATAAAAATAATTTAGTATGATTCCATTTATATAAAGTTCAAAAACAGTCAGAACTAAATAATGCATATCTACATGGAAAAGCTATAAAGATAGGCAAGGAAATGGTTATCACAAGATTAGAAGAGTGGTTATTTCTGGGAGAGGTTTTCTTTGGGGGGAGGGTGGTATAGATAATAGGATACTGGCAATATTATAATTCTTGAACTGGGTTATGGTGACCTGGTGCTTTTTTTTTAAATTAATTTGTTTATTTTTGGCTGCGTTGGGTCTTCGTTGCTGTGCGCGGACTTTCTCTAGTTGCAGTGAGGGGGGACTACTCTTCGTTGCTGTGCGCAGACTTCTCATCGTGGTGGCTTCTCTTGTTGTGGAGCACGGGCTCTAGGTACGCAGGCTTCAGTAGTTGTGGCACGCAGGCTCAGTAGTTGTGGCTTGCGGGCTCTAGGGCACAGGCTCAGTAGTTGTGGCCCACGGGCTTTCTTGCTCTGCAGCATGTGGGATCTTCCCGGACCAGGGCTCAAACCCTTGTCCCCTGTATTGGCAGGCGGATTCCCAACCACTGTGCCACCAGGGAAGTCCCCCCCTGGTGCTTTTTAATTGCTTAATTTTCTTCTTTAAATTTCACATGTGCTCTTTTGGATTTTTTTAAAATATTTATTTATTTATTTATTTTGGCTGCACGGGTCTTAGTTGCGGCACGCAAGATCTTTGTTGCGGCACGCGGGCTTCTTAGTTGCAGCATGCATGTGGGACCTAGTTCCCTGACCAGGGATCAAACCGGGCCCCCTGCATTGGGAGCATAGAGTCTTACCCACTGGACCACCAGGGAAGTCCCTCTTTTGGATGTTTATACAGTCCATACTAAAATAGTTTAAGAAAAGAAAAAGTCATGACATATTTAAGGATCACCAACATAAGTTAAATCATTGAGGAACTTAAAGCTCACAAGAAAGATTTAAAAGAATACCCAGAAATTGGTTGTCCAACCAGAAAAATGTGTAATCAAAAAGAACAAAAGTGGGCTTCCCTGGTGGCGCAGTGGTTGAGAGTCTGCCTGCCGATGCAGGGAACACGGGTTCGTGCCCCGGTCAGGGAAGATCCCACATGCCGCGGAGCGGCTGGGCCCATGAGCCATGGCCGCTGAGCCTGCGCGTCCGGATCCTGTGCTCCACAACGGGAGGGGCCACAACAGTGAGAGGCCCGCGTAACGCAAAAAAAAAAAAAAAAAAAAAGAACAAAAGTAAGAGAGAGAGACACACAGAATGGTAGGAAATGTTAAGGCCTTGGCAAAATCAATTCATACTCTACTGGTTAGAAATACAAACAAGGAACCGTGTGTATCAAGTTAGATCAAGGTCAGAGACAGGACAGACCAGTGGCTCTTAGCCTTTTAGGGACACCCATTTCTGAAGAATCTGATGAAAGTTAAGAACGCTTTCTCCAGAAAAATCACATTTATGGAAATTTATTTGCAATTTCAAGGGATTCACAGACACACTAAAGCTCAACCATGAACAGAGGGTGTTTGGACCCCAGGTTAAAAACCTTTGCTGTAAAGGATTAATCTCCAAAATTTACAAGCAGCTCATGCAGCTCAATATCAAAAAAAACAAACAACCCAATCCAAAAATGGGCAGAAGACCTAAACAGACATTTCTCGAAAGAAGATATACAGATTGCCAACAAACACATGAAAGAATGCTCAACATCATTAATCATTAGAGAAATGCAAATCAAAACTACAATGAGATATCACCTCACACCGGTCAGAATGGCCATCAAAAAATCTACAAACAATAAATGCTGGAGAGGGTGTGGAGAAAAGGGAACCCTCTTGCACTGCTGGTGGGAATGTAAATTGATACAGCCACTATGGAGAACAGTATGGAGGTGGCTTAAAAAACTAAAAATAGAACTACCATGTGACCCAGCAATCCCACTACTGGGCATATTCCCTGAGAAAACCATAATTCAAAAAGAGTCATGTACCAAAATGTTCATTGCAGCTCTATTTACGATAGCCAGGACATGGAAGCAACCTAAGTGTCCATCAACAGATGAACGGATAAAGAAGATGTGGCACATATATACAATAGAATATTACTCAGCCATAAAAAGTAACGAAACTGAGTTATTTGTAGTGAGGTGGATGGACCTAGAGTCTGTCATACAGAGTGAAGTAAGTCAGAAAAAGAAAAACAAATACCGTATGCTAACACATATATATGGAATCTAAAAAAAATGGTCATGAAGAACCTAGGGGCAAGAAGGGAATAAAGACACAGACCTACTAGAGAACGGACTTGAGGATATGGGGAGGGGGAAGCGTAAGCTGTGACAAAGTGAGAGGGAGGCATGGACATATATTCACTACCAAATGTAAAATAGATAGCTAGTGGGAAGCAGCCACATAGCACAGGGAGATCAGCTCGGTGCTTTGTGACCACCTAGAGAGGTGGGATAGGGAGGGTGGGAGGGAGGGAGATGCAAGAGGGAAGAGATATGGGGACATATGTATATGTATAACTGATTCACTTTGTTATAAAGCAGAAACTAACACACCATTGTAAAGCAATTATACTCCAATAAAGATGTTTAAAAAATAAATTAAATAAATAAAATGATATCATGGAGATAAGTTAAAAAAAAAAAAAAAACCGTTGCTGTAGAATCTAAGTTTAAAGTCCCCATTCTAAGGGAAGACTTCACAAGAACATGGGCCTGGAAACCAACAGTTTCTCTCAGGCCCACAGTGGTAATATAGCAGCCTCCTGGGCCACAGGAGGGCCCTCTGTGAGGGACAGTCACCCAAAACCAGTCTTCTGAAACCAGAAATAGGATAGAAAAGACTAGGGACTACCTCAGAAACCTTCCTGTAAGTGATGGACTGACAGGTACTCACACACCATTTTCGGGAAACTTGGTAGTAAAGAAATTCTGCTTGTGAATTTGGAAAGAATGAAATCCTTTGGTCAGACCCTGAGGATGGCTGCCAAGCCATTCAGTAGCTCATCAATGAAATCCAAGGGGCTGTCAAGCCCTGCTGATTTCGAAGGGCACCGATTGTGTCACTTTGGTTTGCACTGTCCTTAAAGAGAAGAAGTGATGGTGAGCTCAGTGTGAACAGTTCCTAAGTCATGCTTTAAGGATGCCAAAAGTAATACGGACATTTTTTAGAGATACTGTATTGAAAACAACAGCAACTGTGGTGTGGAAATGGCAGAGTAAAAGATACAGGTATATAAAACCTGTAATTTACAGCCTTATGATTTAAAGCAAAATATATCACTCATGGACTTTTGATGGATACTAATTTACACTTGGTTATAGGCTACTGGCTTATTGGTTATATTGAACTTATTACCACAAGTTCATTGGAACAGGAGCCCAGCTACCGTGAAGCCCTGGAACTTCGTGAGCTCTTAAGAATTTCTGTTCAAAAAACAGATTCCTACTTTCCACTCAATGTGGAAATCTACAGATTTAATGCAATCCCTATCAAACTACCCATGACATTTTTCACAGAACTAGAACAAATAATTCTAACATTTATATGGAACCACAAAAGGCCCAGAATTGCCAAAGCAAAACCTGAGGGAAAAGAACAAAGCTGGAAGCATAGCCTTTCAGACTTCAGACAAAACTACAAAGCCACACTAATAAAAACAGTGTGCTGGGCTTCCCTGGTGGCGCAGTGGTTGAGAGTCCGCCTGCCGATGCAAGGGATGCGGGTTCGTGCCCCGGTCCGGGAAGATCCCACATGCCGCGGAGAGGCTGGGCCCGTGAGCCATGGCCGCTGAGCCTGCGCGTCCGGAGCCTGTGCTCCGCAACGGGAGAGGCCACAGCAGTGAGAGGCCCGCGTACCGCAAAAAAAACCCCGAAAAACCCCCAAAAAAACCAGTGTGCTATTGGCACAAACACAGACATATAGGTCAATGGAACAGAATAGAGAACCCAGAAATAAACTCAAACATCTATGGTCAATTAATCTCTGACAAAGAAGTTAAGAATATACAATGCAGAAAAGACAGTTTCTTCAACAAGTGGTGTTGGGAAAGCTGGAGAGCCACGTGTAAATCAATGAAATTAGAACACCCCCCTACACCAGATACAAAAATAAACTCAAAATGGTTTATTTTGACCTAAATATAAGACATGACACCACAAAACTTCTAAAAGAGAACACAGACAAAACATTCTTGGATATAACTCATAGCAATATTTTCTTAGATCAGTCTCCTAAGGCAGAAGTAAAACCAAAAATGAACAAATGGGATTGAAGCAAACTTAAAAGCTTTTGCACAGCAAAGGAAATCATCAACAAAATGAAAAGACAACCTTCAGAATGGGAGAAAAATATTTGCAAATCATGTGACCAACAAGGGGTTAATATCCAAAATATACAAACAGCTCATACAACTCAATACCAAAAAAACAAATAACCCAATCGAAAAGTGGGCAGAGGACCTAAACAGACATTTTTCCAAGGAAGAACTACAGATGGCCAACAGGCACATGAAAAGATGCTCACCATTGCTAATTATTAAAGGAATGCAAATCAAAACCACAATGAGGTATCGCCTCACACCAGTCAGAATGGCTATCTTTAAAAAGTCTACAAATAATAAATGCTGGAGAAGGTGTGGACAAAAGGAACCCTCCTACACTGTTGGTGGGAATGCAAATTGGTGTAGCCACTATGGAAAAAAGTATAGAAGTTCCTTAAAAAACTAAAAGTAGAGCTACCATATGATCCAGCAATCCTACTTCTGGGTATATACCCAGAAAAAACAAAATCTCTAATTCAAAAATATAGATGTGGGCTTCCCTAGTGGCGCAGTGGTTGAGAGTCCACCTGCCAGTGCAGGGGACATGGGTTTGAGCGCTGGTCCGAGAAGATCCCACATGCTGCAGAGAAACTAAGCCCATGTGCCACGACTACTGAGCCCACGAGCCACAACTACTGAGCCCACAAGCCACAACTGCTGAAGCCCGTGCGCCTAGAGCCCGTGCTCCACAACAAGAGAAGCCATCTCAATGAGAGGCCCACGCACCGCAATAAAAAGTAGACCCCGCTCACCACAAATAGAGGAAACCCGCAGGCAGCAACGAAGTGTTAACTCAATTGTGGGAATCACTTCACAATGTACATGCATAGTCAAATCATCACAGTGTACACTTTAAATCTATTACAACTTTATTTATCAATTATACTTCAATAAAGCTGAAAAAAATATTTGGGAGCCAAAGTACTCTTATGGGGGTTAGCCACTTCCATATCCTCTGATATATCTTATTGAGCACAACATCCTCTTATTTGTTTACTAAATATGGCATGCTAGATTTTTTCTTCATGCCAAAAACAATCCATGTCTGTTGCAGAAAACATAAGTAATGTGGATAAACAAAAAAGAAGAAAAATAATATGAAAATCTCCCAAAATTCTACCACCCAGAGATGTTACCTTTTTGTACATTTCCTTTCTATGTAACCAGGGAGGAGACCTACAGTGCGTACTCCTCCTTCTAAAGGAATTTCCCCTCTTATAGCCTCTGTTGCTAATGCTGCCTTAGTTTATACCATGTAACCCCATCCCATAGGTCACTGGGATTAGACACCCTGCCTGTATTAGTCAGGGTTTAGTCAGGAAAGCAGAGGCCAGCCTGGGTTTTTCAAACCAAATAAAGGAAATTGGTTCCACAGGAAATGGAAAAGCTGAGAAGCCAAACACAGGATGGTAAGGCAACTGGAGGTTAGCAACAGCCAGAAGTTAAGTGCTGCCCTAGGGCTGAAGGGATGGCAGGAGAAGGAGGTTTTATCAGAGCACAGAGGTTGGGGCCAGTCAGAAGGAGCCAGAACCAAGGAGGGGGATTTCCAGGGAGCTGGAACCACAGAGGCAGGGTCTGTTTGGGGTGGGGGGGAACAAGAGACTTCATAGGCGAGAAGGAAACGAGAAAGAGAGGGAAATATCCCAGCCTTTCCACTTCTCCTATTCTCCAATCATCTCTCACTGTCTCCCCTTGGCCAAACTTACACAGAAGGTTCTGGGCTAAGGAGACTGGGGAATGATGGGGGACAGGATAAGAGAAGGGGGATGGGAGTGAGCACAAATAGGCAACTGGCCAGCAATTGTCTAAGAGCAACCAATCAACTGGCTAGCCACACTACATCACCTATGTAGTATTCTCACCAAAAGGTTTAAGCTGAATCTGCTCATGAGGAAATAATCAGGCAAATCCAAACGGAAAGACATTGTGCAAAACAACTGGCCTAGACTCTCCAAAAAGTCAATGTCATAAAGATGAAATACAGGGACTTCCCTGGTGGTTCGGTGGGTAAGAATCCATGCTCCCAATGCAGGAGGCCAGGGTTCGCTCCCTAGTTGGGGAACTAGATCTCGCATGCCGCAACTAAGAGTTCACATGCCACAACTAAGAGTCTGCATACTGCAACTAAAAGATCCCGTGTGCTGCAACGAAGAGCCGGTGCAGGAAAATAAATAAATAAATATTTTTTAAAAATATATGAAAAACAGCCAGAGAACTTGTCTAAATTAAAGGGCACTAGGGAGACATGACAACAAATTTCTACGTGTGATCATAATTTGAATATTGGATCCAAAAAAGTCATATATAAAGAACAATATTGGGGCAATTGTGGAAATATTAACATGGACAGTACATTAGATTATAGCTGTATATAATTGTTCAATTTCTTGAGTATGCTCATTTGATTGTGGTTATGTAAGAGAATGCCCTTGTTCTCAGAAGATATATCCCAAAGTATTTAAAGACAAAATGCTATGATGTCTTCAACTAACTGCATACGTTCATGCATAGAGAAAGTGTGATCCAGCAAATGTGGCAAATGTTAAAATTGGTGACTCTAAGTGAAGGGTATATAGGCATTCAGTGTACTAGTCATGCAACTATTCTGAAACAATGTTTTTCAAACTAAAAACTTGAGAAAAAAAATAGGCTTGGACCAGTGGCATGAGGTGAAAAGATGAACTGAACCAAACAGTTCTTATGAATTTGAACTTAAAAACACAAAACGAGCTTGCTAGTTGGCAATAAAGTTGTAGGTGACAGAAAAACATGGGTGGAGTTAAGGCAACAACAAACTAAAATTATATGCCAATCAAAATTATGTGGTGGGAGGAAAACTATCGTTTGCAAAAACAGCTGCCAAGTGTTCTTCCCACCTCTGTAAGCCACGTCCCCCATCAGGAGGTGAAGCCTATCTCTCCTCCCCATGTGTTCTTCCCACCTCTGTAAGCCACGTCCCCCATCAGGAGGTGAAGCCTATTTCTCCTCCCCATGACATGAACTTTCTTCGACCAACAAAATGTAACAGAAATGACATGGTGCCAGTTCTGGACCTAGTGCTTAAGGGGCCTGACAGCTTCTGCTTTACTTCTTCTGGAGCCTTAAGTCACCATGTAAAGAAGCCCTGCTGGAGAGATTGGTCCAGCCAGCCCCTCGCTGTTCTGGACGCCTTAGCTGAGAAGCCACACATGTGAGTGAAGCCATCAGCACCCTCCAGCCCCAGTCAAGCTGACCCGGCCAACACTTGATGGAGCAGGGATGAGCTGTTCCTGCCAATCCCTTCCCAAATCACAGCATCATGAGCCAATAAATAAATGGTGATTGTTGTTTTAAGCCAAAGAATTTGGGGGAGGTTTACTATATAGCCAATAGGGAGCAGAGCAAACAGACAGGGACACAGAGATGCCTGTAGAGAGAGTGAAAAACTACCTGAGTTTTATCATTCCAGTTCATTCCACACGTAGACTCAAAACAACCCCAACTCCTTTCTTGAGTTAAATTAAGCAGGGGTGGGGGAGAGATGGATTGGGAGTTTCGGATTAGCAGATGCAAACTGTTATATAGAGAATGGTCCTACTGTATAGCACAGGGAACTATATTCAATACCCTGTGATAAACCATAATGAAAAAGAATGTATATATACATATAACTGAATCATTTTGCTGTACAGCAGAAATAAACACAACAATATAAATCAACTGTACTTCAATAAAATAAATTTTTTTAAAAATGAATAAATTAAGCAGGTCTCTGTTCCCTGTAACAGAAAGAGCCAGACACAAGTGTCCCCTCCTGTTTTTTCTCTTTGCAGGTGTTTTCGTTTTTCAAAGATTCTGGAAGAACATTTCTTAGTTCTGCTTGTCTGCATTCATTTCCTTATCTATTGAGTAACAGCACCTGATTTTTTTCAATGGTTTGCTGTGAAATGTATCATACAAACAAAAAGGGGAATAAAATCATTTGTGCAACTTAAATGTAATAATAGGATAAACAGTCATCCACTGTACCATTTTTCTAGATTCCATATATATGTGTTAATATACGATATTTGTTTTTCTCTTTCTGACTTCACGCTGTACAGATGAACCGGTTTGCAAGGCAGAAACAGAGACATAGATGTAGAGAACAAATGTTGGACACCAAGGGGGGAAGGGGGGGTGGGATGAATTGGGAGATTGGGATTGACATACATACACTAATATGTACAAAATAGATAACTAATAAGAACCTGCTGTATAAAAAAATAATACAATAAAATTCAAAAACAAAAAAAGCAATCATCCACTAATTTTGAGATATAAAACACAGCCAGTCCTTCCAAGGCCTCTGTTTACACCTCAGTTGCAGTCTTTTCTCTACCCCCCAGCGCTAACCACTGTGATGACTTTCGTGTTGATTTTCACTTTTCACTGTTGACTTTCACTTTTCCTTTTTAGTTTTCCACCTAGATATGCCTCCCTAAATATTACTGAGTTTTGAAAATCTGAGTAGTAAGCACCAAACAAGGAGGGTAAGGAAAGGGTGACACTGGCACTGTAGAAGGAGAAGATAAGCTGAACTGTCTCTGGGTCACTGCCTGGCTTCAGCTTCCCTGAGTATTTATAAGAGCCTTTTATGGGAAAATCACTGAGTAACATGATGAGTAACACTGGGCATTGGGCTCAGCGCAGCTGAGACATGTGGCAGCACCACAGCATGGGCCAGCTTTTAGGTGTTTGGCCAGGATACAGTCAGAGGGAGAGGCTGTTCTGTATTTTCTGTTCACCAGGACTTGCCCTCCAGCTCCTAGAAGAGGTCTAAGCGGAGCATTGCGAGACACTATCCACAGCAGATCAGGCAGCAGGTCATCCAGGAGTGATGAGCATATTGACAAACTTCAGAGGAAAATGTGGGTCAGACTCTCTGGACATTTTATCCTTGATTTAAAAGTCTGCATGATGGTGGTGGGGCGAATGGTGGTGTCAGTCCTCAATTCATCTCTCTCTCGGGTCGCACTGCTTCAGTCTGAATTTGTTTCCTTCTGCATCCAGTGCACAGCTGTCATCCTGGAATCTCCCATTACCCTCGCCCTGAGGATTCCCTTCACCTTTCTCCTGTGTCAGATTCCTATTTATTGTATGTCATGCCTTCCTCTTGGTTTATTCTCTTGTTCAGAAAGCACAGTAAGGGGCTTCCCTGGTGGCGCAGTGGTTAAGAATCCGCCTGCCAATGTAGGAGACACAGGTTCGAGCCCTGGTCCGGGAAGATCGCACAAGCCGCGGAGCAACTAAGCCTGTGCGCCACAGCTACGGAGCCTGCGCTCTAGAGCCCGCAAACCACAACTACTGAGCCCACGCGCCACAACTACTGAAGCCCGTGCACCTAGAGCCCATGCTCCGCAACAAGGGAAGCCACCGCAATGAGAAGCCCGTGCACCGCAACAAAGAGTAGCCCCCGCTCGCCGCAACTAGAGAAAGCCCGTGCGCAGCAACGAAGACCCAATGCAGCCAAAAATAAATTAATTAATTAATTAAAAAAAAAAAAGGTACAGTAAGGACTTCCCTGGTGGTGCAGTGGTTAAGAATCCGCCTGCCAATGCAGAGGACACAGGTTTGATCCTTGGTCTGGGAAGATCCCATGTGCCGCAGAGCAACTAAGTCCGTGAGCCACAACTACTGAGCCTGCGCTCTAGAGCCCACGAGCCACAACTACTGAGCCCACGTGCCACAACTACTGAAGCCCACATGTCTAGAGACCGTGCTCCACAACAAAAAAAGCCACCACAATAAGAAGCCCATGCACTGCAATAAAAAGTAGACCCCGCTCACCACAACTAGAGGAAACCCGCAGGCAGCAACGAAGACCCAACATAGCCAAAAATTAATTTATAAAAATAGCACAGCCTTCAGTAGCTTCTTCAGAAAGGATGCATAGGAGGGAAATGCTTTGAAATGTTGCATACTTGAAAATGTCTTTATTTACCCTCAGAGTTGATTGATAATTTAGCTGGGTGGAGAATTCTAGGTTGGAAATCATGCTGCTTCAGAATTTTGAGGGCATTGCTCTGTTGTCTTCTTGCTTCCAGTGTTATTCACTGAAGAATGAAAAGTCAAATCTGATTCCTAATCTCCATCTCTCTTTTTCTCTCTCAAAGATTTTTTAAATCTCTTTGCCCCCATGTTCTGAAATTTCATGATGATGTGTCTTGGTGGGTCTCTTTTCATCCTTTTTTCTGGGCATTTGAAGGACCCCTCAATCTGGAAACTCATGTCCTTGAGCTTGGTAAATGTTTCTGTATTGTTTTACTGATGACTGCTTCCCCTAAATCTTCTCTGTTCTCTCTGTCTGGAACTCTATTATTCAGATATTGAACCTCTCAGACTTATTGTTTTAATCTTCTCATCTTTTCTCTCCTATTTTCCATCTCTTCATCTTCTTCAGGATTTCCTCAAGTTTACCTTCCAACTCTTCTATTACATTTTTTGGGCCTACTACCCTGCTTTAACTTTTAAGGGCTTTCTTTTTTCTCTTAATATTTATAATTATATCATCCTGTTCTTATAACACGAGTGCAATATATTCTCTTACCTTTATGAGTATATTAGTGATAGATTTTTTAAGTCTTCACATCCCTGTATCCTGAGTGGTTGTTTGTTTTGTTTCATTTTGTTTTTCTTTTGTTTTGGGCTCTGTCTTCAATGTCAGAAGCAGCATCTGATTCTTTTGGGAGGAAACTGCCTCCACCCATATTTTCAGTCCATGCAGGTGGAGGCACCATTTGCTAATTCTTTTGTCATGCATAATATACGTAACCTGCCTGGGCTTCAGTTTCTTCATCAGTTAAATGAGGATGATGATAGAATCCATTTTATTGGAGTTGTCAGGAGGATTAAGTGAAATAACACAGAGGACACTGATTTTGAGTCCTTTTCAGGCTTGGGGAGGCTAAATTGCCCAAGGTTACACATCTAATCACAGAAGATTCATGATTTACACATAATTAGTACTCAATAAATTTTAGCTATCTCAACTACTATTAAGGTGGCACTCACACCACCTCTCAGCTGAAGAAGAGGAGTACGTGACCCAAGCCTGGCCAAAGAGATGCAGCATTGGAATTTTTGCTGGAATGATTTGAAAGGAAAGACTCTATTTTTGTTAGACTTTCGCATTGGTAAAACATAATCCCAGAGCTGCTACTAGCCCTCTGTGATGGTTAACTTTACATGTCAACTTGACTTGGGCCACAGGATGCCCGGATAGCTGGTTGACCCTTATTTCTAGGTAGTCTGTGAAAGTGTTTCCAGAAGAAACTAGCATTTGAATCAGGGGGCTGAGTAAAGCAGATGGCCCTCCCCACTGTGGGTGGGCCTTATCCAATCCGTTGAGGCTGAATAGAGCAAAAAGGTGCAAAGAGGTTGGATTTGCTCTCTGCCTATTTAAAGTCCTGCCCTCAAGCACTCCTACTTCTCAAGCCTTCAGACTCAGACTAGAATCTACGCCACCTGCTCTCCAGCTCTCTGGCCTCTGATACACCATCAGTTCTCTTTGGTTTCCAGCTTACAGATGGCAGATCATGGGACTTCTCAGCCTCAATAATCATAGGAGCCAATACCTTATAATAAATCTCTTTTTAGTATTTATATTCATATATAATTTATAACAATATATAACTTAAGGTTTCCTAATTTACACAGACAGAGATCTGGGGAACGTGGAGGAATGGACACTAAGGGTGTGGGATAATGGTAGAAGGAACATAAAATTGGATCAGGCCAAATTTACTGATACGGGCTCACTAGGCAGAGATTCTGCATTTAGTTTGCAGCTTGGGAAGTTAGAACAGTTTGGTTGGTTGGTTGGCTGAAACATGGGCCAAAAGGCGGCCCACAGTGAGTAAACTGGAAATGATGAAACTGCCTTGGTTTAATGTCGAGGAAAGGATTCAAAGGATTAGGGAGATTGGAATGTTACAGGGCATTTGTCATTTAAGGCCTACTCACCCACTCTGGGAGGGTCTGGAAGACAGTGAGAAGGAAGTTTGTGAGGGGAGCCCCAGCAGCCTGGAGGACCTCTGAGATTGCTCTTCTCTGTAGGCCAGATCTCCCAGTGGGAACTGCAGCCACTGAATTGGGAACCCTAAATGTGATGGGAGTAACTGGATCCCAGGATGGTGGAGGCCAAGTGGTAGCACTCAACCACCCAAAGGCGAGATGGGCTTGGCTACCATAATGGATAGCAGAGTCAAAGCATTAATAGAACAGTCTGACTCTCAGAGACCTAGGTGGCTAGTTGATGGTGGTGTTCCAGAAGTGAAATAGATAGGAAGCCTACTAAATGCTTACTTGATCTATATGAGCAAAAAAATTCCAGGTCTGGTGAACAAAAGTCTAACTGGAATAATGGTCCCACAGTCAATTCCCAGACTTGAGCCAGTTTACAGACCCAGAACCCGTTGAAGGAAGGGGAGGCCAGTCCCCTTGAGGAAGGACCCTCGTAAGCTACCAAAAATTTATGCTGTTGATCTTTCTCTCAGCCTTCCCCCAAAGGGACCTTCAGCCTTTGCCAGAGTAATTGTGCGTTGGTGGAAAGGAAATAATCAGACCTTTCAGGGACTTCTGGACACTGGCTCTGAACTGAAATTAATGCCAGGAGACCCAAAATGTCACTGTGATCCACCAGTCAGAGGAGAGCCTGATTTAAGTCAGGAGATCAATGGAGTTTTAGCTCAGGTCTGTCTCATAGAGGGCCCAGTGGGTCCCTGAACCCACCTTGTAGCTATTTCCTCAGTTCCCGAATGTGTAATTGGAATAAATATACTCAGCAGCTAGCAGAATCCCCCCATTAGTTCCCTGACTTGTGGAGTGAGAGCTATTAGGGTGGGAAAGGCCAAGTGGAAGGCACGAGAGCTGCCTCTACATAGGAAAATAGTAAACCAAAAGCAGTACTGCATGCCTGGAGGTATCGCAGAGATTGGTACCACCATCAAGGACATAAAGGATAAAGGGGTGTTAATTCCCACCATATTGCCATTCAACTTGCCTTTCTGGTCTGTGCAGAAGATAGATGGGTCTTAAGGAATAATAATGGATTATCACAAGCTTAACCAGGTGGTGTTTCCACTAGCAGTTACTGTACCAGATGTGGTTTCATTGCTTGAGCAAAGTACTGTGTTGGCCAAAAAGTTCCTTCGGTTTTAAAGTAAGAATAAGACATTTTTCATTTTCACCAAGAGCTGTATTGAACAATGTATTCACCATTTTGTTCCACTACCTTCTGCCATTTTTCAGGCAACTTTATAATTCCATCTTCCTAAAACTTTTTATTTCTTTGAGCAAAGAACTGTCCAGGTACCTTTTATAGTCTTCCAGGGAATTGAAGTTTTTTCCATGAAGAGAATTTTGTAAAGACCAAAATAAATGGAAATCCGAAGGTGCAATGTCTGGTGAATATGGCAGATGAATCAGAACTTACCAGCTAAGCTGTATCAGTTTTTGTCTGGTTATCAAAGAAACATGTGGTCTTGCGTTATCCTGATGGAAGATTACGCGTTTTCTGTTGACTAATTCCGGACGCTTTTCATCAAGTGCTGCTTTCAGTCAGTCTAGTTGGGAGCAGTACTTGTTGAAATTAATCGTTTCGTTTTCTGGAAAGAGCTCATGATAGAGGACTCCCTTCCGATCCCACCATATACACAACATCACCTTCTTTGGATGAAGACCAGCCTTTGGTGTGGTTAGTGGTGGTTCATTTCGCTTGCCCCACGATCTCTTTCATTCCACATTATTGTACAGTATCCACTTTTCATCACCCATCACAATTTGTTTTCATTATGTGTAAGGAGAGAATCACATGCAGAAATACAGTCAAGGAGGTTTTTTTCGCTTAACTTATGTGGAACCCAAACATCAAAGCAATGAACATAACCAAGCTGGTGCAAGTGATTTTCAGCACTTGATTTGAATATTTTGAGTATGTCAGCTATCTTCCGTGTGGTGTAACGTTGATTATTCTCAATTAATGTCTCAATTTGATTGCTAGCAACTTCAACTGGTCTACCCGACCATGGAGCATTGCCCAGCGAGAAATCTCCAGCACGAAACTTAGCAAACCACTTTTGACAAGTTCGATCAGTCACAGCACCCTCCCCATACACTGCACAAATCTTTTTTTGCATTTCAGTTGCGTTTTTACCTTCCTTGAAATAGTAAAGCATAATATGCCGAAAATGTTGCTTTTTCTTTTCCATCTTCAATATTAAAATGGCTATACAAAAATTCACCAATTTTAATGTTTTTTTTAAAAAATGCATGCTGATATGATAGCTTTCATAATACAATCTAACAACATTGTTTCCAATGAAGTTAAAGACAACTAAGCGCTACTAGAGCCATCTTACGGAAAAGACCGAATGAACCTTTTGGCCAGCCCAATAACACATCTCCTGGCACCTCGCGTGCAGCTACTGATCTGGCAAATGCCTTTTTCTCCACCCTGTCAAGCAGTCTGCTTTCAGCTGTCAAAGCCAACAACAGACCTTTCCGATGCTACCTCAGGGATACATCAACTCTCCAGCCCAATGTCATAATTTAGTTCTCAGGAATCTTGATCACCTTTCTCTCCCACAAAGCTATCACTATGGTCCACTGCATTGATGACATTAATCTAATCAGACCTAGTGGGTAAGAAGTAGCAACTACTCTAGATTTGGTAAGACATTTGCATGCCAGAAGGTGGGAAATAAATCCAACAAAAATTCAGGGACCTTCCACCTCAGTGAAATTTCGAGGGGTCCAGGGGTAAGGGGCATGTCAAGATATTCCTTCTTGACATGCGATGCTGTTTGGAGCATTTGACAGCCCCCTGTAGGTGAACTGCAGTGCAGGCCCTTAGGATTTTGGAGCAAAGCCCTGCCATCCCCTCCAGATGACTACTCTCCTTTTGAGAAACAGCTCTTGGCCTGCTACTGGGCCTTAGCAGAGACTGAACGCTTGACCAAGGACTCCCAAGTTGCCATGTGACCTGAACTGCCCACCATGAACTGGGCATTACCTGACCCACCAAGGCACATAGTGCACGGCGGCGCTCCATCATCAAATGGAAGTGACATATACATGATGAGGCCTGAGCAGGTCCTGAAAGCACAAGTAAATTACATGAAGATGTGGCCCAAAGGTCCATGGTCCCCACTCCTGCTGCCCCTTCTCTCTCCCATCCTGCACCTATGGCCTCATGGGGAGTTCTCCATGGCAGCTGACAGAGAAAGAGAAAACTCTGGTCTGGTTTACAGATGGTTCTAGAAGCACAATATGCAGGCACCACCCAAAACTGGACAGCTGTAGCACCATAGGCCCTTTGGGGACGTCCCTGAAGGACAGTGGTGTGGGCAGAACTTCAGACAGTGCACCTGGTTGTTCACTTTGCTTGGAAGGAGAAATGGCCAGACACGTGATTATATACTGATTTACGTGTCCAATGGTTTGGCTGGATGGTTAGGGACTCAGAAGGTACATGATTGGAAAATTGGTGATGAGGAAATGTGGTGAAGAGATATATGGGCAAAAAACCATGAAGGTATTTGTGTCCCACGTGAATGCTCACCGAAGGGTAAGCTCAGCAGAGGAAGATTTTAATAATGAAGCGGAAAGGATGACCCATCCTGTGGATGCCAGTCTCTTTCCACAGCCAGCCCAGTCATCACCCACTTGGCTCATGAATGAAGCAGCCATGGTGGCAGGGGTGAAGGCAATGCACAGGCTCAGCAACACGCACTTCCACTCCCCAAGGCCAACCTGGCCGTGGCCACTGCTGAGTGCCCAACCTGCCAGCAGCAGAGACCAACACCTAGTCGTTGATACAGCACCATCCCCGAGACGATTTGCTAGCTACTTTCCGGCCTGTTGACTATACTGGACAACTTCCATCATGGAAGGAGTACCATTTTGTTCTTCCTAGAATAGACACTTACTCTGGATACAGATTTGCCTTCCCTGCACACAGTGCTTCTGCAAGAACTACCATCAGTGGACTTGCAGAATACCTTATCCACTCCCATGGTATTCCACACTGAAATGCTTGACCAAGAACTCACTTCACACATTAAAAAAAAAAAGAACTTCACAGCAAAAGAAGTGCAACAATAAGCCCACACTCATGGAATGTACTAGTCTTAACATGCTCCCCACCATCCTGAGGCAGCTGGTTGGATAGAACAGTGGAACGGCCCTGTGAAGACTCAGTTACAGTGCCAGCTAGGTGGCAATACCTCTCAGGGCTGCGGCCAGGTTCTCCAGGAGGCTGTATATGCTCTGAATCAGTGTCCAATGCTACAGTGCTGTTTCTCCCATAGCCAGGATTCACGGATCCAGGAATTGGGGTGGAAATGGGAGTGGTACCACTCACTCTAACCCCTAATGACCCACTAGCAAAGTTTTAGCTTCCTGTTCCTGTGACCTTATGCTCTGCTGGCCTACAGGTCTTAGTTCCAGAAGGAGGAATGCTTCCACTAAGAGATATAACAATGATTCCAATAAGCTGGAAGTTAAGAGACCCACCCGGCCACTTTGGGCATCTCATGACTGAATCAACAGGCAAAGAAGGGAGCTACTATGCTGGCTGGAGTGATTGATCCTGGCTGCCAAGAGGAAATTGGACTATCCACGATGGAGGTAAGGAGGAATATGTGTGGAATACAGGAGATCCCTTAGACATCTCTTAGTATTACTGTGTCCTATGATTAAGGTCAATGGAAAAGTACAATCCAACCCAGGCATGACTACTAATGGTGCAGACCCTTCAGGAATGAAGGTTTGGTCATCCTACAAGTAAAGAATGATGATGACCATCTCAGGTGCTTGTTGAAGGCAAAGGCAATACAGAATGGGTAGCGGGAGAAAGTAGTTATAAATACCAGCCACGTGGCCAGTTAGAGACATGAGGATTGTAACTGTCATAGAGGATTTCCTCCTTATTTTGTTATGATTGTGTGGGAGTATCTTTGTCTTCTTTCCTCTCTTATTTCCTTACCATGCAACATAAGATGTATTGACTTTAAATCATAATATTTAAGTATTGTTAATTCTACATCATACTGTTTAAGTTAGAGGGTGACAAGGAGAGTAAACATCACTCAAGGACTTTACCTCCTCTTCTGAGGAAGGGGCTAGTGCATTTTCAGTTGTATGGAGAGTTGTGTTGTGTCAGGTGGAATTAAGCCTTTGTGTTTTTTTTGTTTTTTTTGCGGTACACGGGCCTCTCACTGTTGTGGCCTCTCCCGTTGCGGAGCACAGGCTCCAGACGCACAGGCTCAGCGGCCATGGCTCACGGGCCCAGCCTCTCCGCGGCATGTGGGATCCTCCCGGACCGGGGCACGAACCCGCGTCCCCTGCATCGGCAGGCGGACTCTCAACCACTGCGCCACCAGGGAAGCCCAACCTTTGTTATTCTTTACTTGGAGATTAGTATGGTTTAAGGAGATATGTATGAGTGTCAACTTGACAGGGGGTGGACTTGTGATGGTTAATTTTATGTGTCAACTTGACTGGGCAACAGGGGTGCCCAGATAACTGGCTAAAAATTATTTCTGGGTGTGTCTGAAGGTGTTCCAAGAAGAGATTAGCATTTGAATTAGTGGACTGAGTAAAGAAGACAGCCCTCCCCAGCGTGGGTGGACCTATCAAATCCATTGAGAGCTGAATAGAACAAAAAGGTGGAGGAAGGCTGAGTCCACTCTCTACCTGACAACTTGAGTTTGGACATCAATCCTTTACTCTCAGCGCTCCTGGTTCTCAGGCCTCAGACTCAGCCTAGATCTACACCATCAGCTTTCCGGGTCCCCTTGGCTCTGTTTCTCTGGAAGACACTGACTAATACACCCTCTTTAACAGCTCTCATGGAGAGTCTATGTGAAAGTAAAACCAACACAAAATACAAATTAAGAGATGGAAATAGATTTCTCGTGATGATCCATGAGTGCCTGGACCCAACTTGCCTGAGGTATTACACGCCCTGAGTTTCTAGTACTATGAATCAGTACATTCCTTTTCTTTCTCTTCAGCCACTTTTAGTTCAGTTTTCATCACTTGCACAAATTGCAATACAATGAGAACACACCATTCTGAACCTATGTATTTCACTTAATGTATCGTTATCATATTTTCATATGATTAAAACTATTCTCCAACATTATTTTGTGTGGTATTATAGTTTATTTTTATCAAGCCCATAGTGGTGAACAGATACATTGTTATTAATTTTTCAATATTATAGATAACATTGATATTAATATCCTCATAGCTAAATGTTTGTGCCTATCATGATTGTTTCCTGAAAATAAATTCCTAGAACTGGAACTTCTGGGCCAAAAGTTATGGAGGATACTAAGACTTTGTTACATATAGTAAAAGCGACCCCTCGAAAGGTGATGCCAATTTATTCTCGCACCAGAAACATATGGGAATGCCTATTTCCTCCATCCACTGCCTACAGTGGGTAGGATCTTTCTTAAAATCTCTGCTAAGTTAATCACATACACACAAAAGTGATATCTCATTTTACTCTGCATTTCTTTACTGAGTCGCCTGCCTTGTATAGATTTTTCAATATTGTGCTAGATTGTTAACATTTAGGAATCCTGCATCTATATTCTGAAATTGGTTCTTCTGGTATTCTATTTTCTCAGGCTTATCAGGCTTTTTTCTAGCTTTATAAAATAAGAAATACAGAGGTTTGAAGACGGACAAACCTGAGATGGAGTCTAAATTCCATGATTAGATGTATAACTTTGGGCAATTTAATCTTCCTAACCCTGAATAGGGGTGCCCACTGGGAAAGGAGCCAATTAAACCTCACAGAACCTGGAAAGGCTCAGCCCTTGGAGATTCTAGGTACCACAAAAACCGCAGGTGAGCCATGAGGCTAAAATGAGGAGGTGCTTGGACATGTGTTACTGAGGGATCAGACCACTACCTTCCCTCATGTTCCATATTTGCAGGCTGGCACCTTCTGTACAAGAGACGGGAAGTTTACCTTATGAAGAAATGAGATGCTCCAGATGTGGGGAGACCAGGTAGAGTAGAGGAAGTGGGGTGAGGGATGGGACTGAACATAGGGAGATTAAGTGAAACTTAACACTGAACGGTGGGGACCCCAGTCCTTCCCCAACCAGCTTCTCGAATTGTAAGCAGCTCATAACAAAGCAGGAGACGGGGCAGTTCTTTTCTGCAGAAGGAAACTGCTCCAGAGGAAAGCCCTCCCTGCTCTAACACTTAAGTGTATTCCCAATAACAGAGCCCTTTCACTTACCAGTTTCCCTGTGTGAGGTCCGTGTGTCCACAACCCTGCCCACGTACTCAGAGCCTCCAGAGTTATAATGCTGCACACCTGTGTGAAGAGATAGCCAAGAAACATAAGACATTTGAAGAGAAAACAAATATGAGAATTTTTATTTTTTATTACAACATTTTTATTATAACTTCTTAATTATATATATTGTATATAATTATATAACATAAATGTATTATAACTCATTCTTTTAACTTTACTATAATTTATATTACGACACTATAACAAAAAGAAAGAGTCAACTGAAATAATTTAGGGGGAGAGGAGACGCAGAATAAACCCTTTAAAACACCCCTCTTTATTTTTTTAATTAATTATATTTATTTTTAGCTGCGTTGGGTCTTCGTTGCTGCGCGCAGGCTTTCTCTAGTTGCAGCAAGCAGGGGCCACTCTTCATCGCGGTGCGCGGGCCTCTCACTATCGCGGCCTCTCTTGTTGCAGAGCACAGGCTCCAGACACGCAGGCTCAGTAGTTGTGGCGCACGGGCTTAGTCGCTCCGCGGCATGTGGGATCTTCCCAGACCAGGGCTCGAACCCGTGTCCCCTGCATTGACAGGCAGATTCTCAACCACTGCGCCACCAGGGAAGCCCCTAAAACACCCTTCTTGACAGAGGTGAACACTTGTCCCCTTCTCCTGATATTTCTTTGATGAGGAAGAAAGTTAATCCATGCAAAAATGACATATCTCATTGGTAATTATGGGAAGATTAAAAGGGAACCCTTGACTCAGCTCCACCATTTTTTTCTTCTTGGGAGCCAGTGGGCCTACAGGGACCATGAGTTCTCCATCACTGCCCTCCAAACTTTTAGTTGTACAGAGAAGGGTGGAAGACTCAGTTTAGGACTGCGTTCTGATTACTATTGCTTTATAACAAGTTAACCCAAGGGAACTATACTCAGTTTTGTTTTGTTTTGGCCACACCACGTGGCTTGTGAGATCTTTGACCAGGGATCGAACCTGGGCCCTTGGCAGTGAGAGCACAGGGTCCTAAACACTGGACCGCCAGGGAGTTCCCTATACTCAATATCTTATAATAACTTACAATGAAAAAGAACCTGAAAAAGAATATATATATAACTGAATCACTTTGCTGTATACTTGAAACTAACACAGAATTGTAAATTTACTATACTTCAATAAAAATAAATAAATCAAATAAATATGAATATAAAGATGTGTATATGTATGTATGTATATATATAACAAGTTAACCCAAAACATAAAGGCTTAAAACAAACATTTTCTTTTGCTCCCAGATTCTGTGGGTCAGAGATCCAGACGGGGCCAGCAGAAAAGGCCCGTTTCCGCTGCATGACCCCTGGGGCCTCAGCTGGGAAGGCTCCAGGGCTGGAAGGCCTGACTGCTGGAGGCTGGATTCACATGGAGGCGCCTTCACTTCCATGTCTGGTGTATAAGGCTGACTGTCTGCTGTGACCTCCGCTTGGAGCTATTGATCGTAGCACCTACACGTAACCTCTCACTATGGCCTGGGCTCAGACTTCTTACCTTACAGCTCAGGGCTCCAAAACCAAGTGTTTGGCAAACAAGGTAGAAGCTGCAAGCATTTATTCTTGGCCTCAGGATTCACACATTCATCATTTCCATCACACTCTATTGATTACAAGGGAGTTACAAACCCGCCGAGGTTTGGGGCAAGGGAAAGACATAGATCCGCACCTTTCAAAGGATAGTCTCACAGAATTTCTGGGTATCTTCTAAAACTGCCTCAGGGCATAATCTTAAAGACCGTAACATCTGATGCAAGGGACAAAAACATTAAAGAAATAAATGAGGAGGGGCTTCCCTGGTGGCGCAGTGGTTAAGAATCGCCTACCAATACAGGGGACACGGGTTCGAGCCCTGGTCTGGGAAGATTTGCCGTGGAGCAACTAAGTCCGTGCACTACAACTACTGAGCCTGCGCTCTAGAGCCCAAAAGCCACAACTACTGAGCCCGCGTGCCACAACAACTGAAGCCCGTGCGCCTACAGCCCGTGCTCCCCAACGAGAAGCCACCGCAATGAAAAGCCCGCGCACTGCAACAAAGACCCAACGCAGCCAAAAATAAGTAAATAAATATTTTAAAAAAAGAAAGAGGGCTTCCCTGGTGGCACAGTGGTTGAGAGTCCGCCTGCCGATGCAGGGGACACGGGTTCGTGCCCCGGTCTGGGAAGATCCCACATGCCGCAGAGCGGCTGGGCCCGTGAGCCATGGCCGCTGAGCCTGCGCGTCCGGAGCCTGTGCTCCGCAACGGGAGAGGCCATAACAGTGAGAGGCCCGCGTACCGCAAAAAAAAAAAAAAAGGACTTACTCTTTTATAAAATAAATCACTGAATATATATATAGTGTTGACGCTGTGGCCTGAGCAGGAGTGGTGACATTTTTGGAACATGAATCGGTGAAACCTTCATGATGTTACCGGCTTTCCATGCCACTTTTTGATGTTGGGTGGAGACCACAAAACTGCTCACAGATTAGTGCTTTAGAGTGGATTTGTGGAAGAGAGATTTAGAAAACCGCACTCAAAATACACCCCCCAAAACATACTGGTTAACTATTGTCACTGCCCACAAAAATGTTTCCAGATGCCAGGAACTATGGGAAAGACAACAAACATTACTATGAAATTAACATAAGCTAGTTGGCCAGTGGACAGGTGCTCTCTACCTAGTGATGAAAAAGATTTGGAATATTATCTGTGAACAAATACAATTGGCATGGGAGAGGCCACATCCCAAAAAAGGAGACCTACTTCTTTTTTTATTGAAGTATGGTTGATTTACAATGTTGTGTTAATTTCTGCTGTACAGCAAAGTGATTCAGTTAAACATACATATATTCTTTTCCATTACGGTTTAATCACAGGATATTGAATATAGTTCCCTGTGCTATGCAGTAGGGCCTTGTTGTTTATCCATCCTATATATACTAGTTTGCATCTGTTAACCCCAAACTCCTAATCCTTCTCTCCCCCACCCCCCTCCCCCTTGGCAACCACAAGTCTGTTCTCTATGTCTGTAGTCTATTTCTGTTTCGTAGATATGTTCATTTGTAAGAAGACCTACTTTAAAGTAGTTCCTCTAGGACAGCTGGTGGACAGAACTGCCTTGCCACCCCTCCTAAGCTTAGCAGGCAGGCGCCAGGGCAAAACCTCACCACCGCCAAGCCCCCTCCAAAACCAAAACACAAACAAACAAAAAACCCACCACAGTTGTCCAGAAAAAAAGAAAACCAGAAAATTTCTACTTCAGTTATATATAAGGGGGAAAAAAGAAATATTAAATAGTGAGCCAAAGTGAAAATATAAGGCCAGTCACTGGGCAGTCTTCCCATACCCAAATGCAGTGGCTTTTAAACTAACAGACTCACCCAGAGAGGTTCTAGAAATAGGGAAAAAGCCAGGAGATGCCAGGCTCCCGCCCCTGAGAGGAGAAGGTCCCAGCAATTAAGAAAAGAGTACCATCTGGAAAAGGACCCTAGGAAGATAGTGAGAAATCCACATCCAAACTCACACAGATCCTGGGCTGCCTGGGGAGAACACCGCTCACAGGCTGGCACATTGTTTTAAGTCACTATCTCTTAGACCCAGATCACAGGCACCCAGGTGCTCCAGCCTACAGACTGTGTCACTGTCTTACCCCTTGCATTTTCCAGGATTCTTTATATTCATGTAACAGAAAGTCAGTTCAAAGTGGTTTTTAAAAAAGAAAAATCTCTTTGTGACTTCCCTGGTGGCACAGTGGTTAAGAATCCTCCTGCCAGTGCAGGGGACACAGGTTCGAGCCCTGGTCCGAGAAGATCCCACATGTCACGGAGCAACTAAGCCCATGCACCACAACTACTGAAGCCCACGCCCTAGAGCCCATGTACCACAACAAAGAGTAGCCAGCCCCCGGTTGCCACAAGTAGAGAAAGCCCGCGTGCAGCAACAAAGACCCAATGCAGCCAAAAAAAAGGAAATGACAGGACTTCCCTGGCGGTCCCGTGTTTAGGACTCCATGCTTCCACTGCAGGGGGCATGGGTTTGATCCATGGTCGGGGAACTAAGATCCCGCATGCTGCGTGGTGCAGCCAAAAAAGATAAAAAAGGAAAAGACATTGATGACATTGATTCGTTCCTGTAATTTGAAAAGTCAGGAGCAGTCATGTGGCTGGATCAAGGGGTTCAAACAGTATCATCAGGTCTCAGTCTCTCTCTCTCCCTCCACGACCCAGCTTTGCTTTCCTCTATGTTGGCTTTATTCTCTGTTAGGGTTTCTCTAAGTGGAGTGCACTGCAGTCAACAGGGCTATAGTCTACAAGCTTGGGAGCCATGGTGGAAACACAGAGACTTCATTCTCTGCATTTCCATCCAAGTCCCAGAAGTAAGCATCTTTGGCTCTGATTGGCCCAGCTTGGGCCATGTGTCCACCTCTTAACCAATCACTGTCCAAGAGGATATGATACTCTCCTTGACTGGTGTTCAATGGGTCACTTATCAGTAGACAAGGATCAAAATCATTAGGCAACCTGAGATTCACCAGCAATCCATAGTTGATTAAGGGCAACAAGAGTCAACACACACACACACACACACACACACACACACAAAACACACACCCAGGAATCTCTGGCAGACTGAGCAGACTTTCAGATTTTGCTCTCCTCAAGATAATAATGACAAGTACTAACCCATTACACTTAAAAAGCTTCCCTGAGGAGTCTGGAGTTATTATGAGCTAATACATGCAAAAAAGCACTTAGAAGAATGACTGGCCCAAAGTAAATACTACAGAACTGTTAACTGTCATCGTGGAAGAAGGATCCTGGAGACGGAAAAACATCCTAATAGGCAGGGTGGAGGTAAAGAATAGTTTAATCTAAATATTGAAAGGAGGGACTTCCGTGGTGGTCCAGTGGTTGAGACTCCACACTTCCACCACAGGGGGCACAGGTTCGATCCCTGGTCTGGGAATAGGATTCCCTGGTCCGGGAATAGGATCCTGCATGCCATGCAGTGGTGTGGCCAAAAAAAAAAAAAAAATTGAAAGGGGTGTAACCTAATTTTGTAACAAACTGGTAAAACAGGATATATTGGTTAAACTACTTTTTGCTTCTTTGATCAGAGTTTAAGAATCACAAGACTGTTTTAAAATACCTCTTTGGTCATCGCTACTGGGGGATTTGGTAGAGAATAAATACACAATACTGATTACAAGATGATGAACTGATAGATGCTGGAGTCCACCCTCCTACAGCAAACTCAACCCATAATGGAAATGAATCTGAAAAATACACACACACACACACACCCCTGAATCACTTTGCTGTATACCTGAAACTAACACAACATTGTAAATCAACTATAGTCCAATATTTTTAAAAAAAAAAAGAATAAATAAAATAATGGATGATTAAGAAAAAATGTCAAATGGCTCCAGGGTGTGCATGGGGCAATCAGCACAGATCCCCAGAAAGGCTCAGAAATTAGAGTACCAATGATCCCTGAAGACAGGGGTGTAGGTAAGACTGAACACAGTAAGACTGATTGAAAATCTGTATGAGAAGCAAGCAAACGGCCCCCATTAATCCTGGGTTGGGTATGAGGGTACTGGGGGTCAAGTTAGCCAGAGAGCAATTTCTGGTGGCAGAAACAGTTGCAAAAAAATTTCAGTGGACTTCCCTGTTGGCGCAATGGTTAAGAGTCCGCCTGCCAATGCAGGGGACATGGGTTCGAGCCCTGGTCCGGGAAGATCCCACATGCCATGGAGCAACTAAGCCCGTGTGCCACAACTACTGAGCCTGTGCTCTAGAGCCCGTGAACCACAACTACTGAGCTAGTGTGCCACAACTACTGAAGCCCACGCCTAGAGCCTGTGCTCCGCAACAAGAGAAACCACCGCAATGAGAAGGCTGTGCACCACAACAAAGAGTAGCCCCCGCTCCCCGCAACTAGAGAATGCTGGTGCTCAGCAACAAAGACCCATCGCAGCCAAAAATAATAAATAAATAAATAAATTTATTAAAAAAAATTTTTTCAGAATATATGTAGATGCCTAATATTAAGTCTTACAACTGATCCTGTCTTTAAAATTTTAATATTTTGTTGATTGTGGATTTTTTGCATTAATTTTGATTTTTTCAAATATTTCATTAAAATACTATTTACCTTGATTACCGGGTTTTGGAGTGCACCTTAAATGCTGCACTCAAGGTACGTGCCTCACTCACCTCACCCTAGTCCCTGCCCTGGCTACTGCCTTTTCAAACCCTCAGTACAAATCTGTTACATGGAACAGCTCTGGGTTAGTGATCACTTTATTTATTTATTTGTGTGTGTATTTGGCTGTGCCGTGTCTTAATTGCGGCATGCAGGATCTTTTAGTTACGACACGCGGGATCTATTCCCTGACCAGGTATGGTACCCAGGCCCCCTGCACTGGGAGCGCAGAGTCTTAAGCACTGGACCACCGGGGAAGTCCCTAGTGATCGCTTTTTTTTTTTTTTTTTTTTTTTTTGCGGTACGCGGGCCTCTCACTGTCGTGGCCTCTCCCGTTGCGGAGCACAGGCTCCGGACGCGCAGGCTCAGCGGCCATGGCTCACGGGACCAGCCGCTCCGCGGCATGTGGGATCTTCCCGGACCGGGGCACGAACCCGTGTCCCCTGCATCAGCAGGCAGACTCTCAACCACTGCGCCACCAGGGAAGCCCGTGATTGCTTTTAAATATGGTTCAGCACAGGGTAGAGCAAAGAGCTTCATCAGCAGTAGGTAAGACATGAAAATTATCTGGAAATCAGTGTGATTAAGAGATCTGAATACTACAGGATTATAAGGTAAACGTTAGAACAAAGAGTTTAGGCTGGTTTAGGGATGTTGGCAGGGATCCCACAGAAGGAGTAGAATTTGTGTATCCCTTGTACCCTCTGATGAACCCCACAACTCATTTGTCCCTTAACCTTTGTTTCTCTAAGATGGAGTGAGAAGTCCGAGACTCCATGGGTCTGGCCTTGCAGTTCAGTCCTGAAAAGAGAGGTCAGGGGTTGGAGATTGGATCCCTGAGAAACAGAGATTAGCAGTGGGGTGTGGAGGAAGGCCCAGGATTAACCTCTCAACCTCTTTACAGAAATGTTGAGAAGAGCCAGCTTCAGAACAAGCAAATCCAAGTAGTTTCAAGATGTCAATCTCACGGAAAGGGAATCTAGGAGGCCTTTCTTATCACCATGTTTACATAATATGCTAACCGGTAACATACGAGTGTGGGTTCATACCTGTTCTACCACTGATGTTGGGGAGATAAGAACGAGGGAGGGGCTCACGTCAGCCTCTGCCAGACGGAGCCTCAGAATAATGTTCTGGATGATTCCAACCTTTGATTTGTCTTGCATCAGCAACCAAGCAGAGCACTGCTAGGGAAGTCACACCCCAAGTCATGTCTCTCTACCATTTTTTCTATGATTGCCCCTTTACAAAGCCTTTAAGACACCTTTATTTCCTGATTGCTTTCTGCCCCTACTACATGAGATTTTAATACCTTGGTGTATCTGTTTGTGTATGTGGCCCTTCGAAGGGCCACACACCATTGTAATGTCTACAGTGGTGTGGCCCCACCCCCTGTGAGCACCCAGGATCTACAGCCAGTTCCTCCCCACGTTTTCTGGATTTTATTTCTTCCCTCGGGGTCTTCCCCTCAACACTTAACAATCCCATTCTCCGGCATCTCAACTTCTACCTCTCATGGTGCCTACTGGTCACCCATCTCCAGCCATGGCCCCCTCTCTGTTTCCTTCCCGGCCTTATTTCTCAAAGGGCACACCACACTCTGATCTGCATTCTGCCTCTGTCTCTCTACCGAACCTGTTCTCCATAATATCATAAATGAACTCTGCGCCCCTCCCACACACATACTCTTCCACCCAGCAATCCCATGTAAAAGAAATCTTACCAGCACCTGCCTAGGAAATACCAAAACTGAATGCTGTTTTTCACCACAACTCTTTCTAACCAGCCGAAGATTTTAAATGGTTATGAATATTGAGTAACACTGCTATGCCCAATCCTTAGTGAACCTAACTTAAGACTCTCTTGGAATGATGGGACTTGTCTTCACCAACCGTGTACAAACCTGTGGACTCTCTCCGGTCTCTCCAGGGTACAAGCTTGCAACTTTTAATCAGCATAAACATTATGAACAGCCCCTTTCTAGCAGTTAGAAATCCCTGACTTATGCCCCTCCGTGAAAGAGTCAGCCAGTGTCTCCCCTGGTGGGTTCTTCTGCCTGACAAGAAAAGACACTCAGCTCTGTGGACTGCTTTTATCTATTCGTTTTATTTTGTTCTTGTTTTTGTTTTTTTTATTTGGTGATATTTTATCCTTTGTACCTTTTCTTGTACTCAAACCCACAGAAATAAAACCACCAAGTACATAAGGATATAGATACAAACATGAGGGCTTCCCTGGTGGCGCAGTGGTTGGGAGTCCGCCTGCCGATGCAGGGGACACGGGTTTGTGCCCCGGTCTGGGAAGATTCCACATGCCGCGGAGGGGCTAGGCCCGTGAGCCATGGCCGCTGAGCCTGTGCGTCCAGAGCCTGTGCTCCGCAACAGGAGAGCCACAACAGTGAGAGGCCCGCGTACCAATTAAGTAACAACTTAATAAAAAAATACAAACATGCCCTCTGTAGCATGTATCATATGTCAGAAAAAGTGGAAACTGAATGATCATCAGCAGAGGAGTGGTTAAAACCACTGTGGAGCACCATGCAGCTGTTAAAAGAACGAGTCCAAGGAATTCCCTCCCTGGGGGTCCAGTAGTTAGGACTCCGAGCTTCCACTGCAGGGTCACAGGTTTGATCCCTGGTCGGGGAACTAAGATCCCACGTGCTGCACAGCACAGCAAAAAAAAAAAAAAAAAAGAATGAGTCCAAGGTATAACTACTGAACTACAGAAATGTCCATGAAACAGATCTCTTAAGTGAGAAATGCAAGCTGCAGGGCAAAGTGTACAGTATGGCACAGATTTTTTAAACAACCAGAGCCAGCCACTCCTAGAAGTGTATTCATGATTGAAGATGATTCCATGAACCCACAGAAACTTGAGCAGACTCTTTGGGCTTGACTTGGGATCAGGGTGGCAGAGGTGGGAGGAAGAGTGGGACAGGCAGCAAGGGGGCAAGGATCTGCCAGTTTTCTTCTCTCTGTAAGTACATGGCTCCCTGGGAGCAAACCTTCTTTGACTCTCCTCTGAGCCTTAAGTGTCCCCTCTCCAGCACCCTTTGAGGTCCCACAAAGGCTCTCTCCTTCCCATCACACCCTCCCCATCTCCCACCCCTACCCCAATACTCCCTTGGTCGGCAGAGCTGGTGGATGAGGAGGACGGGGCAAATGGACCTCAAGGGCCCAAGACACTACCTGGTAGGAAAGAGAGTGAGACTGGAATTCTTTTTCACACTGTTTAATATTAAGTAAGTTATCTCTGAGAGACTGAGAAGGTTCTAACAGAGATCCAACAGGAGGAAAGAACCCTAAAGTTCCCGAAAGGGAAGCCTCTGTGAGCAAAGTCATCTGGTCAAATGGCCAGGCTTAATACCAGTGCCTAAAGGTTTAAGGGGCGAGGCTGGACATGGCCCTGACCCAGGCCCCTGGCACCACAGTCACACTGGAGGACCCTGCCCAAACCTGTGTAACTAGGACACGGGTCCCCAACTCCCAGGCCATGGACCGGTACCTGTCCGTGGCCTGTTAGGAACCAGGCCGCACAGCAGGAGGTGAGTGGTGGCTGGGCGGGCGAGCGAAGCTTCATCTCTATTTACAGCCACTCCCCATCATTCGCATTATCGGCTGAGCTCCGTCTCCTGTCAGATCAGCAGCGGCATTAGATTCTCATAGGAGAGCAAACCCTACTGTGAACTGTGCATGCGAGGGATCTAGGCTGTGTGCTCCTTATGAGAATGTAATGCCTGATGATTGACGTGGAGCTGAGGCGGTGATGCTGGCGCTGGGGAGCAGCTGCAAATACAGATTATCCTTAGCAGAGAGGTCTGACTGCACAGAGACCATAATAGATCAATTGCTTGCAGACTCACTTCAAAACCCTATCAGTAGGGACTTCCCTGGTGGCGCAGTGGTTAAGAATCCGCCTGCCAATGCAGGGGACATGGGTTCGAGCCCTGGTCTGGGAAGATCCCACACGCCGCGGAGCAACTAAGCCTGTGCGCCACAACTACTGAGCCTGCGCTCTAGAGCCCGTGAGCCACAACTACTGAGGCCCGCATGCCACAACTACTGAGCCTGCGCTCTGGAGCCTGCAAGCCACAACGACTGAAGCCCACACACTGCAACGAAGGGTAGACCCCGCTCGCCACAACTAGAGAAACCCCGTGTGCAGCAACGAAGACCCAACGCAGCCAAAAATAAATAAAATAAATAAATTTTAAAAAAACAAAAAAAAACCCTATCAGTGAGTAGTAAGTGAAAACAAGCTCAGGGCTCCCACTGATTCTGCATTATGGTGAGTTGTATAATTATTTCATTATATATTACAATGTAATAGTAATAGAAATATAGTGCACAATAAATGTAACGTGCTTGAATCATCCTGAAACCATCTCCCCACCCCACCACCCCGGTCCGTGGAAAAACTGTCTTCCACAAAACCGGTCCCTGGTGCCAAAAAGCTTGGGGACTGCTGAACTAAGAGTTGGGAAGCCCGAGTGTGCATCACTGTTGTGGCCTAGGCAGTGGTCCCCGTGGCACTAGAAAATGACCCATCAGATTGTGTAGGAACAATGTTTCCCTAGTTCCACCAGTGAACAAGAACAGAAGCAAGTAACAGCATTCAGAGCGGGGTCGGGGTGGGGAGTGCTGGGCTTCCTGCACATAGGGGCAGGGGGTACTCAAATTACTAAGTGGAAAAACATGTGATATGTCTACCCTGAAATCAGAGCCTATGTTTAGTTTAAAGTTACACAGTTTATAAAGCCGTGTTTGTATGTCCAATTTGTCCTCAAGGAACAAACACAAATTTCTCTAGCCCCGTGCTAAATATGGGCTCCAAACACTCATATAGCAGCGACAGTGGAGTTATCCTCGAGCCGACCTAAGTCTGAGCCACACTAGCACAGGAGAAAGGAAGGGGGTGAAATTATTCTTGTGTTTAGAACACTTTAACAAGACTTTTCGGCTATGAAATGCAAGGTCCGTCCCCCTCACCCACAGCCCCTGGGGTATAACCTAGTGAGAGAAGCTTTTTTTTTTTTTTTTTTTTTTTTTTGTTTGGCGGCCCTCTCTTTTTTTTTCTCCCGTTGCGGAGCACAGGCTCCAGACGCGCTCAGCGGCCATGGCTCACGGGCCTAGCCGCTCCGCGGCATGTGGGATCTTCCCAGACCGGGGCACGAACCTGTGTCCCCTGTATCGGCAGGCGGACTCTCAACCACTGCACCACCAGGGAAGCCCAACCTAGTGAGAGAAGCTTTGATCAAGAAGTTGAATCTGGGACTTCCCTGGTGGTCCAGTGGTTAAGACTCCATGCTTCCACTGTAGGGGGCACAGGTTCAATCCCTGGTTGGGGAACTAAGATCCTGCATACTGCAGGGCACGGCCAGAAGAAAAAAAAAAAAAAAGCTATTAAATCGTTCTGCAAAGAGAGGTCATGGGAATGTGGGATGAAAAACAGGGCCCTGGAAGTCTAGAAGAAGAGGAGAGTCTAGCTTTGGGGTGTACACATGCGCTTCCCTGCTGCAAAGGGCCCAGCAAAACCCAGCCCCTGGTCCTTCCTGTGGTAAACAGAAGAACAAAATGGTAATTTTACAGACCAATAAACATTTTAAAATAAGAGGCTTAATTCTCCCTGTTGAAAATAAGAGACTTCTCCCCCCACCCCTTTCTCAGAGCACTAACTTTAGAAAACTTGTAAGCTCTTTCTCTGCCTCTTTGAAATGTGTGTAAGTCTTTTTAGAAGCTAAATCAGCCTCGCGCAGCTTTAGGATCCAGGGATGTCTCTCCCAAGGCCCTGGGAGCCATCTCTTCAAAATGGAAATATTAGGAGAGAGAGCATCCCTATCTCCCAGTTCCTATGGGAAGGTAGGATCCTAACTGAGGTGGGCTCCTTGCTCCAAGTTGCAAAACTACCTCCTGTCATAAAGATACTTTGTTTTTCCTGCAATTAAGCCTATTAATAACACAAAGGATCACCAATTACCGTAAAGTTAGGATGACCGTGTGTGACAAATGGTGCTCTCAAGCCTCTTACTTGAGGACTAGTTTATCTTGAGAACATGCGTGTAATGGCTGTATCTGTTTGGCTCTATAACAGGGTGGGATACTTTATCTCTACAATCTCTTAGCAGATGGCCTGTGACGCACATCACATTCCGGTAATGCTTATTCAAATATAAAACTGTTTTCTTTCCTCCACTACCTTTGTGGAGAGGTTTTCCTGGGTTGGGAAATTTTGTTTTTAATTATATTCCCCAACATAATGCATGTGCTTAAAAAGGAAAAAAAAAAAAAAGTGGGAAGGTCTTGAGATGTAAGACCCCTAAATGGGACAGACATGGAAAACCAGTGGGGAGAGATAGAGGAATTTCTAAGAGTGACGCTGACGTTCAACTGAAAATTGTTTCCAAAATGTAAATAATAGCATAATAGCAGCATATACATACAGAGACTACTGTCAGGCATCGTTCTAAGTGTTTTACACATTAACTTAATTAGCTATGTAGTAGTTTGGATTACTGTTCTTAATTATTCACCCCCCACCCTGCCTCTGAGAACTCTCCAGTGGGCAGAAAAGGTATCACGGAAAAGCAGAGAAGCAGGCTGAAGTTTGGACTGGTTTTGGAAGTAGGTATGATGCAAACTCTCTTTTCTAGCTAAAAGTGACCCTTGAAGGGCGTGTGTGGAAAGGCCAGATTCAGCTACTCCATAAGATGGGAATGTGAGCCACTCTATTTGGATATTACAAGATATCCCAAACTGGAGGACATTGGGGGCCAGCATATGGCAGACACCAGCCCTGAGCACTGAGGATGTAGTAAGCAGGAGTGGGCCCAGAAGATAAGAAGGGGAAGGGCACTCAGTAAGGATCAGACACTTCCGTAAGGTTTGGAGGCTGGGAGGCAGGACTGGAATCCCTCATTCCCACCAATGACCAACATGTCAAGTCATTTTTGAGGGTCTGGCTCAAGAAAGCAGAATTACCTTGCCCTGGCCTAGCCCAGCTGCCAAACACATCCACTGTGAGCCAGATGCTTAGAATGACTTGGGTCAAGAAGACCTGGAGAGGGACCTGCAAGAGGCTTCCTGGGTGGGGGGTAAAGCCTGAGCCCTGAATCATCCTTCTGACATTTACAAAGTCCTTAACCAGCACTGGCCCCACCGCTGCTCCCTGGTTTCCTGCCCTGAGTGCCACAAAGGACCAGGAAATAGTGGGGGGGGGGGGGCAGTGAGCAGTACAAAGACAAGAGGGAAGACGAAAGAAGTAGAACTTCATGACTAATAAAATCTTTACACCTAATTTTTTAGAAGGAAATTGAATTCTGGTGGGGAAAGCAGGCACCACGGTCAGTGAGGCCGGAATAAAAATTTACCTGGAACCTACAGAAGGGAAAGAGGCTGCATTCATTTGGAAGGGACAAAGTCCATGGTAACTGCGCACAGATGCTGGGTCCCCTAAGTGACTCCATAATGCGGCCTAACACCTGGTCCCTAACATTCTCAGCAGCCACTATGAAGGTTGGACAAAAGGAGGCTTTCACTGCCCTGCCTCAGTTGGGCTTCCCTCAGTATCTGGTGTGCCCAGGGTCCTAATCCAGCCATGTTTGATATGAGGTTGGGGGTGGAGGTGATGGGGCAAGTCTTTCAGCTGTTACTTTTCCAGGTTTTAGGCAGCCTGGGGCACCTCTGGTCATTTAATGAAGGACTGGGCTCAAATGAGGTATAAATCAGGAACTGAAGACTTACTGGGCTGCACCGGGTCCAGAGCAGGACATTCCGCATGGGCCCAGCACAGCCTAGCAGGCCGGCCTTCCAGGGCTCAGCCCATGGTCTTTCCCGGGTCCCAGCCCAGAAAAGCGGAGGCTTTCTCCTGCGTTTGGAAGACTGACTCAACCCCTCTTCCTCCTAGCTCTCCTAAAGGCCGGGAGACCTCAGGAAGTGTCCTCATTCTGCTGCCTTCAACCCCGAGGCGCCTAGCCCCAGGCCTCCCCCGGAGGTCCAGAGAAACCCCGGGCGCCTCCATGCTCTCGGCCTCACCCAAGCGGAGGCCCCTTCATCGCCCCACAGCTCCACTCGGCCCGGGAGGGACGGCCCTTCCCCGCAACCGGCTCAGCGGCTCGCAGGTTCGGGCTAGTCTGGGGCGGGGACTGGGAGCGTCTGAAAGTGGTGAGGAGGGCGGGGACGCGGGCCTCTCTTTAAAGGCCCGGGACCTGAGGCGCCTCGATACCGGCCGGCGACCCCGAAAAGCGCGCCCCATCCGGCTCCCTTCGCCTAAGCCGCCGGGGCTGCCATGGGCCGCTACCGCATCCGCGTGGCCACCGGGGCCGCATTCTTCGCCGGGTCGCACGACCGCGTGCAGCTGTGGCTGGTCGGGGCGCGCGGGGAGACGGAGCTGGAGCTGCAAATGTTGCCGGCGCGGGGCCAGGTCAGCGGGCGGAGCGGCGACAGACCCCGGCCGGGACGCGGGAGGCCGGCAAGGGGCGGGATCCGAGGGCGAAACGACTGCGGAACCGTGCCTGCTGGGACTTCCAGGTGTTGGGACGCCCGGGCGGCTGGGCCAGGAGAGGATCGGGAGCCAGGACCCGGGCTGAGCGCATACCCCTTCTCCCTTCCCGCCGGCCCTGGTCCTCGCAGCCTCCAACTCCTTCTCCAAATGACCCCAGGCCAGTGTCAATATAGGATCAGAAGTCAAGTGGGACGCTCCTAGGAATGAGGGAGCGGGGAGAGCTCAGTTAAAGGACCGATGAAGGTGCTGATACTCAGACATCAATTCAAGACACTGCGGGCCACGCGCCACGCTCCCTCTTCCTCCCGGTGCGATGGGGCGTCAGACACACCGCGCAGATGTCCGGAGGAGGGAACGAGGGAGGCTGTCTTTGGAGGCCTTGTCAACGGAGGCTCCACAAAGGTCCCCTCCTCTCCTGTCCCCACCGCACCTCTGACCCCCCAACCCCACCCCCGGCAGGCAAAACGGCCTCTCCTGGGACCCTGCTACTAAGTCTCCGGGTTCTGGTCCCACAGGAGGAGGAGTTTGAGCATGACATTCCCGAGGACTTGGGACCACTGCAGTTCGTGAAGCTGCGCAAACACCACTCCCTGGTGGACAACGCGTGGTTCTGCGACCACATCACGGTGCAGGGCCCTGTAGCCTTCCAGGAGGCCACCTTCCCGTGCTACCGCTGGGTGCAGGCCGACAGCGTGCTGTGCCTGCCCGAGGGCACCGGTGAGGGGCAGTGTCGGGAGAGGGGATGCAGGGCCTGGGGAACTGCTGGGGAAGGGGTGGGGGAGGGCTGCGGAAGGTCAGAGGGCCTTGATGAAAGTGAGTGTTCAGCAGGTTAAGTGTGGAGAAGACAGGACCTTGGAAAAAAGTTATAAAGTACCAAATTTATACACAGAATAAAAAAGGCTGCAAGTGGGGCTGGACAGGGACGTAAGTGATGGGCAGATCCCACCCTCCAAGAAGATGAGGACACGGGATGGGAGCCGCAGCAATGATGGGAAACAGGAACAAGTTAGGGCAGGGACAAGTTAGGGCAGGGCAGGTAAGGGTAGCACATGGAGTAGGGGATGGGGGTGACCCCTAAGAGGAGGCAGCTAAGGGAAACAGTAAGCAATATGACTTGGAGAGCTGATTTGGTTGGGAAAACATGGAAGAAAACCACGAGGGAGAGGGTGCACACTGACAGGTGGGTGGGAATGAATGAGGACAGCAAATACATAATTTGTTACCGTGGGAAATAAGTAAGAAAGATGATTACAGAGGCAAATGAGGGCAAGGGCAATTAAGGATGGAAACACGAAATACATCACTTTGAGACAGGTGAGTATAAATGCAGATAAGAACAGGAACAAGTTGATAATATAGACTCTGATGGTAAATCTCAGAAGAGTGAAGTCAGGGAAAGAAAGCAAACAGCTGTTCCTAAAGCCTTTTGAGGACGGTTGAGGTGTGGTAGGTGAGGTTCAGGAGATGAGAAATTAACCAAAGCAATATATAGTAGAAAATAGGTATGGGCATATGAGTGATTGAGATTTTATCACCTTTTTTTTTTTTTTTTGGCCACGCCGCATGGCTCGTGGGATCTTAGTTCCCTGACCAGGGATTGAACCTGTGCCCCCCCCCCCCCCCAACACAGTGGAAGCACAGAGTCTTAACCACTGGACCACCAGGGAATTCCCAAGATTTTATCACCTTACTTAAGGTGATTTTTTCCAACCATAGATACTGATGAAATAGGATCAGGTGGGGAAAGACGAGTTAAGGGACAAGAAAGGGTGTCAAACATGAGATTGTTGTCTCAAGACAAGAGACGAGGGTTGAGATTAGCAAAACCCAGAGTGCAAAGTTGGCAATGATTAAGATAAATGTGTCCCAGGAATCAATGGAGTGAGGCAAGGCCAGAGATAAAAGCAACAGAGCTTGACTGAACACATGGCCTATGATGGCGAAAAGGAAGATGAGGACGAGCAGAGGAGAGCACAGGACCACACAAACCGTGGCCAATTGTCTTAATGTCTCCCCAGCCCGCCTGGCAGGAAACAACGCATTGGATGTGTTCCAGAAACATCGAGAGAAGGAACTGAAAGAAAGACGTCAGATATACTGGTGACCACCCACCTACAGGGCCTCTCAGTGGTACCCCCTGTCACTGACCTGGACACCCTCCCTGAAGCCTTGTCCCCATCTCCTAGCTGGGCCACATGGAAGGAAGGGTTACCCCTGACAATAGCTGCGGGCTGTGAGGACGATCTACCTGCCAATATGAGATTCCACGAGGAAAAGAGGCTGGACTTTGAGGGGACACTGAAGGCAGGGTAAGAACAGGCCTGGAGCTCAGAGTGGGGAAAGGGCTGGGAGATGCAAAAACGGTGGTCAATGGTGAGCGGCTGAGGGATTGGCAAATGGGTTCATGGCTCGATTCCTGTCCTAGGGCTCTGGAGATGGTCCTCAAACATGTTTACACCCTCCTGAGCTCCTGGAACTGCTTTGAGGATTTTGATCACATCTTCTGGGGCCAGAAGAATACCCTGGCTGGTCAGTGGTTCCCCAGGTCTCTATAACCCCTTGCTGGCCCCTTTTGATGACCCGACCTTCACACTCCACAGCCCCTCAGGAGACCTCCCAGATGAGAATATATTGTGCTGGGTCATTTCTCAGAGGCCCCAGATGAAAAGGCAGGGGCTGGATATGGGATGGTCACGTGCCTGGATCACTGGGGTAGGGCCTGGAGGAGGGACATCCCGGCTGTGTAAACATCCTCCTCCTACACTCCACCCCGACCCCACAGAGAAGGTTCGCCAGCGCTGGCAGGACGATGAATTGTTTGGCTACCAGTTCCTCAATGGCACCAATCCCATGCTGTTGAGACGCTGCACCTCTCTGCCCTCCCGGCTAGTGCTGCCCTCGGGGATGGAGGAGCTACGGACCCAGCTGGAGAAAGAACTCCTGGTACCCCTCCCACCCTGTGTTGTTCTCTCCTTGGCGGTGTGGCCAGAAGTAGTGAAGGGCAGGGACCAAAGATGAGTCAAGGAAGGGAGGCTGTGGTAACCTACAGCCCCTTGGTCCAGACTCCAGTGCTAGAAAAACCTAGAGGTGATACAGTATGTAGGGAAAATTATGAGAGGCTCCCGGTGTAGAGGGGAAACAGGGTAGATTCCCAGGGTGCAGATGGGGCCAGAGGTGTCAGCAGGGACAATGACATTCCCTGGCTGACGTCAGTGCTCTGGACAGCAGTGTTCATGGGCAGGGAGAAGGGTAGAAAATATGCCATCAGATGGGGAGAAATGCGGGGGTTACTTGGGTTTGGAAGAGGTGAGCTACATGTGAGGAGGACGAGCGAGGCAGGATGTGAGCATGCCGTGTGCATGTGCACATGTGCGCTGGACTCTGCGGCAGGGCTGGGCAGGGGAGCCTCTGTGGATTACCTGGCAGAGAAGGTGAGTTTTAGGGAGTGAAAGAGCATTTGCTGAGCTGGTGACAGCTAAACACAAGGTGTTCAGATCATCGAGGGATAGTGGGAAGAGACCTGGCCATCTCGACAAGGGGACAGCTTGCACACGGGACTGAGCAGGCCTGGTTCTAAAATCAGATCTGCCACCACACATCCCTGGGCAAGATGTCTACCCTCACTAGGCTGTTTCTTCACTTAACATGAGAGGAATTGGGCCAGATGCTCTGGTTCTGCCGATAGGACTCTGCAACCGACATAGGATGATGGCAAGAATTCAGATAAAGGTCTTGAATGTCTTCCCCCTTTGCCCTGGCCCTCTCGGGTTAGACTTCGAACTCTAACGATGGATACATTCCTCCTTTCCCCAGAACAGTTCCCTGTTTGAGGCTGATTTCATTCTCCTGGATGGAATTCCAGCCAATGTGATCCGAGGAGAGAAGCAGTACCTGGCTGCCCCCCTCGTCATGCTGAAGATGGACACCAGTGGGAAGCTGCTACCCATGGTCATCCAGGTGGGGCGCCCTCGGCATCCACCTCCCAACACTGCTTTCTGTTCACCTCCACCTCTGCTCCCAAGGAACCAGCCCCCTGGCTCTTGACTCCCAAACCCCATCCTCACACAGTGAGATATGTTCTCGTGTCACTCCACTTAAAGCCTGGTTTCTCCTGACTCACCCAACTGGCAGGACTTGTTCAAGAGTCATAATGGCCTTTTGGAGTTCTCGTCCTATACCCGATGGTTCTCCAACTTTATTGTGTATCAGAATCACCTAGACAGCTTGTTAAAACACAGCTTGCTGGGTCCCAGCATGAGACTTTCCAATTCAGTAGGTCTGGGATGGGGACTGAGAATTTGCAGTTCTAACAAGTTCCAAAGTGATGCGGATGCCGCTAGCTTGGGAACACACTCTGAGAATCGCTATTTAATCTCTCAGTCCCCTCTCTTTTCTCCCACTGGTCTCAATAGTTAGTTAACAAATACTGTCAATTATCTCCCACACCCAGCTTCCCCTTCCATCCCCCACCATAACTCAGACCCCCATCACGTTTCTCCCAGACCACTGCCGGGATCTCCTCCCTGGACTCCCTGCTTCAGACTCCCCTGCATTCAACCTGACGACCATGGTGCTCGCACAGTGCCACAGCTAGTGAGAGGCAGGGTGGGAGGGGCCTCATTCCTCCTCCTGGATTATACCTCCTGGACGCGATAATCGTACTTACTCATCTGTTTCCCCAAGACTGCTGGCCATAATGTCACACATAAAGTGGGAGTTCAATGAAGGCTTAATTTCTCTTTTTCCCAGATCCAGCCTCCCAGCCCCAGCTCTCCGACCCCACCACTGTTCCTGCCCTCAGATCCTCCACTTGCCTGGCTCCTGGCAAAGTCCTGGGTCCGAAATTCAGATTTCCAACTGCACCAGCTCCAATATCATCTGCTGAACACCCACCTGCTGGCTGAGGTCATTGCTGTGGCCACCATGAGGTGCCTCCCGGGGCTGCACCCGGTCTTCAAGGTACAACCTCTACCCTCCATGTCCCCCTTCACTCAGACCCTAGAGAAAGGAAACAGCCCAGTATCAAATGATATTGCAGCAGCAAAACAAAATTTTTATCACTCTGGGAAAGAAAGAGGTGAGAACAGAAGGAAGACTGCATCAATATTTTGAGACTTGTGTTTTAGTTAGGTCAAGTCACTTAAGGTTTCTTCAGGACATATTACTAAGGAAACCCTCTGAAATTCTCAGAGATCTGACAATCTAGCAATGGGCCTAGAGTACAGCCGGAATATTGCTAGTAAAACAAAAGCCTTGATCCTGCCTTAGGAGATTGACGATTTAGCCAGAATGACAAGTGGTGCCCATAAGAACTACCCAGAGAACAACAGCTGGATCTAGAATCTGAAACCACAAGAGACAGCGATAAACACTAGAGTACTGATGGAGTATGTTCCACCCCAACTGAGTTTGCTAAGTAGGAGCAGGTCAAGAGGCAAGGAGAGCGGCACAGCAGAATCAGAATTGGGGAAGGGAGGGAATAGTAGCTGCGGCAAGCCTGGATATCAGACCGGAGACAGAAAGGTCAGAGGTCTAAGCTCCTGCAACACCCAGAAGCCCAAGGGTGGGTATTGCAGACTGACCTAGAAATCCTGTCATTTTATGAAAGAGTGAGCTCAGCATCTACTGCTCGGCAGAAGGCAGTGACATAAGGCTTGTGCTTGAGTAAAAACGTCCTCAAAATCTTGATGACACTTTAGATATAGGGAACAAGACAGAGAAGGGATGAAACTGATAGAAGCTTATGAACCAGAGCAATTGTCAGAAACAGGGAAGCCAGGAGAGAAGCCAGTTGGGAAGCAAAAATGAGGTTCAGTTTGAGGTACAGGGAGTCATAAATGTTGGTAGGACATGCAGGTGAGCACCTGGCAAGGAGAACGACTGAACTGTGTTTCAGCCGGGGGCCCCGCCCGACCCCCAAGCCTGGCCAGCAGTAGCTGTGGCCTCTCCGAGTCTGGGGTGACACAGACAAGATGGAGACCAGTGTGATGAGCAGCATCTTGGATTTTACTGATCTCACGGTGCTCCTGCACCACCGTCTCCTGCTCACCCTGAAGAGGCTAAGCCTCTAGGCACACTGAAAATCCCCCTTTACGAGTTCAGCCCTCTGCCCAACTATCTCCATTCCCACAGCGACGTCATGGCAAACAGCTGCATCGTAATCAGTACACGCAGGAGAGCCAGGCCAGCAATGTCCCAGAGGTGACCTGCACAGGCTCTGGATTCGGACTGCCGGGGTCTGAAGCCTGAATCCTGACCTCTGTGCTTCCCAGACGTGAGCTCAGTGTCCTCAGGTCTAAATGGGGATGACAGGCGGCCCATCGTGGGGTTGCTGAAGGCTGAAACGACCTAAGAGTGTGACACAGGCTAAAAGCTAGAAAAAATTAGTTCTTGCAATGATTTGTTAAGAGTTGTTTGTCCCAAGGTATCTCTGCTCCTCATGTGGACTTTGGGCTTTCCATGACACTCAGCACCTTTCATGAACTTTGTGAAAAGTTGCAGCCCAATGTGAGCTGCTTTGACCTCCTGGCACCAGAGTTATCTCTGCCTCACACCCTGTGTCCACCAACAACTCAGATAAATACCAATGCTACGTGAAACCTGTACATAAACTGGGTGTAAATGAAGACAAAATAGTCTGAGATAAAAAGAAATGCATGTGAGGATGAGATAGCCGTTTTTAATAGCTAGGGAAAAGCCATTTCTTGAAAAGCTATAAAATATAGACGGGACCTCACTGCCTAATTGGGGGTGGGGGGAGATTTGACGATAGTCGCTCTGCTGCTTACATATGTGGCTCAGTATGGCTCCTCTATCTCCCTAAGGGAACCCACCCCCCAAAAAACCAACAGTGAAGCGACCAGCGGGTGGAGGCATGGCTTTGGTAATGAGTAGAGAGGCTAATTTAAGCTGTGAGGTCGTAAGTGACAGAGTATAAAAGCAAATTAAAAGGGGCTGATTCTCAAAGGCCACCTACACCCCAGGTGGAAATCATAAAGATAAGCGATAACAGCTAGTATCTAAGGGCTTCTGTGTGGACTAAAAACTCTTCATACATCACTCACATAAGCATCACCGCAGCCTCCTGAGACAAAAGACCCTATTATCACCCGCTGTTGACAGAGGAGGGGCTAGACAGGAGATAGACAGGTCAACACTTAGAAGGTCTGGTACCTCGGATGAGTATCAAAGTGAGTGCTGAAGTGTAGAGTGAAACCCAGGTCAGTCTGGCTCCAGAGCCTGACTCACAGGGGCGAAAAGATCACAAGAGTGAGTGATCACAGAAGCAGGAAGAGAGGAGCCTGTCAAGGGAGGAAAGCATCAAGAGTAGGCACCATGCTGCCTACAAGGAAGGACCCAAGCATGTCCTCCATAAACCACCCCCTCTAATCTCCCCCATCCCAGCTCCTGATTCCACACATCCGCTACACGATGGAAATCAACACCCGGGCACGGACCCAACTCCTCCCAGACGGAGGTATATTTGATAAGGTAAGGAGGGGATGGGGCATGGGGCTGCCTCACCGTCTGACTCTCTACAATTTCCTGCCACTTTCAAGATCCCAGACCAACCTGGGTGAATGTCCTGACCCTTAAACCCATGAGCCTGTCCCTTTATATCTATGTCTCTAAATGTGAAAATGCCACACCTGAACCCCTTATATACTGTGTGCTGGCTTCCTCCTCAAGGCCTCGCATCTCTCTTGTCCCAGGCAGTGAGCACCGGTGGAGGGGGCCACGTGCACTTGCTCCGCCGGGCCCTGGCTCAGCTGACCTACTGCTCCCTCTGTCCTCCCAACAATCTGGCTGACCGCGGCCTGCTGGGAACCCCGGGTGCTCTCTATGCCTGCGATGCTTTACGGCTCTGGGAGATCACTGCCCGGTGGGTGAGACGGGGAGCCGAGAAATGCGGCAGGGGAGAGGGCGAGTGGGGCTCTGGCCTGAGGTCAGCATGGGGCAAAAGGAACCTGAAAACAAGAAGGTCCAGACAAGAGGAGCAAAGGACTGGATCCTGGGGAGAGATGAGGAAGCGTGAGTCAGTGCGTACGGCCTGAGAAGGAGAAGGCTGGGGACAGAGAACCTACGTTGGGAAAGCTGTGGACTGGGAGGCTGAGGGATCTGGAAAAATCAGGGGTTTTGTCAGGGAGAATGGCTGTCAACCATGTATAGGGATCCCAGAACTAATGACCCACGTGTCCTTCCTCTCTAGACTAGTTTGTAGAAAGAGTTGGGAATGACCCAAAAGGCAGGTCTTGAAGACTCTATACTCAGACATATTGAGAGTCAGCTGGGCAGAGACCATGGAAAAGTGCAGGGGTCAAAGGCCGAAGCTTTCTCCTCTCAAGGAGCTCACCTCCCTTCTCCCCTGGGCAGCTACGTGGAGGGGATCATCCACCTTTTCTACCGCGGGGATGACGTCGTGAGAGGGGACCCTGAGCTGCAGGCCTGGTGTCGGGAGATCACTGAGGTGGGGCTGTGCCAGGCCCAGAACCGAGGTGAGAGCCCTCCCCGGGGACAGGAGCTCCTTGGACACTCTGCCCAAGCAGAGTCTGGGTTCAGGACCCCAACCCCTCATGCCACCCCCTCTCCCTCCACACGTCAAACATCTGAATCCCATTCCCACCTCCTAAGACTCAGGACAATTCTAGATACCCCAGGATCATCCTCCGCAGAGACCCTGGCCATCAACCTTTACTTCCACCCCATCCCCTAACCTGCCACAGCATGTGACGCCACAGGGCCAGAACCTGAGCCAGCAAGGGATCTGCCCAGGCCCTGCTGGGGCTCACATTCTCTCCTCATGCTTGTCTATTCCTACTTGAGGATATAAATGGGAAGATTCTTCCACCAAAGCCCTTCTGTTCTCCCTCTTCTCCTCCTGCTTGCTACTGTCCAGCACACGCATAGAAAGTCCAGGCCTACTGCACACTGACCACAGTGCAAGGTCATTTCCAGATGCAAACACAATGCTCTGCGCGCTTTGGCTCAACCCTGAACTCGGTGCCCTGCCCCTTGAGGCTCACATTTCTTTGGCCAATCCAGCCTCTCCCCACCGCTGCTAGGATCCAGCCACCGTCTTTAGCACCCCACCTGCATTCTAACCTCTGGGGAAGAAACAGCCTTTCTTGAGCTCTTCCTAGATTCCTCCTCCTCTTTCTCTCACACGTGGGTCAGCCTGGACTCTGCTCCAAATTGTCCTTGCATCCCCGCCCCTCATACTTTGCACCAACATCTCTGCCTCTGTGGGACAACTACGAACATTTGCTGGGGAGCCGCTATGGCCGGCCTCTGAGGGTGCCGTGAGCAGTAACACAACACCCGCCCTCTGGAGGGAGCGTCTCCCTAGGGAATCTGTGTCTGCACCACCCCCCTTCCAGGACCAAACTTTCTCTAGTACATCTCGGTATGTCCCTTGGGCTCCACGTGCTACCAGGAGACCCCTCCTCTCCCTGGCCATCTTTTCCCCAACCAGTATCTACATTTGGAAAATGAAAATAAACATCCACATGTGAACTTTAACCTCCACTAAGTGCCTCTCATTCTCTCTTCCTCCACTGTCCTTCAGTTCTCATAGCTCACCTTCGCCTCACTTTCCCAACAGACTCTTTGGAGAAAGTGTGCTAAAAACGGCCTGAGATTAGCAGTCAGGAACCCGAGTTCAAGATCAGCCTCTGCCTTCTCCCAATTATGCAGTCCTGACAAGCAGTTTAATCTCTCTGGTCTTTGGTTTTTGTTTTTTTTTTTTTAATCTACAAAAGGGAAGTGATTATATTTGTTCCACTTAACTGACAGGATTTCTGGGTCTCTGAACCCCCCACCTCCACTGTGAATTGAATGGCCTGACATAATCTTTGCGGAAAGCCTCTCTTGGCTATGACCCTATAAATCTATGACTTCCCTTATCCTTCACATTATAATTCAGACACTTGTAATTCCCTACCTGGGAATAGGAGGAAGCATCCCTAAATTCTCAACCACTTTTTGAGGCAGAGGATTTCTGATCACTCAGAACTTTTCAGCCCCCAACCCTTCCAAAATAACAATACTTATTATTTATTGAGAACTTGTTCCACACCAGGTGATTATCTCATTTATAAAATAGGTATCATCTACACTTTACAGGTCAATAGGTTGAGGTTCAGAGACGTTAAGTAATTGACCTAAGGTAACCCAAATATATTACTTGAATCTGAATTGAAATCCATGTCTGATGCAAATATATTTGAATAAATGAACTAAACAAACAACAATCAATTCCAAAACGTAGACATCCCAAGTCTTCGGCCTTCATTTCTCTCTTCTCAGACTGTAGCCTCTAAATCCTGTTTCTTTCCTGCCCAGGTTTCCCCATCTCCTTCCAGTCCCAGAATCAACTCTGCCATTTCCTTACCATGTGTGTCTTCACGTGCACTGCTCAGCATGGGGCCATCAACCAGGGCCAGGTATGGAGAGCTGAAAGCCCAGGTCCTTGAAGGCAAGTGTCTGGACCTTGGGATGCCCAAGGGAGAGATGCGGGTTCAAATCCTAAGTACCAGGATCCTAGGGTTGCAGTTTCTTCCCCCAGCTGGACTGGTATGCCTGGGTCCCTAATGCACCATGCACAATGCGGATGCCCCCACCTACCACCAAGGAAGATGTGACAGTGGCCACAGTGATGGGCTCACTACCTGATGTCCGACAGGCCTGTCTTCAAATGGTCGTCACATGGCATCTGGGGCGCCGCCAGCCAGACATGGTAAGAGAGGACCCTGGGGAAAGGGAAATGACAGTTGGAAGGTAAACATAAGAGTGAAGGGCTAGGCTCTAGGTGTGTCTGACTCAAAACTGACTGATCCTTTGTTCTTTCTTAGGTGCCTCTCGGGCATCACAAAGAAAAGTATTTCTCAGACCCCAAGGCCAAGTCTGTACTAAACCAATTCCAAACAGATCTGGAAAACTTGGAAAGGGAGATTACAGCCCGGAATGAGCAACTTGACCTGCCCTATGAATACCTAAAGCCCAGCCTCATTGAGAACAGCATCACTATCTGAGCTCTGGGACACCCCCACCGGGAAGACTGCAGATCAGCTCTGGGACTGACAGTTCCATACTGAGTTTCATGGTTTCCTAGCCTCTGCTGCAGAGGCTCTATTTCCTCCCCCAATTAAACCCCCTACATCTGCATCCCATGAGCCCAAGGGCCTTTACTTTTCTGTAAAGGGCCTGATAATATGTTAGGCTTTGTAGACCACACAGTCTGTCACAGTAACTCAGCTCTCCTATTGTAGCACGGAAGCAGCCACAGGCACCGTGTAAATGAATGCTGTGTTCCAATAAAACTTTATTTACGGAGAGTGAAATATGAACTTCCTGTGTCACAAAACATCCTCCTTTCGGTCTAGTCAACCATTTTAAAATGCAAAAACACACAACAAAACCCTGTGCTTCGCTACAGGGATGTGCACAGGCTACAGGCTGGATCTGGCCCTGGATTTGGGGCAGTACCTGCACAACGGTACCCTGCCGTAGCCTGAGGCACTGACCTTACTTGCAAAACATCCAGAGAATGGTGGGGTGGGTGGGGAGGGTGAGGAAGATTTCTTGGAGAAATCGACTACCTCAACTAATTCTCCTTTCCCAGGAGCTTGACTTCATGCCTGTCCAACTTAAAAATTCCTGACTCTTCTTTGGCAACTTTCTCTCCACCCCTGTGTCTCCTATTCACACACCTACCCCAAAAGTCCCTGAATGAGAATGGTGCCCCTAAGGCAAAATAAAAACTTTCACCCCCAAATGGCTTCCTTCCAAACAGTCTCAAACAAAAGAGACACGAGGGCTTCCCTGGTGGCGCAGTGGTTGAGAGTCCGCCTGCCGATGCAGGGGACGCGGGCTCGTGCCCCGGTCCGGGAAGATCCCACATGCCGCGGAGCGGCTGGGCCCGTGAGCCATGGCCGCTGAGCCTGCGCGTCCGGAGCCTGTGCTCCGCAACGGGAGAGGCCGCAACAGTGAGAGGCCCGCGTACCGCAAAAAAAAAAAAAAAAAAGACACGAAATAATGTCTCAAGGCCACTATCCCAGGCTCTTCAGTACTCTGGGGTCTCTAAGTGTTTCCCAGGTTCCAAGTTCTCTTTCACGACCCTTTTAAGAACAATCTGCACAAAATAAATGGAAAAATACCACAAAGTTATGCTAACCACTGACAGTATTTGTCTGGTTCTGGGGTCTTGGGATCAAAGTGACCCCTCTCAATTACGCTATGACCACTGTCCTCACTAGAATGGGTACAACATACTCAGTGCAAAACTGTGTTCTTCAAACACCACTATTTCCCTGAATAATTATTACAAATCTGTTTTTCACCAGTGAGGTATACAAACTCTTTCTTTGGAGGGTATGATCCATTCATATTTTTAAAATCTTGTACTCTACCTTGTTCAAAGGACCTATGATCAGCTTCCTTGGTTTACGGTAGGGAAGAAAACTGACATTCGTGTGTACTTATTCCTTTCTCCAGCACATTTGGCAGGGCCACTCACCTTAACAGCTTGTTCATTGAATCTGCTTTCCTTGGACTTTTCCTAACGCCCATATTTTTCCTGGATTTGGCAACCACAACTCTTCAGTATTTCGTGTTTGGTAACAAAACGTTACTTAAGTATATCCAATGCCAAGAACCCTCAGCAATTTTAAAGCGTTCTAGCCAGAACAGCACGCTTGGGCTCGGGAAGGGGCTCTATGTCTTCTTTTACTGTGTCAGAGTGTCTATTTTAAAGGGTAGGGATGAGTAGAGAGGAGGTAGAGGCGTTCTCTCTCGGTGTAAATCTCTATGTCTCACTTACCACGTCTCCATCACAGGATACCACCCGAGACTAAGGTATCTGAGAGAAAAATGACATAATTTCAATCCTCGGCTGCTGAGAGCGCATCGCCAAGGTTACCAGGAGCTCCGCCAGAGATAAAAGCTTTCCTGAGGCCGGGCTACCATTTCTTCCTCGTCACGTGACTTGCCAGACTTGGTCACATGATATACTGGCTCCTCCCATTCCAAACTGGAGAGGGGGGAAATCCAAGAAACCGGAGAACTTTGCTCCTGCAATACTCGCATCCCAGCTACATATGGGTCAATAAGGGATTCCCGAGGGGCCGCTACGATTTCAGAAACACCGCCCTTTCCCGCCGAAGTCCGAGAGGACCCGGAGGCGCCAGCGTTCTCCGCCTGGCGCCCGCCAGCCCGATGGTTGGGCCCGGAAGCCACGCCCCCTCAGTCGCTCTCCCTGCGCTCGGTCCTCCGCGAGCCCCCAAGTCCAGCTCTCTTCCCCCCACCCCGCTCATCAGGGCTTCCTCTCACCGCCTTCCTATCTGGCCCACATCTAGGCGATCCCCGACTCCCTTCTTCATGGCGTCCCTTCTGTGCTGTGGGCCCAAGCTGGCCGCCTGCGGCATCGTCCTCAGCGCCTGGGGAGTGATCATGTTGGTGAGGGGACTGCCCGGCGACAACCGGAGAGGAGAGGGCCTGAGGGGCCCGGGTGTTGGAGGGCTGGAAGGCTAGGAGACACCAGGCGTTTGAAAGCAGCAGACAGGCCGGAGGGGGTGGTTGATTAGCCGCTGGAGAACGAGACAGAACTGAATTGAGAAATGGGGAATTGGAAGGGAGAGGGGGAGCTGAAGCTTGGAATGGGCCCCGGGGCTGGTTAATTTGGAGTACCCTCAAGGTAGGAGGAAGAAGAGCTACGTTCTTGAGAGATCCTTGAGCTGAATGGAGGGCAGTGGGGAAAGGGAGAGCTTGTTCCCGAAATGGATAGCTGGGCCTTGTTTCCCGAGGACTCTACCCGACCCACTTCAGGAAAAAGTAATATGGAGAAGTGCCGATTCCCTTTGACCCCCTCCTCCCTGTCCCGTGATAATGACGCCTCCGGAGAGGATGATAATCTGGTTCCTGGTTGCTCATTATTCCTAACCCTTGCCCCAGCCAAGTCTTCTCTATGTCACCATTCATGCCCTGTTCCAGGTGACTGGAGTCCAAATCTGGCAACAGCCATCCCTAATCCCAGCTCATTCTGGTAATTCCCATACCCAGATGTTGTGGCAACATTCGAAGTGGGAGGAGTTCAGGCAATGACCAGGTCAGGTGCCTGAGTTCAACAACCTACCCTTTCCCTTTTTGCAGATAATGCTCGGAATCTTTTTCAATGTCCATTCCGCTGTGCTAATTGAAGACGTTCCCTTAACGGAGAAAGATTTTGAGTAAGTGGAGAGGCGGGGGAAGTGGTCAGAATCATGGGCGGGGAATTGCAGGAGGCTGGATGCTTGGGGCCCAGAGACTAGGGAACTGGCTGCTCTGTTTAGCGCATAGGAGCAGTCTTGGGAGTCAGACCTCAGCGGCCATCCTAAACCCACCGCTTTAGGTGTGGCTTCTTTAGGTATTTTCCTTGATTTCTCTGTGCCTCCTCCACCTATGCAAAGTGTATGCTATAGCAGAACTCACCCCATAGGGTTATGAAGATTAAGATAATACACGTAAAAGCGTTTAGAATGGTTACCCGGCACATAGTAAGTGCTCTGTAAATGTTGGCTGCTGTTAATAATGTTTCCGATATTTCTCTGCCTAATCCCCACCCCTAGGAATGGCCCCCAGAACATATACAACCTTTACGAGCAAGTCAGCTACAACTGTTTCATCGCCGCGGGCCTTTACCTCCTCCTCGGAGGCTTCTCTTTCTGCCAAGTTCGGCTCAATAAGCGCAAGGAATACATGGTGCGCTAGGGCACCGTCGCGTTCCCCCTCTCCAGCCCCCTCCTCTATTTAAAGACTCTCCCCACCCAGTCACACCCGCCCCACCCCCAGTCTGGCGCCCTCTGCGGACTGGGTTTCCCTGGCGATAGACTGAATCCCTTGTTCTTCAACCTCTGGCGCCCGGCTCCAGTGGAGGGAGGTCGGGGCTGGCCGTTCCCTGTCCCTCCGGCCCCCTCGCCTTGTCTCGTTACACAATAAAGAGAAACTGCTCTCTTAAGCCTCGTGTGTGTGCATGGGTTGCGGGGCAGGCATCCGGGCTGGAGCTCGGACTCCAAATAGGGAGTCCCGACCCCTCGACGGAAGTGGAGTGAAACCGGGCCGGAAGCGAGGCGGTGTCTTCCACTCTCCTTCCCGCGCGCCGAGGCGGTGAGGCGGTGAGCGGCCGAGGTGGAGCCAATCAGCTGCGGGAAGGGGCGGGACTTCCTGCGCGGGGGCTGGAGCCGTTCGATCGCCCTGCTCTCCGTGGTCCCGGCTCCGAGGTAGCGGCGGCGGCAACGTCTCCGTGAGGAGGCGCGCGGGGCCATGACGTCAGCGTCTACAAAGGTTCGACCTCCCTCGCGGACAGCGCTCCCTGGCGGCCACGGGAGGGCGGGGCCCCCAAGTTGGCTCCCGGCTCTTCCATCCCGGGCGAGGGGCGGGCGGGAGTCCAGCCTGGGGTGGGGCTAGGGGCTCCGGGCGGTCCGGTGCGGCACTGTGCGCCGGCCCCCCGTAATGCTGCCCCGCCCCCCAGGTCGGAGAGATCTTCTCCGCGGCGGGCGCCGCCTTCACGAAGCTCGGGGAGCTGACCATGCAGCTGCATCCCGTGGCCGACTCTTCTCCCGCGGGGTACGTGAGCCCGGGCTGGGAGATGGACGCTGAGAGCGGACGCTGGGTCTCGATCACAGACACCGACACTCTCTAGGGCAGGGACAGATGTTAGTTTCCCTTTGTGCCTGGCACAGCGCAGAGTAGGTGTTAATAAATGATTGTTGAATGAATGAATGACAGATAAACCACAGACCGAGGCTCATAATCCGGACTCATTTCACAGCCCTGCCCTGCTGCGAACTGGTAGACCATAGACCGCCACCACTACCCACACCACACCACCCCCCAAATCATGTGGAATTCTGTCAGACTGCAGCAGACTGTGTTTAGAGGCTCTGTCTGTAAGACCCCCACTTGTTGGATGGGTTTCAGTGGGCTGTTTACATAAGCAGCTGTTTCACGTTGATGGGGGAGAAGTTTTCTTCTAAGGTGGCGGTTGTTTCAATATCGTGTGGTTGGGGGTCCGCAGGGTTCCCACGGCGCCTTAAGAATTTTCTTTTTTGCTTTTGTTTTTGTTTTTTTAAGGAGGACCTCTTTATGCAAGGGGCCCCAGGCATCGCGGGGAGGAGGCTGGTTGCTGTGGAATGCGTAGCCTGTGGGCTGGCTCCACACCCCTCTTCCTCCCACTTTCGCTATTCCCTTCTCCCCTTCTGACAGTGCCAAGTGGACGGAGACGGAGATAGAGATGCTGAGGGCTGCTGTGAAGCGATTTGGGGACGATCTTAATCACATCAGCTGTGTCATCAAGGAACGGACAGTGTGAGGGAGGGTTGGCTGGCAGAGAAAGGGCGGGTGGGCAGCTTTCTTCCTCCATACCCATTGTTCCATCTTCCTCAAACTCCCTTCCAGCTCAACATCTTTCCTACTTTGTTGCTAGTTTTGTTAGCAACAAAGTCCCTGGAGAACTGAAAGAATAAAAGAATTGTCACAATTGGTCAGAAGTCACTAAAATGCTGTGGTAATCAGGACCTTACAAGAATTTGATTTTAGGTTTCCAGAGACACCCAATAATTGAATTTGGTAATAGGAAGTCCCTGGTTATTTATACAGATCTTTTGAGGCTCTACTGTGGTGTTTCCAGGGATATTATGATTCTGAGCTAGTGGATCAGGATCTATTAATAAGTCTCAATCTCCCGGTAGGTCACCCAGGCTTACCTGGTAGCCTTCCACATTCATACATCTCTCCCAGAAGAGAAGTAGAAGACGGGCCTTTCCCACTCTCAGTTGGACTCCACTCTTCAGGCTCCATTTGCCCTAAGTGACTGCAAGGCTTCAGGAAAACGAGGACCCTAGCAAAGAGTCGGGGCCCTCACCTGGATTCTTATGAAGGGGCTCCCCAGTGTTCTTTCAGAGTTGCCCATTGCCCCTGTCCTCCCCTCCCTGCTTCCCTTAGCCTCTCTGATGACTCCCTTCCTAGCTTGCTCTCTCTTCTCTTCAGGGCTCAGATAAAGGCCACTGTGAAACGCAAGGTATATGAAGACTCCGGCATCCCCCTTCCAGCTGATTCACCCAAGAAAGGGCCCAAGAAGGTGGCATCTGGTGTCTTGTCGCCTCCTCCAGCTGCCCCTCCACCAAGCAGCTCCAGTGCCCCTGAGGCCGGCGGTCCCCCCATAAAGAAACAGAAGGCTGGTAAGGGCTGTGGAGTTGCTGCCTGGGGATTAAAGGTCCCATCTGAGGTTCAGTGAGAGAGTTGGGCTTGGGTCAAAGGACAGATCTCTTTTCCTCTCCCAGTGAAGGTTCCCAGAGGGTGGCTGGGGTAGGGGAGGGAGGGAGGGAGGGAGAGCGGGAGAGCTTGAAACTTGGGGAAGTGGGCGGGTTGGGGGGGACCATCAGGGAACCTAGAACCTAGGTTGTGCCCCTCTCCCAGATGTGACACTCAGTGCTCTGAACGACTCGGACGCCAACAGTGACCTGGTGGATATCGAAGGGCTAGGAGAAACTCCTCCAGCCAAGAAACTCAACTTCGACCAGGGTAGGAGTCCTCCTCCTCCCACAACGGCTGAAGGGGTGGGGGAGGGTCTCAGCAGGATCCCCCTCCCAGGGGCTGTGGAAGAGAAGGTTCCCTCCTGTGCATGCAGGGGATTGGGTCTGCAAAGAGCTGGTGCTCTAGGGAGGTGGGAGTCATACTTGGGGCTCGCCCCATCTCGGCCCATTTTACTTCCTGTTCCAGACAGCCTGACCCTGGATTCTGGCCTTCTCTTGACCTCCGCTGATCCTCCTCTGCTCTCTTGCTGAGCCTTCCACCTCTCACCCCTCTCACTGTTCACCCTGGACCTGTGGACCGGTTGGGACTCTGAGCAAGGCCTGCATGAGAGAGGGTGGAAAGGCTGCCGGGTGGCCCACCTTGCTGTTGCTGTATGAGCATCTTCCTTCAACCCCTATGACCCCCAACTGATGGACATTTTTATACGGAAAACAGTAAAGATCTCCCTCTCAGCTTGGTGCCTTCAGCCTGACATTACTGGAGTGCAAGGGACACCTCCCTCTCTCCTTAGACCCCGGGGCTCAGCCCCTCCTCAGCGGCTCTCACCACCCTGCCTGGAGCAGCACAGCCAATATTGGCAGGCTTTCTTCCCAGTGCCAATATTTCTGTGCTGCTAGAGCCAGGGGAGCTGGGTGTGGGCAACAAAGGCTCCACTTTGCTCTCTGAAGGCAGCACTTACTCCGGGGTCTCTGGCAGGCAGTACTCCTGAGACTACCCTGGGGATTTCAGAAGGGCAGCTTCCAGTGATTTCACACCTCCATTTCCACCCTCATCCCCCACCCCCGCCACCTCACCAGAAGGCCCCAGATGTTTTTCGTGTCGCTTCTCCAGGGTGGCCTCCCCGGCCAGGCCTCAGCGGTGCCTCCCCCACCCTCGCTCTAACACCACAGTGTGGTTTGGACGTGGCCACAGTGCCGTACAAACCACAGTGTGCTGCTGGGGCGGGAGCAGGACTGAGGTGGGTTGAGAAGAAGGGAGCACGAGGCAGTGCTGTGAAGACCCCTACCACCAAGGGTGGGAAGGCTTAAAAGGCAAACATGGCCCCAAGAAGCGTTGGGGAAAACAAGAAACCAGAGCTAGAAGCTGAGCAGGCAACTGGAGGGAGAGGGGCCTAAGGGGTGAGCTCGCAGTGTAATAAGACTGGAACCATCTTCCTTGTAGGAACTCTGCTCAGGGGATCCCTAGGGTGGGGTCAGAGGCAGAGGAAGCAGGGAATGACTGGGGGGGACCAACAGACTGCCTCTCGACTCAGCAAGGGCAGGGACCCAAGGCTTCCTGTGTCCGTTCCTCCCCTCCCTGGGTCAGAACCCAAGAGAAAGCAAGGAGAGACAGAAGGCCAAGGACAGCAGGGTTGGGAGTTGGCAGTCCAGAGGTGGTGGGGCCGGAACATGGTCGGGAGAGGGGGGCCGGAAGTCGCCCTGGGCCCTGGGCCTGCCACAAGATGGAGGCCAAAGGCAGGAAATGGAGGCCAGGGGGAAAGGGGAGCAGCAGGGCACAGGAAGAGGGCCATCTGGACCTGGGGGCCAGGTAGTCCACCCCCAGCACCGTCCCCACTCCCCCTGGACCCCCCGGACCCAAGTCCCACCCCCCGCAACAAACCCCCCAGCCCCTTCACCAGGCCCAGGAAGGCAGGCCCACCCCAGAAAGCCACGTTTAAGCTGAGACAAACATGCCTCTCCCCACCCCCACCCTAGGCCTTCCCTCAGCCTTTTTCTCCTGTCCAGGACTTGATTTTTAAAAAACACCCACCAGAAAGCAAAATCCAAGGGCCAAGACCCCTTCCGCAAATCACAATAATATCCCCTAAAACCCAAAAGTTATCCTCCTACCTCCCATCCCACCCTTTACCACCCCCACCTTCCGACACACCCCCCAAAACTCTTAGCAATCAAAAAGATCTAAGATGGTGGTGTAAGCAGAGTTTTCAGGCCCCGGGGGATGCCGGACCCCCTCGGTCGAGACCCCTATCTGTCCAGCATCAAATCCTGCCAAGGCCTTCTGCTCCTCACGCCACCCCCCGTACCCCCCAAACCGAACAGCTGCCCCCAACTCCCATCCTCGGCAGAGCCTTTGTGGGGATGAAACAGAAATCAAACACTATACTAACGGCTGGGGATGTTGGGGGGCCCTCTGGCCTGTCTTTGGTTTCCATCTGGGGGACTCCAGTTTCGGGGTGTAAGAGAAAGCCTCTCCAATCATCCCCCCAGTTTTAAGGCTGACAAAGCCCGACCCCACCCCAGCACGCACCTCCAAACCTCCCCCCCAACCGCCACGTCTCTCCTGAAAACAGGGGACACTTTCCTCCCCACTTACCTCAGCTACTCTCCCCTGAGATCCTGGTCCCCTATTTTGAAGGGAACAAAATTTGGGGTGCATCCCTCACATTTGGGGTGCAGGAGAAAGGAGCCGCCCCAGTCGCATCGCTGGCCTCCTTCCTCTCGGCTGGCTCAGGGAGTGGGGAGTGCCCTAGGGAGGGGGGACCCCCACAAGAGAGCACATGAGGGGGCTCCTCCACTCCCAGTCAGAATTGGGGACACCCCCCCCCCAAACCCGTCCCAGCCCATCCGTCTCCAACTCGGCGGGAGAGGCAGCTGCAATGCCCCAGTCAGATTCCCCCAACACTACATTCCTCACCCCATCTAGAGGGGTCCCGGGGGCCCCAAAAAATCCCAAAAAAATCTAGGATGTTGGCTGGACGGTTCTGGACTAGCTCCCCAAATTTGGGGTCCTCAGATCCCCCCGTTTTTTCAGGAAAATTCCGTCTTTCACCTGCCTCCCGCCAGCCCTGCTCTGTCCCGATGCCAATTTTGGAAGTCACTCCCTCCTTCCTCCTCCCCGTCTCTCCAGGCCCCCCCCCACCCCCCCGCTCGGGGGCTAGGGTCCAGGACACCTGGCTTCCAGGCCGGGGGAGGGGGGCACTCCTCGAAGGGCTAGGGGCCAGGAGGTCAAGCTCATAGCCCCAGTCTTAGGGAAGCAGGAAAGCCCGATCCTCCCTTCCCCTCCCCCCTGGCTGGTCTCCGTGGTGGTTTAGGAAAGCCTGGAGGATTGGAATCTGCCATTGCTGTTGCACAGGCAGTTTTTTTCCTTGGGTTGGGGGGGTGGGCGGTGGGAGGGAGAGAGGGGAGGAGAGCCAAAGAGAGCAGGGACCGGGGTGTGCAGAGCTGGCCTGGATTACCCCCCCAGCCCCTGCTGCCGTGGGGAACCCCCCCCATCTCACCCACACTCCCAGTCCTCTGTCTGCTTTCTGTTTGGGGCTCTTATCCTAGAAAATCAGGGTACAAGATTCCCCTCCTTGTACCTCACTACCACCTCTCCTTGCACAGTTCCAACAGACTGCCCTAGTCAGGGGTGTCCACTTTACCACAACACACTCCATTTCCCCCCATCTGCCCCCAAACCAAGGTATGTGCCCTTAAGAAATTGGGGTTCAGAGTTTGAAACCACCTTTTCTCCCTCAGATCTATCCAGGCCACATAGAAATAAGGGGAGATACACTCCCTTTCCGAATTTCGTCCTTCAAATCCTGGGAATATTTGGAGGTTCACTAAAGAAAGAGACTTCTAGAATCTGGGGTGAGCGGGAGCTATAAGCAAAGGACATCCCAAAGCAGCATCATGCTCCAAATTAAGTGAACCCTAAAATCAATCTCACCTCACGATCCATCACTCAGTTACACCAAATGCACCCAAAGAGTGGCAAAACACCCCAAAATAAGGACACCCCAAAACTTTAGTCTCCTACCCTGGGCCCTCATCTTGTTTCTCCCCCTGGAAAAAGCCTCCTGGCTCTCAGTGCATACACAGAAATATCCCCCTCCTCAAAGTAAGTTTGCACAACATTCAAATATAAAGCTTTGCTCCCCGGCAAGGACCCACAACCACAGAAGGCCTTCAAACTTGCTCCCAGGTTCCTATTACGTTCCACCTCAAGCTAATAAAAACCCCAAATTGAATTTCATGTCCCCCCAAATATAATCTGAACCTCAAAACTTATCTGGCACCCCAAAACAGACTGCACCCCAAAACCAGCACAATTACTCCACTTGAAATCAGATTGTCCACATACACTGATGACTATGAATCCCCAAAACAAAATCCTCATCCACCTCTGAAAAACACCTAGCAGGTTCCCCTGATATTTCAAGATGACAAGCTCCAAATTGTGGGTGTCAGAACCCCTAGAACTAACTAACGTAGCTTCAAAATCAGCTCCATACCTCAGACTTACTACTGGCCCTCAACCCTGAATGCAGGCTTCAGGGCCCAGAACAAACTAACTCAACACCCCATAGTAAACATGTACCCCACAATTGACAAATTGACCAGACAACACAAAAGTAACTCCATCCTGATACCAAAGGGAGCCCCCAGTCTAACTCCCACCTCCAACTGGGCAGAGACCAAAGCAACCCTCATTTGCAAAAGCCACCTCACCACCGTGAATCCCCAGTGGTTCCCCATTCCCAGTTTCTCAGCAGTTCTTTCCTGCACCCAAATAAAGACACCCTCACATCTGAAGGGGAGGGCCCCAGGCCTCGATATGCAGCTCCACAGAAAATGGTCAGTCATTACTGGGCAACGGTAGACTCTCCTGAGCCCAGATGCAAGTCCCGCTTTGCAGCTGAACTCAGCTCTTGCCCCACTTCTCCAAATGAACCTTGCCCCACCAACTCTCCCCAAACAAAATACGAGGGTGTGACCCGTGCTTATCTTCCAGATCAGGGACTTAAATTGGGGTTATCAGCCCCTCCTGCCCTCTCTCCCTTCTTTTACCCTGAGACCCTCCCTGTTTCCCCTCTGTCTGTTCACTGCACCCAACTTTCATATTAATGTTCACTAAAAAGTCACCTCTAAAGACGGATAATAGTATCTAGCTTAAAAGAATAGAAACCCTGGGCTCCCAGGACTCAGATCCCGCTCCTTGTCCCACTCATTTCCCTTGTTCCCAAAGCCCGCGGATTTCTCACCCCAGATAGGAAACCCATCCTCGGAGGAAAGTCCCCTCTGTCGCCTAACTCTCCCTCCCTCCGCCCAACCCTAGTCCCCTGGACAAAATAAACCAGGGCAAAGAGGGGGAGAACGAAGGTTTCAGCCGCTCAGACCTAATCGATCCTGCGCCCCCGTTTGAGTGGACCCCCAGCCGGGTGGAGAAGACGGGCGAGGCGAGGCTAGTGCTCGTCCGCCCCCTCGTGGAAGGAGCCAAACATTGCCGAGCTTTGCCTACTTGCCGCGCTGGACCCCGGCGTCCCGCCAGCCTCCAAGCGTAGCCGACGGGCGGATGCCCGAGGCCCTAAAGATCTGGGACTGGGGGAGGGCGAAAGGACTTTGGGCGGGAGTCTGTCTCGCTGGATCCCTAAAAGGATTCAAAAGAGAGTCGGGAGCGAAAGACCGGACCCTAGGTCTCCTGAGCGTCGTCTCTCGGCCCCCACCAGGGGCTTTCCCCACCTCCTCGAGGGGAAGCAGCTGGCGGAGCCGTCCGGTCGCAGGACAATGGAAGGAAACGAACTAGAAATCATATCCGCCCCCTCCCTACCGCGCCCGGCCAGAGCCCCTCTTTTGCAGGCCCCGCTAGAGGAGCCTGTTGAATGACCACACCCTCCCTCTGTCTGAGACCCCACGGGAGCCCACTATCACCTCCCCAAACCTAGTTCCTATTTGGGCTCCCCTTTATCTCCCTTAATACCGTACACTGGAAGGGGGAGTTTTGCTGTATTCACTCTCCTGTAACAGGTTCCTTCCTAAAGCCAACACACCAATTGTCGCTGTCCCAGGCCCCCCGACGACCCAGGTCACCCATATTTCCAATCTCAATATCCCCAACCTCCGCCCCAATTCCAATGTCCCATCAGTTCCACTTTCAGTGGCCCAAGACCCCTTACGTTACGACCACCTAGTGTTTCTGAGGTCCCGCCCTGGAGCCGGAGACCCCGCCCCGGGTTCGCCATCTGGAGAGCGAGGGAGGAAGGAAGGATACAGACCCAGGCGTTCACCCCACCTCCACCCCCGCCCCCGACATCCCGGCCAGATAAAGGAGCCGAGGCCAAGAGGGGAGAGAGACCCCGCCCCCCTTGAGAAGAAAGCTGAAGCCCCTGCAGGACGGGGGTAAGAACCAGAGACTGAGGGAGCCAGACTCCTGGGTCCCCCTAAGAGGGTTGGGGCTTGTTGATGGTAAGAAGACAGAGGCCCAGAAATTGAGCTAAACTAGGGATCCGGGACTAGAGAATGGACTTTCGTGATTCGGGGAAGGGAGCTTCGATTGGGATTTGGAGGGGTGTGGACCACGGGTCATCTGGGGTCTCCAGGCAGGATCGGACTCCTGAGACCAGGCGCGCGGTGGGGCAGAGGGGAAATGGGGGTGCTGGAAGGGCACTGGGAGTCTAAGTAAGGGCGCTGCGGGCCGGATTCCTCACACTTGCCATCGACGCCGCGGTGTGGGAACCTTCAACTCGCTCCAAGCGCTGTGGAATCTAGAGGAGGAAAGCGAGCGATGCTGTGGTTGAGGGTAGAAAGAACAAGATGAATTAAGTGAGGCTGCGTGAGCCGGGGCCGGGGGCTTGGCTCTAGCTGCACCTCAGCAGGAAGAGGCAAACTGCGGAAGGGCAGGCGTCTTAGGACGGCCTGGATCCCTGAGCCCTCTCCTTGGCACCCGCAGGCCTGCGTCGCCATGGGCTCCACCGCTGCCCCGGAGGGAACGCTGGGCTACGTCCGCGAGTTCACTCGCCACTCCTCCGACGTGCTCGGCAACCTGAATGAGCTGCGCCTGCGCGGGATCCTCACTGACGTCACGCTGCTGGTTGGCGGGCAACCCCTTCGAGCTCACAAGGCAGTTCTTATCGCCTGCAGGTTCGAGGGGTGGCTCAGGGGTGGGGTGGGACCAAATGGAAAAGGGGCGGAGCCCGAAGGTCTTTGGGAGGGAACCCGAAGCCAAACCTTCCAGAAGCAGGAGGCGGGGCGTCCGCGAATTGGGGGCGGGGTGAGAGTGGGGGAGGCGGGGCTTTGTACAGGGGCGCGTGTCTCCCTCGGTTCCCCAGCCCCTAACATGACCTATCTTTCCTCTCTCCAGTGGCTTCTTCTATTCAATTTTCCGAGGCCGTGCAGGAGTGGGGGTAGACGTGCTCTCCCTGCCCGGGGGCCCCGAAGCCGGAGGCTTCGCTCCTCTTCTGGACTTCATGTACACTTCACGCCTACGCCTCTCTCCGGCCACTGCACCAGCCGTCCTTGCGGCCGCCACCTACTTGCAGATGGAACACGTGGTCCAGGCATGCCACCGCTTCATCCAGGCCAGGTGAGGGAGCCCCAACTCGGTGTTCCTCATGGGTGAAGTGGCATCCTAGGTGTCAAGGGCAAAGGCCAAGATTAGGAAATAGCACTAATGTCCATCGCACTTTTCTCAGCTATGAACCTCTGGGCATCTCCCTGCGGCCCCTGGAGGCAGAACCCCCCACGCCCCCAACGGCCCCTCCGCCAGGCAGTCCCAGGCGCTCCGAAGGGCACCCAGACCCACCTACTGAGTCTCGCAGCTGCAGTCAAGGGCCCCCCAGTCCAGGCAGCCCAGACCCCAAGGCCTGCAACTGGAAAAAGTACAAGTTCATCGTGCTAAACTCTCAGGCCTCCCAAGCAGGGAGCCTGGCAGGGGAGAGGAGTTCTGGTCAACTTTGCTCCCAGGCCCGGCTCCCCAGTGGAGATGAGGCTTCCAGCAGCAGCAGCAGTGAAGAAGGACCCATTTCCGGTCCACAGAGCAGGTACAGAAACTGGAACCCCCCGCAATTTGTAGAGGCAGCTTCAGCTCAGAGGCACAGCCATTGGGCCTGGGTGGTCAGGAACAGGGAGTGAAGGAGTGGGCTTCAGGGACACCAGCTCACCTTAGGGAGTTGGCCAGAGGTCAGGCTTACTCTGTAGGGTGGGACTTGGGCAGTGAAATTGGACATGGCACATTGGTCCATAGTGGCTCACCTCCAGAGGGTAGGCCTATGGCAACAAGTCTTCCAGGGGAGAACCCCACCACCGCCGCCGCCATATAATCTCTCCTAACCCTTGTCTCTGGGCCTTGACATCTGCCTAGGCTCTCTCCAACTGCTGCCACTGTACAGTTCAAATGTGGGGCTCCAGTCAATACCCCCCATCTCCTCACACCCCGGGCTCCAGAGACCACTGGGTCACACTCTGGGCGGGCTCATCCACCACCAGGTAAGAGCCCCTCCTTTTACCCCCTTCTTGGATTTTCTCCCATGGCTGCTCAAGGCCAGTTTAAAGGCCCAGTCCATTTCCTGCTGATTAGACTCACCTAGGGAGCTTTTAAAAATCCCATTGCCCAGGTCACACCCCATAGATCAGAAAGTCTGCAAGTGGGAGCCTGGCATCAGTACTTTTTAAAGCTTCCAGTGAACAGCACTGTTTGGGAACTTCTGGCCTATTTCCATCCAGGCCTGAGTGGTCAGCCCAGGGCTTGGCAAGGCCTCTCTGGCAAGCTGTCATCCAGAGTGGTGCAAGAGAGGAGAGAGAAACAGAAACTTCCACCCACGAGTAGGGGCCTCCACCTACCACCACCACTATTGGAGTGATTAGCAGAGTACTCTGGAATCAGACAGACATGGAGTCAGATCTTGGCTTGTCCTCTCAATAACCATGTGACCCCAAGCAAGTCAAATGAGCTCCAGAAGCCTTAACAGTAAATTGGGAAAAAGAAAACCCGCTACCGTGTGGTTTGAGGATTCACTGGTATTGTCATTACCCACCACCCTTCCCAGGAAGTGAATTTTTCAGCTGCCAGAGCTGTGAGGCTGTGGCTGGGTGCTCATCGGGGCTGGACCCCTTGGCTCCTGGGGATGAGGATAAGCCCTACAAGTGTCAGCTCTGCCGGTCTGCCTTCCGCTATAAGGGCAACCTGGCCAGCCACCGCACGGTGCACACAGGTAGGGGAGGAGCGGGGAGAGGGCCCTGGCCTTGGTGCCCACAGCCGTCCCCTGGTAGAGTCCCTGACCTCCCTTCCTCCCTGCCTCCAGGGGAAAAGCCCTACCACTGCTCCGTCTGCGGAGCCCGCTTTAACCGGCCGGCTAACCTAAAAACGCATAGCCGCATCCATTCTGGAGAGAAGCCCTACAAGTGTGAGACGTGCGGCTCGCGCTTTGTACAGGTACGGCGCCCGTTTCAGAGACGGCTCGCAGGCAAATTTCCGAGAGGGCGAGGTGGGCCGAATGGGGAGGGTTCTGTCCCTCCCATTGGCGCTGTCTGAGGTCCCCTCCTCTCCCAGGTAGCGCATCTGCGCGCGCACGTGCTGATCCACACCGGGGAGAAGCCCTATCCTTGCCCCACCTGCGGGACTCGCTTCCGCCACCTACAGACCCTCAAGAGCCACGTTCGCATCCACACGGGAGAGAAGCCTTACCACGTGAGTACCCGACCTGGCTTGACCCAAAGCCTTGGAATTACCTTCCGTTTACCGAGGGGCGGAGCTCTGAAAGGAGCCGGCCCAGCGGTTCTAGACCTCTTCGAGGTGGGCGGTGTCCTTGTGAGTAAGGGGCGGGGGCCGAGGGTAGGGGTGGCAGGTATAGAAGTTAGGCTCCTGGACGGGGCGCTACCCTCCTGGAGAGGAGCTGACGGATGGAGAAAGCTTTGCTGAAGAGGGCGGGGCGTAGCTCCTAGGCCTTCCCCTGAGGATTTGGGAGCATGTAGGGACTAAAGAGCTTCTCTAAGATAGAGTGCTGGGCGGTTCTCCTTTGCTCAACACCTAAGAGGTGGTCGTGGTTGGGGAGGGACCTGACTCAGCTGTCCTCCGACAGTGCGACCCCTGCAGTCTGCATTTCCGGCACAAGAGTCAACTTCGGCTGCATCTGCGCCAGAAACACGGAGCTGCTACCAACACCAAAGTGCACTACCACATTCTGGGGGGGCCCTAGCTGAGCGCCTGCCCAGGCCCCACTCCCTTCCTGGAAGACAGGAAAGCTGCGGCTCACGCCTGGGTTCGCTGTCAGGCTTGGGCATAGGGGTGTGCAAGGCCCCTCGATGTCAGCGACTTGCCACCACCTTAATTTCTCACTGGGGAGAGCAGGGGTGGCAGATCCCAGCTTGATCTGCCTTTGTTTTGCTGGTCAAAACCTCTTCCCCACGATCACAATTGTTTCTGAGGAGAGAACGAGCTAGGAGCTGGAGGAGGGGAGAGACTGGAGGCCTGGTTTCCACCTGCAGCCCCCATCTCATCCGGTTTATCTGTAAATATAATTTATTGAGGCCTTTGGGTGGCACCAGGGCCTTCATTCTATTGCATTTCCCATGTCCCTCTTCCACAAGTGTGATCAAAAGTGACCTGAAACACAGAATGTGAGGTCATGGCTCTGCCGGCAGAGATTAGCACTTGGCTGCCCCCTTTGGCGTGAGTGTTTTGTATTATTATTGTCATAACTTTTATATTTAGAGTTGTTCTTTTCCTATTTGCTTGTTGGTTTGTTTCAAATGGAGAAAGGGGTTCTCTGTGTCCTACCCCTCCAATTCTAGGTCTGGAAACGTAATTTGTTCTAGGGCAGCTCTGGGAACATGTGGGTTTATGGAATTGGGTCAGGAACCCTCTCTGGTATTCTGAATGTTGTAGGTTTTCTAGCAGGCCAGCACTGGATTAGACTTTTTCTGTTCTTCAAGGGTTACAGGAACCTATGGTGAGCCTGAAGTGGAGGTAATAAGTACCTCCTAGAGGCAGTGGGTGTGGGGCCTTTGTCAGTCTTGGAACTGGGGTGATGATTACAGAGGCTTTCTCTTATGTTCCTAACTGTCCCATTCGTCTGATCACCTAGGTCTGGCTCCACTGTGTCTGTTTGATAGAACTCACCCAGGAGCTTGAGTTGGGCCCACAATCCTCCCACTAGGGCCCGTTCTTAGCACTGAGTTGATCCCTCCATGCAGGAGAGATCTGAAATTCCTCACCAGAGATGATGCAATCTTTTCTGATTCTGCCCAGTCTCTAAGAATGTTATGACCTAGGGGAGAATTATGAAACCCTTTATCTTGACTAAACAGTAAAGAGTATGACTCATCCTTTACTGCAGAGGTGTCTGGGTTTGAATGTTCCTTGGGGTTCTACCTGAGATGAACCTCTTCTTCCTTTAGTAGGTTTTCGGACATCTTCTGGCAAGTGTCCAGATTCCAGAAACTTCTTTGCCTCTAGAAGTCACAGCTGCTTGGTAACTTTCTTACCTTAGAAAAGCTGGGTCTGTGACCTGGTCTTCCTGTCACTGCATTCCTGTCCGGAACCAGTGAAAGCACTAGAACCTTCCACAGGGAGAGAAAAGGGGTTGAGTTCCACTATGGATTTTTTGTAGTTTGGGATTATGATCGGAATTACTGTTGGGATTAGAGATTTAGAAGATTTAAAAGACTGACTGATGGACCCTCTAGTTGACCAAGTATCCAGGTAGGATTAAGAGGTTGGTTGAGGGGCAAAGTCTCTGGTGTAGGCCAAGTAGGTAGAAGGTTAGGAATGGGTTGCTTCCTAACTGTGGGGAATGTCTGGAATGTTAGATGATACTCTGAAGCCTGGATTTACAGTCCTGCCCCTGTTGCCCTGGGGGATTAGGGACATGGGGTGGAAGGTAAAAAGCACTTTGAATTTGCAGGGTGGAGGTTCCTCAAGACAGGTCAGTACTAGTGGCTGTCACTTGGGGACTGGTGAGAGAGCTACTCTTCTCCCTCTTTGCCTCTTACTCCCCACTGCAGAATTGAAGGAGGTAGGGAAAGCAGAGGAGAGAGCTGAGAAGGAACCATGATTTTTTTTTTTTTACCAGATTGGATGGGCAGGTGGAGAGTGCCAAGGGGTGGAGATGTTAGATCTTGCAAGATCAGAATCATGGAATAAAGAAGCCTCTCTGTGCTGCCTGTTGTGTCCTGGGTTCTTGCCTGTGGGGATCTGGGGACTGAGGGTTCTGAAGCTGGGGAAAGAGGGTATCCTATCCTTCCTGGATACCATCTTGGATTCTGTGCCCATCCCACTGTCCCATCCCACCAGACATTTTAAGTGGCCCTTGTTCTCCCTTTCCCTGCCCTTGCCTTCCGGATCATTGTGTAGGAACCAGTGACTTCATGAAGTTTCTCCGGAGCCACCTGCATCCTACTGCTCTGAAGTCACTTCCTGCCTGAGGTGTGGAGGCAGCAGGGAGAAACCAGGAAGCCACTAATAATACCAACATGTTGGGGGATGCATCTGTGCAGGGGAACTTAATGCCTGGACACCCTCTACCACCACCACCACCACAGAAAATGGATAGAACTTGGGTGCCATAAGGATAATAGGAGCTGGAGGTGGCAGTGAGAAGGCTGTGTGGTTAGAGCCAGCGTGCCAGCTCTACCCCTCCCCCAGCAGTGGTGTCTTGGAATCCATCCAGTGCCTAGTACACACTTCTCTCCCACCCTTTCCCCTGTCCTGTGTGTGTCATGGGTGCACAGCCTTGTTCTACCCAGAGGTTAAGGGGTCACTAATTCTGATAAGTGGACTTAAATTTTGGACTTAAATTCCTTTTGGACTTAAATTCCTCATCCATGAAATAAGTCCATTAGCATGGAAGGAATAAGTTCCTTCCAACGTTTACAATTTGTGGTGGTGCTTCTTAATCTTTTAAAACCCATGACCTGGGTTAGATTTTTTTTTTTAAGCACAAAACAAAGAAACTAAACTAAAACCTTCCTTCCCCTCCCACTGCAGCTTATCCCCTGTTTAAAATAAGACCAGCTTAAAATAAAATAAGACCAGCTAATATTACTTAACTCCTACTACACGTCAGGCCCTAAACTAAACATTTTAGTGTATAGATTTTCTAATTCAACTCCCCCGACAACCCTAAAAGTAGGTACTATTATTAGCCCCAGTTTACAAGTGGGGAAACCAGCTGAGAGGTTCAATGTCTTGGCCAAGTTAAGAAGTGATGAAACCAGGATTGGAACTGTGATTTGATTCTAAAGACTGCGCTCTTAACCACTCTGTTATACAGCTACACCAATTTTACATCTTTGGTACAGTCCCCACCAGCCAAAGTTCTAACTCCACTTAAAAAAAAAAAAAAAGCTTCTTGGGTATGATTACTTTTATTTCCCACGTATAAAATTATACGGCTCAATATGCTTTTTTAAATTACACAGCCTCCCTCCCCACCCCAGCCCCACTTGTCTGGGTATGACCCCTTGAGTTCAAATTTCAAGGTCAGTGTCCTAAGGATCTTGAAGCCAAGTCATTAGTGCTCTATAAGGCTGGAGGAACTGGGTACTGGTTGGGTAGGAGGGGCTGATTGCGCCAGTGGTCATGGCTTGTCTCTAGTCTATCCCATCATGAGATCAAAAGCTGTGATTAGGAAGTGGTTGTTACTAGAGGTCAGAGGAAAATGTTCCAGCCCCACTGAAGACGAGGGCTGGTGGGGCTCTGAGTGAGCTCAGAGTTGCACTTCCTCTCCCCAGTTATTTTTGGTCTCTGTGACCCGTAGGTTTCCTGTTAGTGGGAACAGAAGGGACAGGAACGAGTTCCCAATACAGAAATCAACGCCAAGAGTCCAAGAGCCCAGTCTCCTCTCTCTTTCCTTGGCCTTTGAACCCACTCAGGAATCCAGGCATCTAGATTCTAGTGGCCTCAGGCGCTTGGCCAGGTATTTTATCTTATCTCATAATCCCTCCGCACCACCCACCCCACCCCCGCCCCGCTTTTCAGCTCCCGGGCCCCTCATCAAGCAAGTATGTGTTTTCCTCTCCTGAACCAGTTTACCAACTACTAACGCCCACGGACTCCTTACATGCGCATCTCCGTGCTGAAATCTGGTCGAATTGGCCCGCTAGTTGGACAGGAGACCGAAGCTACCTCCTGGTTGGTTCCTGGGTCACCTAGGGCCCGTCTATTTAGCCTGCTAAAGTCCCCTCCTCACGCCTGCGCCCCACTCACTGCCCCAGAACAGGTTCTAAAGCCCGCCCTGCCCTTATGGCTCCGCCCCCTTCTGAGGAGTCCCGCGTTCTCATTGGTGAGCTACAGACAGGGATGTTGGCCGGGCTGGCCAGGTGCAGACACTTCCAGTGATAAGATAGATAATCCACCCTGAGACCTCAGGGATGGGGCCCAAACTCAGTGCTGCCCCCTGGCTCCTAGACCGAAAGTCAGCCCTCTCCTCCGTCTGTCCCGCCCAGGCCTCGACTCTCCACTCACGGCCGGCGGAGCCACGCCCCCCGGCGCTGAGCGCAGGGCCAAGCGCCCGCCTGGTCTCCCTACCTATATCGCCCCCGCTAGGGGAAGGGCGCAGGCGCCTCACGCAGCCTCTCTGCAGCTTTCAAGCCCTCGTTGGTACTTTCCTCTCTACCATCCTCTGCTCCCTGCTCGGCTGCGAGTGGTCCGGCTGGGTGGGTGGGCAGAGGTGGAACGTCCTGAGCCCTGCTCCGGAAGGGGCTTAAGGCGGCAGTCCTGTTACCTCCCAGATGGCACTTAGGGCCGAGCCCCCCGACGGGGGCTGGGGGTGGATGGTGGTGCTCTCAGCGTTCTTCCAGTCGGCGCTGGTGTTCGGAGTGCTCCGCTCCTTCGGCGTCTTCTTTGTGGAGTTTGTGGCTGCGTTTGAGGAGCCGGCAGCGCGAGTCTCCTGGATCGCCTCCATAGGAATCGCGGTGCAGCAGTTCGGGAGTGAGTGCTGCGCCTGGGTCCAGAGTCCTGTGACCCTCGACCCTCGGAAGGGAGAGGAGATGCGGGGACGGTAAAGGAGATGGTGGGGGTGGGGTCAGTGCTGGAGAAGGACGCCTGTGATCTTCTCTCAGAACACTTCCTCTTCTCCAGGCCCAGTGGGCAGTGCGCTGAGCACCAAGTTCGGGCCCAGGCCTGTGGTGATGGCTGGGGGCATCTTGGCTGCGTTGGGGATGCTGCTCGCCGCCTTTGCTACCTCCTTAACCCACCTGTACCTGAGTATTGGGCTGCTTTCAGGTGAGACCCTGGGCAAGGGCGGGTCAAAAGCCTGAGTCTTTTTGGCCTCTGGACTTTTACCTTCTTCCTGCTCCTTCCAAAAGGCTTAGGGAGACGCTGAGAGAAAGTTTTGGCTAGCACCTGTGCCCAGAAGGCAATTTTGTTTTTAATTACATCGGTTTATTTATGGCTGCGTTGGGTCTACGTTGCTGCGCGTGGGCTTTCTCTAGTTGCATCGAGTGGGGGCTACTCTTCGTTGCGGTGCGACGGGCTTCTCTTGGCGGTGACTTCTCTTGTTGCGGAGCACAGGCTCTAGGCGCGCGGGCTTCAGTATTTGTGGCATGTGGGATTTATAGTTGTGGCTCGCGGGCTGTAGAGCGCAGGCTCAGTAGTTGGGGTGCACAGGCTCAGTTGCTCCGTGGCCCTTGCTCCTTCCCAGACCAGAGCTCGAACCCGTGTCCCCTGCATTGGCAGGCGGATTCTTAACCACTGCACCACCAGCAAACTCCCCCAGAAGGGAATTCTTAAGAGAGGTGACTAAAATGATAAACAGGTTAGGGGAAATCAGGAAATTCAAAGACACAAGCCCAGGGCTAGTGGGACTGGAGTGTAAAAGGAAGAATTACTGTAAAATTGTGTCAGATGTGAAAGCTGTGAAATAGATATCATTATCCTATTTACAGATGAGGAAAGGCTTTAAGCTTATGCAACTTGGCAAGTGAAGTTCACACAGCCAGAAATGGTAGAGCCCAGGTCTAACTCCAGAGTTCTATGGTAGTTAACTTTGCAAACATTCCAGAGTCCCATAAAGTATATTACCCCCATTTTGCAGATGAGATTGAGGCTAGGAGATTAAGTAAATAGACAAGGTCATACAGCTAGCAAGTATCAAGCTAGGATTGTAATTTACACCTGTGCTACCTTCTGCTGCTGGGCAGTGTTGGGATGATTGTGTGCCCTGAGCTCCTTATGGGTCCCTCAACCCCCATTTCTTCCTTTTTGACAGGATCTGGCTGGGCCTTGACCTTCACTCCCACCCTGGCCTGCCTGTCCCGTTACTTCTCTCGTCGGCGATCCCTGGCCACTGGGCTAGCACTGACGGGCGTGGGCCTCTCCTCCTTTGCTTTTGCTCCACTCTTCCAATGGCTGCTCAGCCAGTACGCCTGGCGGGGGGCCCTGCTGCTGGTGTCTGCCCTCTCCCTCCACTTGGTGGCCTGTGGTGCTCTTCTCCGCCCACTCTCCCTGGCCGAGGACCCTGTCGTGGGTGGCCCTGGGGCCCAACTTGCCAACCTTCTCCATCATGGCCCCTTCCTCCGTTACACCGTTGCCCTCACCCTGATCAACACTGGCTACTTCATTCCCTACGTGCACCTGGTGGCCCATCTTCGGGACCTAGATTGGGACCCACTGCCTGCTGCCTTCCTGCTCTCAGTGGCGGCTATTTCTGACCCTGTGGGGCGTGTGGCTTCTGGGTGGCTAGGGGATGCAGTCCCAGGGCCTGTGGCAAGACTCCTGATGCTCTGGACCACCCTGACTGGGGTGATACTGGCCCTGTACCCTGCGGCTCAGGCTCCCACAGCCCTGGTGGCTCTGACTGTGGCCTATGGCTTCACATCAGGGGCCCTGACCCCAGTGGCCTTCTCCGTGCTGCCTGAACTGGTGGGAACTGGAAAGATATACTGTGGCCTGGGACTGGTGCAGATGGTAGAAAGCATCGGGGGGCTGCTGGGGGCTCCTCTATCAGGTAAGGGGACTGGGATTTCCAGGTGGGTGCGGGCTGCCACGTCATACCATTCAGGGAGGGAATTGACATTATAGTTATGTGAATACTGCCCTCTGGTATGGTACATACACAGCCTGCATGGTCAACCACAGCAGCCCTGAAATGGGTCCAAAGTGGCAGGGTACCTACAGTTGGGGTTTTCAGAGGACCTGGTCAGACCTGGCCAGACATAACATGCCAGTGTCTGCCTTTTCCCTTGGCCCACTGGGCCCCAGGCCAGGGGTCTGAGCCATCTGGTCAAAGTTCTCCAGGCTCCTGATGCCAGAACCTTCAGACCCTTAACATTTTCCTAACTATTAACTGAAGGCATGGAAGAGAAGGCCACAGCTACTGGAAAGAAAGGCACAAGTGTGCCTGACTCCATCCGGATCCCCAAATCCCCACTGGCTGGTTCAGAGATCCTTTCTGAAAGCAGGAAGGTGGTTGAAATGGCCTTTTGAGGCCCCTGGGAAGCCTGAGTTCTCGAGCTCATCCAGTCCTACCTTGAGAGTTCTAATTCTCCAAGATGATGGGTTAAGGATTATTTTCTTCCCTCCACCCCAAAATGTGTCTGAGTCCCAGGAAACAGATCACCCATGTGTATTCTTTTTCTCTCTTGAATCTAGGCTACCTCCGGGATGTGACAGGCACCTACACAGCTTCTTTTGTGGTGGCTGGGGCCTTCCTTCTTGCAGGGAGTGGAGTTCTCATCACTCTGCCCCACTTCTTCTGCTTGTCAGCTCCTACCTCCAAGCCCCAGGACCCTGTAACAGAGGCACTGGATACCAAAGTCCCCCTGCCCAGGGAGGGGCTGGGAGAGGACTGAACTCCAGGAAGGGGGAGTCAGACCCAGAAACCCAGGGGTTGTTGGCTCCAGGTCTTCTGCCCCATCTTAGCACCCACAGAACCACAGTGCCTTAAGCATCGTTATCTGCCTCCTCCCCCCCCAGAGCAGGCCTGGGGCTCCTGCGATGTGTGTGCCAACCCTTTGTATTTTGTCTTATCTCTTCTTTGCTCGCACAACCTTTTCTGAAGGATCCAGGAGTTCAGCCTGCTCCACTGAGCTGTGAATCGACTGTGGAAACTCAAAGGCCAAGAGACTTATCATGTTTTACATGTGATCTCTGGTGTTGCCTCCCACATTTCTTCCCTGAAGACAGATCTTTGGGAAAGAGGGATGCCCCTTTGAGATAAAACTGAATAAGAAAACCGGACAATAATCAGAACCTCAAAAAGAATTGGGGCCCATATGCCTGGGTTGGCTGAATGGGGTCACGCTGGGGACTGGAGGGGAGGTATCCAGGAGCTCTGGTGACCCAGAGCATTTAACCCTGGACTCTGCTCTCTGGATCACAGTTCCGCCTACTTGCCCACTGACCTCCCTCTTTCCCCCTATCCCCTGTAACTTAGGAAAGAAATTAAGAAAATGGTGAGGGACATGCGGGGGGTGCTAGCTGGGGAGGGGGAGATAAAGCTAAGAGAGCTGAAGTCTGGGTCTGGGATTCTTATGTTTTCATCAGGCCAGTAGAAGGAGACTGAAATGCAGGAGAGAGTTATCTGGGAAATGAGGATGGGGCAGCTAGCACCCATGAGCACCCCCCTCCTCCAACAAACTGAAGCTGATAGGCAGACAGTTTCTCAAAGATTTCCTGTTATAATGGCAAGAACTTGGGCAAAGAGAAACGGACTGACTAGACAAACACCCTTCCTGCCTCTCATGGCTTAGGGGGATCCTGTTCCTATCAACCAGCCTTTTGGGATATTTTAAGTAGAATGTTTGCAGCATCCTAGATTGCCTAACAATTGGAGATTGCCTAACGAAAGCAGATAGAAAGTCTTTATTGGGGGCGAGGCTCAAACAAGAAAATGGTCAACAAGTGCTGTCCAGAGTGGAGTGAGGGCCTCCTGGGGGGAGCAGGGCAACCTGAGGGCTGGGGAGCAGCTCCCCCCTCTCAGGGGGTGGGGTGCCTGGACGTGAGGCTGGACGGCAGGAGGGCAGCGCATTGGGCAGCCCCATGTAGATGAAGCTGCCAGAGAGGATGAAAGAGCTGCACACGAGGAAGGAGGCAGTGAAGTCTCCTGTCTCATCCCTTAGGAAGCCTGAGAGGAGGGGGAAAGGAACTCAGAGGCCTCCGTGCCCAGGTGCAGAGGAGGGGTGCGAGCGGATCTGCTGGCTCAGGCCCTTACCTGACAGGGGAGGGCCCAGAAGCCCCCCCAGGCTCATCAGCATCATCACCAGCCCGGTGGCCTGCACCACACCGCCGACGCCCACCAGCCCCGGGAGCACGCCGAAAACCAACGGGGCGTAACTTCCGGCGCTCAGCCCGTAGGCCCCAGCCGCGGCCAGCAGGGGGCCCCCCCAGCTCTCCTCGTTCCCCACCACCGGCACCAGACCCACCGCCAGCAGCCCTAACCCTGTCAGGGCCCCGAACATCGCCAGCAACCGCGGGAGGGGCACCCAACCCTGGTCCGCCAGCCACCCGCAGAGCAGCCGGGCGCCCGCGTCCCCCACGGCAGCCACCGTCACCACCAGCACCGCCCCATACCCCCCCAGGCCCCGATCTAAAGCGTGAGGGGCCAGGTGCACGTAGGGGACGAAGTACCCGCCCCCCACCAAGGCCGTGCCTAGAGCAAAAACTAAGAAGGCCCGGCGTGTGAAGAGATCTAGGCCGAGGGCAGCTAGCGGGCTTCGGGGTGGGCCCAGGGGGTCTCCAGGGAGCGCCAGGGGTCGCAGCAGGGCGCCACAGGGGGTGAGGTGGAGGGTAATGGAGCCAAGGAGGAGCAGGGCGCCCCGCCAGCCGAAATTATCGAGGAGGAGCTGCAAGGCGGGCGCCAGAAGCAGCGAGGACGCCCCGTTGCCCGTGAGTGCCAGCCCCACGGCCAAGACTCGACGGCGGGAGAAGTAACGGGAGAGGGTCCCGAGGGCAGGGGCGAATACCAGGGCCCAGCCGGAGCCTGCGAATGGATAGGACCGGGTGAGGACAGGAGCTGGGGATGCCTGCCCCCACCATCCCAGCTCGGCCGCTCGCAGGAGACCCTCGCGCCCTTGGCCTCCCGCTCCCGACACGCTCTATCTCCACCATCACCCCTGAAGAACCCGGGAATCCCTCTCTCCTCACCAGCAAGGACGCCCAGGCCAAGGTAGAGGTGCAGCAGACTGCGGGCGAAAGCCGAGAAGACGAAGCCGAGCGAAGTGAGGACGCCCCCAACCATCACCACGGGGCGCGCCCCCCAGCGGGTGCTCAGGGCGCTGCCCACTGGGCCTGGAAGGAGGCGGAGTCAACGGAAGACACGCTCCTGGACCCCCAAACTCGCTCCAACACTTCTCATTGGCTGTTTGCCTGGCCTAAACTTCTCCCCCTGCCTAATAGCCCCTCCGCCTTGACCTCAAGACCCACTATATTCTAGAACTTAGGTACACTGGTCGACCTTTCTTACGTTGTCTGGTAATCAACCAGGTGTGTCCCCCACCACTGCACTCATGGCCCCTCCACCCCGGTTCCCGCCTCCCACCTCGGGGCCCCCCCCTCACTGGCTGCCTGCTGCACGGCCAGGGCCAGGGCGCTGACCCACGCAGTGTCCTGAGCGCTTCGGTCAAAATGCTCCGCGAGGTCAGGGAGGGCGAGGCCCAGGGAGCGTAACAGTCCGTAGGAGAGCCCATTCACCGCGAAGGCTGCGGCCGCCACGACCCAGCCCCAGCCCCCGTCCGGGGGTCCGGCTGGCTTGGGGGTCATCACCGCCTGGAGGAGGGGGACCACCTGTGAGAGAAGTCTCCAGGTCTGTGCCTCCTTTAGGGACCCGGGCATCCCTGAGATCCAGCTTCTGGCTCTTTGCCCAGGGTGGGCACGTCACCCTGAGCACGACAGGACGGAGACGGAGGAGCCTAGGGACAGAACTCCCGGGTTCGCGCGATCCCGGGACGGGATGACAGCCGGATCTCCCAGGCCTGAGACTCCCCCTCCCACACACCCGTCTCCCTTACCCGACCTCTCCGGGCGGTGCGGGGAGAGGAAGGGCTCGGCCCGCTTTTCTCCCTGCTTCCGGGGCGGGCGGGGCCCCAGAGGGAGCAAATGTAGAGATGGAGCCCAACTTGGACGGGCTCTCAAGGTAAACAGAGAGCTCCACAGGGGGGCTGAGCCACCTGGGACGGCGGGGGGGGGACGGGGGGGGGGGGGCGAGCTGAGACAGCCAATCCGCCGAGCCGCGGGTGAGGCCAGACGCCGAGTCCTACGGGGATTGAATTATCCACTTACACCCCCAACCCCGGGGAAGGGAGGGGTGAGGAATGAATGCCGCCACGCCCACGCCCACGCACCTGCCGCCGGCTGTGCACCCGGGAGACGCGTGGATTGCAATCTCCAGCCTGCCCAACGTCGGTAGGCAACGCACGGAAATAGCGGTAGTCCTCCCAAAGCCTGAGTGGATGAGTACTTTCGCTCTCAGGGAACGTTGCTGGAGAACCTGGTAAAAGCTCTCGGATGTTAAATCACCTCCACGGAGTGTATGTTGCGTGCTTAACAATAATATGCCCTCAAGGACGGAGGAGAAGGAAGAGGACTTCCTTATGATGGGCCGGGGACATGTACACATGTCATCTTTCATCTTCACAATCACCCTGTGAAAAAGGTGTTCTTCCCATTTTACAGATAAGATAACTGAAACTTAGGGAGGTTAGGTGAGTTGCCCAAATCACTCAGCTTAAAAAAGAAAAAAATGGTGGAAATATTTGAATTGGGGTCTGTCCAACTGCGGAACCATACAAGAAGAACAGACCTAGGACTGAAATAGAATCCGCCACCATGGAGGGAAATGGCCTGGAGACAGTTTGATGCCAAACTGACCTGGAAATGGTAGAGCCTTTGCAGAGCCAGAGAGTTGATGATTCTGAGATAGGGGTTACTGGGAATACAAAGGATTCTTGAGGTCAGAATCGCTGAAGAGTTAGATTAGAATTTTAAAAACAAAGTTAAGAAATCCGATAATTGAACCCAGGTATTGGTTTCTTGAAAAAATTTTCCTTTTTACATTAGGATTAAGTTTACCATTAATTTACTTCAGCTGTTTGATCAAGGGATGTGTTCTTTGATTTAATTTTCCAACAGTATCAGAGAAATTGGCAGTTTACAGTTTGGCGTATGCAACATCCGAAAGCCACATGGTGGCAGTGTTTCCTAATGGTTGAGAACGTTTCTACAAATAAAGAAAAGAAAAACAGCTTCTTAATCAATGAAACTGTAAACCTAACAACATAATCTTCGAGGGCTCTCCACTGCCTATAGGAGGTAAAAAAAACAACAAAATTCTCTACTTTGGGCATAAGGCCTTTCACAATCAAAGGTAGACTATCTTTCCATCCCATCTCCCTCCCCTCTCTCCTACACCCTTCCATCAGCTGCCTGTATGGACATGCCTAGCTTTTTCTCATTCCTAAAGTTTTGAATATGTCATGCCCTTTGCTTGAAATGGCCTGGATGGGGTACAGGAGCCCTGACACACACACCCTAGGAAGGTGGTCTCACCAGCTTCCCTAGCTGGGTGTGCTGTTGTGAAAGGCACCTGGGAGACAGAGGCAGCATGTCCTCAGCCAGGGGGAAGGCACGGAGCCCACGTCCCGACAGGGCCGGTGAGGACTCTGCTCCAAGCTGAATGAGGCCAAGTGAAACAAATCACTCCCTCTCCATGGTGAAGTAGAAATACAGGGCAGTCAAAGAGGAGACTGGGTCCTCAGGGTCTGGAAGTGACACTGAGGACCTTTACAGGCAGGATACTTATGAACCAACAGGGCATCCCAGAGCCTGGGGCTACGGTGATTGGCAGCGAAAGGGCACGTTCATCTTCTACCTCATGTTGCCTGTATTCTTAGCCAACAGTGAGCCCTGAGGGAACTCACAATGGAAACAGGATGCCCCCTATCAAACCATCAGACACTGCAGCCCTCCACCCCCAACAGTGCACCCTGAGGAGACTCAGGATGAGAAAGCCCAGGATACTGGCCCCAGATGGCTGAGGTGCGTATCAAAGGAATGATTTCAGTGAGCCCAGACTCTTGCATCTTCCCATACATGGAAAAGTGCTAAATTCCTTAAGATATCTGGTTTTCTTTAATTGACATTAATCTTTTGATGTTCCAACTACCTGGTCTTTGTTGCAAAAACTCCTGGATATCCTGGCTCCGCCCCTTGCCTCTTCGGAGCAATCTCTGAGTTATCTGCCATACTGTGTCCCGGGCTTAAGTCCTCAGTTTCGTCTGCTGAATAAAACATGACTCTCAACTTTTAGGTTGTGCATTTTTCTCAGTCAACAAGCAAATATAGCAGGGAGGTTGGGAGAATGAATTCCCAAGCTAGACTTCGTGGGTTTGAAGCCCATCTTTGCCACTTATTAGCTGTATTACTGTAAGCAAGTTATTCAACCTCTCTGTGCCTCGATTTCTTCATCTCTAAAATGGGGATAATAGTAGCTACCTGATAGGATTGCTATGGGAATAAAATGAGACACTGTGTATACACATATGAATAAGGGACTTAGAACAGTGCCTGGAACATGATATATGTCAGCCCCTCTTGCACCCCTGCCCCTTCCCCACTGGCTACACCTACTGATGCCTCAAGGTTAAAGAACCACATTGGTCTGGTGAGTTCTCAGTAGAACTACACAGCTTTATAAGACGTGAATGGCTACAAAGAGAGGTTAAATGGATTTTTTCTCTTAGTAGTGAGTGGTTTTCTTAGCATTTTCCAAAGTTTAGGAGAAAATGCTGGTCTCCCTATCTCAACTATAAAAACAAATGAGAAGAAAAGGAGTCAAAATAAGTTTTGTTCATTCGCTTCCTCATACAAAATATTTATAGACACCTACCATGCCAGATGCTCTGCTTAGGGCTAGGGATACAACTATGAATGCTACAGTCTCTCCCCTCCAAGCCCCCACAATCAAATTAAGAGAAAAAGTGAAATAAAGACATCTCAACACAACAAAAGGGACGCAGACACCATAGAGTGGTGCATGGGAGGAATTGACTCATTCTGCTTGGGCCTGCTGGGAAGGCTTCACAGAAGAGGAGCTCTTTGAGCTGGGTCTTGAAGGATGAGTAGGAGTTTGCCAGATGGCTGTGTGGGCAAGGGCATTCCAGGCAAAGGGAACTGCCTGTGGAAAATCACAAAGGCATGAACCAGCTTGGCACATTGTTTATTGTTTGGGGAGCTGTAAATAGCCGCTGTGTGGAGAACAGGGAGTGTGTAGGAGAATAATGTAGGACGAAGCTGCTGGGGCAGAGGGTCCCATCATGAAAGGCCAGGCCAAGGAATTTAGACGTTTTCCCGGGGACTGATTCTTCTCAAAATTACCCCTGATGCAGCAGTCACTAATATCCACTAATACTGGAAGCTGATCACAGAGGGGACAGGACTCATACCAGAATCAGAAGGGTCAGGAGAGTCTGGGGTGTAGACCTTTTGTGCAGGGGACGTTTCTTTGAACTATCTTGTTTTACATTGAAAATTTTGCATCCTGCTTCATAATCATTGATGCATATCTTCATAGGAAAGTTATGCTTTAAATGACTAGATAAATTATTTAAGTTTTTCTTCCCAAGTCCTCCTCTGGGCAGAAGCCACCTCTGGGAAGTCATCCCAACCACTGATCTGCGTTAGGTGCCTCCCCCTCTGCCTACTCACCCCATCTGAGCACTTTTCAGCCTGCAGTGACATCATCCTTTTTGCCCTCCACCCCTACATTGCCCCTGCACCCTGAGGCCCAGGAGGTGGGACCTTGCATTATTGATCTCTGGATCTTTGACACCCAAAGGTGCCAAAGGTGAATACAACTCACTGCATGAGAGAAACACTGAACACGGGACCCACTGAATGTGTGGACTCGGGGCCTCGTGCTCCATCAGATGTGGCGAGATCACAAGTGGTTGCTGATGGACCAAACTGGCAATGTCCACCCACGTAGAGAAAGCTCCAGAAGCAGATGCTGATCCAGGTCGGGTCTAGGGAGATCAGACAAGAGGGGCAAGGTCTGTCCATAATTTGCTTTGAGGTCCGCGAGATCAGGGAGTGTGTCTGTGTCTGTGAACTCTAAAACTGCTCTGAGGCTTTCTCCTGGGAGCCCCTGTGAGAGGTTCTTAGGTCCTCTGGGGCCTGCAGCCTCTGGGTATCCCTGAGCTGAGCCCAGCCATTGCCTAAGGACACCCACTGGCGGCTTCCTCTGCAGAATATGGATGGGAAGGAAGGGGCGGACAAGGGTGCAGGGCATCACCCACAGGAAACGTGGCTCTATTTGAGGTACACAAAAATATGAGGCTTTCCCACGTTTGGCCCTGCTGATCTTGGGCTTCTAAGTGCCTAATACAGCTGCCTCTCACCCCTCGCCTCCCAGAATCTTCTCCTATCCCAGCTCACCCAAGACCAAGCCATGGGAAGTCGGCATAGACCTCAAAGTGGAAGAAGACCATGACCCAGGAAGGGGCCAAGGACACAAAGGTCAGGGCTTGTGGTTCAGGCCAGGGGAGCACATCTGCTGAGACACTCTGTAATGGGGGTGGGTCACGAAACAGGAAGATGAAAGTGCCCACTCAGTGGGGCTTAGGATGTGCAGAGAACAAATTTGCTTGGAATGACCACACCTGAATGGGGAACTGAACCAGGTCCCCTGAACCTTGTGCTGGGGCTGGGGCTGGGTAAGTGGTTGCTGAGTCTGAGGCCAGGGGAGGCTGGTGGTGGGCTTGAAGTTGGCACAGATGAGACAGAGCTGAGGCTGGAGCTAGGTTGGGGCCAAGACCTAGGATGGGACGGGAGTCCCAACCCCACGTTACTCCTCTCTGAGCCCCTCTACCAAGTTTGTCTCTGGTGCTTCTTCAATCCAGTCCCCAATCCCTTCCCTCTGTCACCCTCCCGCCCCCCACCTCCCCAGCCCCACCACCTGCTGAAGATCTGGAGCGTCTGGCTTTTGCATCTCTCTGGACAGCCCAGCCTCCAGGACAGGAGATCAGGATGGTGGAGGAGCACCTAGCTAAAGTCTTTGCGCCTGGTCTGTTTAAAGATCCAAATATGTCTTATTCCAGCATTTTCTGCTTCTGGGACTTTGCCCAACATGTGTGTCAAAGTCCTTAGTTGTAAGCCACAGGCACCAACTCTGACTTACCTAAGGAGAGAAACGATTGATTGCAGGATAGTGTGTAACACTCAGAATTACCAAGAAGACTACAGAACTAGGTTTGGCAGGAACACAGACCGGCCACAAGTCTAAGCGAGGGGCCAAGGCCACTGCTGTCGCCATCGGACACTAGATGTCGCTGCCGGCCTTTTGCAGCCCCTGGACCTAGAAACTGCTGCTGCTGCTCAGAAACATCCTGTTTGTTTGTTTGTTTGTTTTGAGAATTATCTTTTCTTTTGGTGGATAAACTGAGGACTTAAGTGCAGGAGACAGCCCCTCAGATCGCTCTGAGGGACTGTTCCAAAGAGGTAAGGGAGGAACCAGGATACACAGGAGTCTTTGCAACAAAAAACCAGGTGGTCAGAACTTCAAAAATTACTGCTAACTAAAGAAAAAAAAGACATCTCAAGTTAATGAATTTAGCACTTTTCTGTGTATGGGAAGATGCAAGAGTCTGGGCTCACTGAAATCATTCTTTTGATATGCTCCTTAACTTTCTAGGACTGGTATCCTGTTTTCTTCCATCCTGTATCCCCTGAGGGTGCACAGTCCAGGCAGCTGTAGTGGCTGATGGCTTGATGGCCTTACTTGATGGTCAACAGTTGAAAATATCTTCTCTGTCTCATTCACTTCTAGCTCCAAACTCAAGTCCAGGGTCGTGCTTCTGACCACCTGAGCCTTGGTCATGTGCTCTTATCATAGCTGGAAGGGACACCAGGAGAGTGAGTACCTGGTGTTTTCAGTGTTGACAGGTACATGGGTTCTGCTTCCCATCCAAAATAATAAGGTGGAACATGTCAATCATACCCCAGTAAAGCGGAATCATCATCATCATCACAGGAATTTCTCAAACAAAGGAAGGGTTTTAGATGCGAGACAGCCCAAAATGTCCACTAAAAACTGGTCATCAGGATGGGAATGGGATTCAGATTGAGGCAGCAGGGTGTGTGCATCCTGCAAAAACAACTTGGACACGGTGAATTGTGAAAAACATGGTTCTTGATTCCCAAATCCAACGTTTTCTAGGTATCTATTAAAAGGTGGTAATACTTCAAAGCATTGTTGGTGAGACTTCAAAGAAATAAAGCTTGGAAAGGACCAGCACAACCGCCGGCAGGCACATGGTAGGCATTATACAAATGCAGGTTCCCATCCATTTCATTTCCTCCCATTTTCTGGCCACAGACAGTCACCCCTTCACCTCTACTCTCATCTAATCTCTATTCTAGTTCCTTGTGCTCCCATGTCTTGATCTGAGAGGGGGAGTCACACCAGAAGGGGCCAGTGATGACATCTGTCTTTTCCCCTCTGTGGTACTATATATATATGCCTGTACATCTGTACACATACATATGTGTATGTGTGTTTCAGGTTTACAGGTATACTATATATATATAAATGTTTCCGGTGTACAACATTATGATTCAACATCCGTATACACTACAAAGTGATCCCCACCACAAGTCTAATTGCCATCCATCACCATACAGTTGACCCCCTGCACCCACACCCTAACCCCCTTTTCCTCTGATAACTGCTAATCTTGTTCTCTATATCTATGAATTTGTTTCTGTTTTTTCATTTAGTTTATTCATTTGCTTTGCTTTACTTTTATTTTTACTTATGGCTGCGTTGGGTCTTCCTTGCTGCACGTGGGCATTCTCTACTTGTGGAGAGCAGGGGCTACTCTTCATTATGGTGCACAGGCTTCTCATTGCAGTGGCTTCCGTTGTTGCGGAGCATGGGCTCTAGGCATGCGGGCTTCAGTAGTTGTGGCTTGCGGGCTCTAGAGTGCAGCCTCAGTAGTTGTGGCGCATGGGCTTAGTTGCTCTGCAGCATGTGGGATCTTCCCCGACCAGGGATGGAACCCGTGTCCCCTGCATTGGCAGGCGGATTCTTAAGCACTGCCACCAGGGAAGTCATGCTTTGCTTTTTTAGATTACACATATGATATCATATGGTATTTGTCTTTCTCAGTCTTATTTCACTTCCATGTTGTCCCAAATGGCAAGATATCATTCTTTTTTTATGGCTGAGTAATATTCTATTGTGCGTATACCGCATGTTCTTTATGCATTCATCCATCGATGGACACATAGGTTGTTTCCATATCTTGGCTATTGTGAATAACGCTACAGTGAACATAGGGGTGCATATATCTTTTTGAATTAGTGTTTTCGTGTTCTTCAGATAAATACCAGAAGTGGAATAGCTGGATCATATGGTAGTTCTATACTTAATTTTTTGAGGAATCTCCATACTATTTTCTATAGTGGTTGCACCAATTTACAGTCCCACCAATAATGTATGAGGGTTCCCTTTTCTCCATATCCTCGCCAGCACTTATTATTTCTTGTCTTTTTGATAACAGCCATTCTAACAGTGTGAGGCGATGCCTCACTGTGGTTTTGGTTTGCATTTCCCTAACAATTAGTGATGTTGAACATCTTTTCATGTGACTGTTGGCCATCTGCATGTCTATTCAGATCCTCTGCCCATTTTTTAATTGGGTTGTTTGTTTTTTTGTTGTTGAGTGTATGAGTTATTTATATATTTGGGGTATTAACCCTTTATTGGATATATGATTTGCAAATACTTTTTCCCATTCAGTAGGTTGCCTTTTCATTTTGATGATGGTTTCCTTTGCTGGGCAGGAACTTTTTAGTTGGATGTAGTCCCATTTGCTTATTTTTGCTATTGTTTCCCTTGCCTTTGGAGTCAGATCCCCAAAAACGCTGCTAAGACGGATGTCACTAGGTTACTGCCTATGTGTTCTTCTAGGAATTTTATGGTTTCATGTTTTACATTCAAGTCTTTAATCCATTTTGAGTTAATTTTTGTGCATGGTGTAAGATAGTAGTCTAGTTTCATTCTTTTGCATGTGGCTATCCAGTTTTCCTCATGCCATTTATTGTCCTGTCCTTTCTCCGTTGTATGATCTTTGATCCTTCGAGGGTTTGTGAACTAAAGAGGCTGTGACTGGCTCCTGTTACCACAGACCTCTTCTTGTCTGTGCACAGGGTGGGTCTTTTGCCTTTCAGTTCCCTTGCTTTTGAACAGAGTTCTGCTTGTCTGCCTTGAATCTCCTTTGCCCCTGCCTGCACTTCAATGTCATTTCCTCTGCAAAGCCTTCTCCCCTACTTTCAAAGCATTTTAAATCATGCTTAAAGGCTACATGCTAGGTAGCCTTTCTTCCTAAGGGTTCCTTTCCTCTATCTCATTCAGACAAATAGCTTTACCCAGCTTTACCCACCTTTGTCTCAAACTCTGATCATATCTCTTTCTTGATTCACAACCAGGAGTCTCTCACAGTGGGACTGATCCTGGTTTAAAGCAAGTCTGTGAGTCTGATGCCTACTGTGTAGTTTGAAGAGTGTGGTGGCAGGGTCTGGCCTGGAGGGAAGTCACATCTGAGTAGGCCTAAAGAAAGGTGAGGGCAGCTGGTTGACCAGCTGCCTTGCAGGAGCATCTTTTTGTCTTTTTTTTTTGCAGTACACGGGCCTCTCACTGTTGTGGCCTCTCCCATTGCGGAGCACAGGCTCCGGACGCGCAGGCTCAGTGGCCATGGCTCACGGGCCCAGCCGCTCCGCAGCATGTGGGATCTTCCCGGACCGGGGCACGAACCCGTGTCCCCCACATCGGCAGGCAGACTCTCAACCACTGCGCCACCAGGGAAGCCTGAGGAGTGTCTTTTTTAAAAATTTATTTTATTTATTAATTTATTTTTGGCTGCATTGGGTCTTTGTTGCTGAGCGCGGTCTTTCTCTAGTTGCGGCGAGCGGGGGCTACTCTGTTGCGGTGCGTGGGCTTCTCATTGCGGGGGCTTCTCTTGCGGAGCATGGGCTCTAGGCACGTGGGCTTCAGCAGTTGTGGCTCGCGGGCTCTAGAGCACAGGCTCAGTAGTTGTGGCGCATGGGGTTAGTTGCTCCGCGGCACGTGGGATCTTCACAGACCAGGGCTCGAACCCGTGTCTCCTGCACTGGCAGGCAGATTCTTAACCACTGCACCACCGGAGAGGCCCTGCAGGAGAGCTTTTGATCCCTGAGGGTTTGCTTAAGTCTTTAGGAAAGCTCCATGCCAGTTCACCTGGGCTGGTGAACCAAAGGAGAGTGTTGTGTGCAGCCTTAGGCCACAACAATGAGAGGAACCATGTACACCTGGGCTTTCAGGATGGAGGCAGAGCTAAAAGAGCCCCAAGGAGAAGGGAAAACTTGGACCAGAGAATTGCTGCCCAGTTTTAGTGCTTCTCCTCCCTGGGCTAATCCATGGAGTTTCGAACTTGGTTGTATTAAGGAAGCTGTCTTCCTAGTCCTTCCCAAAGCTAATTATCCATTTGGGCACTGACCTGCTGGACCCTTGAGCAGCCTGTGCCTCCGCTGACCATCGCTACCCTACACAATACATACACCTCCTTGACACTCTGTTACCCCTCCAGTCTCTGATGGTCTCTCTCACTTTCACCTTCGGCTTTGTCTCCAGTTAGGGGTCCAACTTCCCATAATGCCATTTGGTATTGGGGATGCTGACGAGAAGTGGCAGTGCCAAGAAAGCTCAGTGGATAGCAGTTCCTGGTAGTACTGTAACGGAGAAGAGCTAAATCGGATTCCATGTTGGATCTGTTTCTTTGACTTTAACCTTTGCTTTTGTTATTATAATCATACATAACCGCCTGCCTCAGGGAACCCTGCCCACCTGTGAATGGCTGCAAGAAAAAAGAAACTAACACATACCCTCACCGAGGCTGGTCATTCTAGGAGATGTTTTGCAAGACTGATGGTCCTTTTACTTTACTTCTTCACCGCCTCTCCCTCTCTGATTCTATAAAAGAAACTGGCATGCAGACCCCGGTAAGATGGTTTTTCAGAGACACTAGTCTGCCGTCTTCTCGGTCTGCAGGCTTTCCGAATAAAGTCGTCTTCCTTGCCTCAACACTTCATCTCTGATTCATTGGCCTGTCATGCGGCGAGCAGAGTGAGCTTGGGCTTGGTAAACAGTACCAGCCCCAGAGGGAAGGGAAGATCATTGCTGGCTGCGCGTCATAAGCCCTTCTGGAGAGCATATGCAGTGTGCTCACTGGCAGCACAAACCATCTCTGTTAGTTATGTTTCTTAATTAAAGTTAAGTAACAAGAGTTCAACTCAACTTGGCTTGAATAATAACAAAGTATATTATCTCATGTATCAATAAAACTAGAGGTAGGAATGCCCAAAGCTAGCTAATCATCATCGAGGAATCAGATTCTTCCTATGTTTTCAGTCTGTCACCCTCAGGGTTTTAGTTTTTTCCTCTTAAGGTTGCAACATGGCTTCACCAGTTTTAGATATGGCAGCCAGCCATGACCATATTGCGGAGAAAAATGAGCACAACTCTTCCAGTGTGTCCCCCTTAGTAGTAAAGAAATCTTTCCCTACAGCCCCCAGCAGATAGCCCCTCATCTGTGGCCAGATTTGTACCCCATGCCCATGATTAAACCAGCCATTGGCAAGGGGGATAGGACCACCACAACTGACTTATTCTCATCCTGGAGCTGGATTCACCTGAAGCACATGACTGTATGCTGTAGGGCGGATTCCTAAACACCATTTAGGGTCAGTTAGGAAGGAGAAAAAAGAATCATTGTTGCACAGGAAACCAAGAGTGTTGGCTAAACCATCTATGAACTCCCTGTTGGTGCCTGAAGGGACTTGGGGAGGTTGGAAAGCCAAAGATTACTCTGGAGGGGCTATTCCTCTGGAGGAGTAATTCCTATTACTATTCCTGGGACACTAATGGGGATTTTTTGTTTGTTATTATTAATGTGATTTGTTCCCTCTGATGATTACCACAAACTCCTCCCTCCACCACACATATACACAAGGAGCAGGAAGAAACACCTATACTCCGTTTAAAGGATCTAACATAATGTCTGTCATGAAGTGGGCATCGATATAGCAGCAACAGATAAAAGCATGTCTCGCCTCCCCCAGTCTCAACGATGGAACCCACATCCTAACTGGTCTTCCAGCCACCAGCAATTCATTCTCTTCACTGCAGCAGTGATGTTTTTTCAAAATTCAAATCTGATCTACCCACAAAGGCTCCTACTGCCCTCAGGACAAACTCAAGACTCCTTAGCCAAGAGCACAAGGGCCATTATCATTTGAATCCAGCCTGAAAATCATATCTTCAGAGCTCTCTCTCTCTCTCTCTCTGTCTTTCTCTCTTTGTATCCTCAGCTTCAGCCTGCTAGAGGGGTGAACGAGTGAAGCATGAATAGGCACAGCATGGTTACAAATTGGAAGTAGCATCACACCAAAAAATTCTAAGAAGACATTGGATGTGCTTCAGCAGCCATTTTCTTTTCTTTTTAAACTCTAAGTAAAATAGAAATATAAGGAAACTTCTTAAATTTAATAAGGTCCATTTCTCCAAAAAAAAGCAGTTATTCTAAAGAGAAAATCGTTAAATCTATTTCATTAAAAAGCATTATCACCATTATTACCCAACGGTGTATAAAGGTTTTAGCAGGCACAAAAAAGAAAGTAAATACTGATCAGACTGAGTATACCTAGAAGACACAACAGGCTCTAGCATAAAACATTTTCAGAATTAATAAGAAACTTTGGCAAGGTGGCTGGATACAAGATGTAAAAATGAAAACAGTAGCTTTAAGTTCTTTTTTTAGCAGTAGGGCAGCTAAACTCCTACTACAGAATACCTAAAAGTGCTAGATAAAAACATCTTTTAATTCCTTTTAAATTAGTGTCTTAGCTAGAAAGAAAATAAGAGAGGTTCTTACAGCTGAGCATAATAAATCCAGAGCTGTAAGCAAGGGTTAAGCAGATAACCCTAAAGCTGAATGTAACGTGGAGTTTCAAACGGAACACCTGTGTGAGTGGCAAGCGTCGAAGACTTGGGCCCACGTGAGCTGGGGAGTCAGATCGTAATAGCAGCCTCAGGAAGGACCACAGAAAAGATGTGAGTGAAAAATATCGCCTGCCATTTCAGTAAACAAAGGATGGTGCAGCCCTCAAGCCATCACTTTACAGTTGCCCCCTGCAGTGAGCGCTGAGGGCACTCAGGATGGAAACAGGATGCCCGCCATCAAGCCATCGGCCACTGCAGCCCCCCTCTAACGGTGCACCCTGAGGAGTCTCAGGATGGGAAAACACAGGATACTGGCCCCTGACAGCTGAGGTACATATCAAAGGAATGATTTCAATGAGCCCAGACTTTTCCATCTTCTCATACATAGACAAGCGCTAAATTCATTAACTTGAGATGTCTGGTTTTCTTTCATTAACAGTAATCTTCTGATATTCTGACTACCTGGGTTTTGTTATGAAACTTCTGTATATCCTGGCTCCTCCCTTACCTCTTCAGAGTAGCCCCTCAGCGCTATCTGAGAGGCTGTCTCCCAGGCATGAAGTCCTCAGAAAGCCTGCCAAATAAAACATAATTCTCAACTTTAGGTTGTGCTGATTTTTTTTTTTTTGGCCACACCACCCCGTTGGTGAGATCTTAGTTCCCCAACCAGGGATTGAACCAGCACCCTCAGCAGTGAAAGTGCAGAGTCCTAACCACGGGACCACCAGGGAATTCCCCAGGTTGTGCTTTTTTTTTTTTTTTTTTTTTTCCAGTTGACAAAGACAAGAAGAAAGCTGGTCTTCCAGAGAATGAAAGAAGACTCTCATAAAAATTCATAACCACAAGCTTGTCCTCAAGCAGGATCAGGGCACAAATACACACGGCATTTGAGTTTCAAGAAACATCCAGCTGAGTGATTTATTTAAAGTAGTCTCAGCTTGGAAGGACTTTAGGCACCTGGCAGAAGCAAACACAAATCCTCTCTGGAGGAATATACCACCAGACCAGACCCGAAAGAATCTTGAGAGACAAAGTCTCAAAAACTAAGAGCTTATAGTGTAAAAACCAAAACAAAACACAAAAGAAAAAATAGGGCATCTGGAATAACAGTCAGTGGAAATATCAAATAGCAGAATAGAACTTTATGTTTAGATGTTGGAATATTGAAAAAATACAAAATGAATATATCTAATATGTTTAAATACGTAGAAGAGAGTCTGAAAATATGAATATGAAAAAAATTATGAAGAAAAAATGATCAAATGACTAGAGAGACTTCCAGTGGCGAGTGCTCACAGCTGCTACTGCCATTTCAGGCACAACAGTGAGGCTGAGACACCAGCTGGTCCACTGTGGTGTCGATGCTGGGGCTGGTGGGGATGCACACGGCTACTGAGTCTCAGCACGTGGGTGCAGAGATGGCCAAGGTAGGCGACTTCCACTTGGAGGAGCCGAGTAACTGAGCTGAGTCACCTCAGATTCCAAACAGAAGATCAGAAGTTTGATTCATTGCCTACTTTACTGGAATTCTACAAAATGTACTATTTAGACACTACAACATCGATAAAACCAGTTCCCAAGGCCAGGCAGGGAAGTGGAGTGATTCTCAGGCAGGAAGAGCCAGAGGATGTGTTATCCAACCTCTCTTTGACTTTAAGAAAAGAGACATCCTGAAAATCCAAGAAAAGTCTGAAGAGCAGTGGTGGAATGAGGACAGCAAAGGCAAGAGGGAGTTCATTCCAGTCCCTTATGTTGAGAAGTATAGACCTGCCTCCACCTCAGGATTGGCTGTGATTGGTGGTCAGTGAACTGGTAAAGGTCTCAGGATTAATGTGAGTGGTCAGGGGAGTATAATGCAAAGGACTTCACTTCCCATTCAGTCCTGTCCATCTGCTGCTTCAATAGAACCCGATGAGGACTTCAGCAGAGTAGAGCTCAACAGTTTTGCTGACAGAAGGGAACAATATTTTTCAGTTATCTGCAACTGCTGTCCATATAATTTCTTACAGAGGTCTAAGGCAGTTTAGTTTTGTTTTTTTTGTTTTTTTTTTTTTTTGCGGTATGTGAGCCTCTCACTGTTGTGGCCTCTCCCGTTGCGGAGCACAGGCTCCGGACGTGCAGGCTCAGCGGCCATGGCTCACGGGCCCAGCCGCCCCGCGGTATGTGGGATCTTCCCAGACCGGGGCACGAACCTGTGTCCCCCGCATCTGCGGACGGACTCTCAACCACTGCGCCACCAGGGAAGCCCCTGGCAGTTTAGTTTATATAAGCATTCTGTTCCTTATGACCTTCTGGGACAGAGTTACTCCATTCCTAGTCACAGTTCACCACAGTCAAGATATGAAACTGGAGAGTTTATGTGTTAACTTCTGATTGGCTAATTTTAGGCGGTAGCGGCTATGCCTCTGTGTACAGCAGGGAGAGGTGTCTGCCCCTTATTCTCAGGTAGTGCAAATCGATCTATGGAAAAGTGGTGGAATTAGGAGCATCGTGCACTGCTTATCCTGATTTACTTAATGGTTTTCTTTTCTCATTCTGAAACCATTCTACTAAAGGGCAATAGATTGTTCCCATCCACCTCCATGAAGTAATCATGCACCATGTGAATAATACACAATGGGATTGCTTTTTCACTTACAAAACATGACCAGTTATGACTCATTCTGACATTTCAAATCCTAACAATTCTGGGAGTACAACTAGAGGCATTTATTTTCCTTTCCATCCAATGAGTCATACATTTTCTTCAGATTCTGTTCAGATTCTTGTCCTTTTTCCCCAAACCTACAAGTAGGTTAACTCTAAGAAGTATACGTTTTCATTCCAGATGAGAAGCAGGATGTGGAGAGCACCTTACTCAGTGCACAACATTTAGCCAGTATTAGATCCACTAATCACCCAGCTCTCTGCCTTCCCCCAAGGAGTCACTGTAGGTTCACGCTGCTCCGGCAGTTAAGTACCTCCTTACTCCTGACCTTCCCTTCACAGTCATGTGACTGCTGCCACCGCTCCAAACATCATGTCCTCAACAAGGAACCATCCACAGCAGGAAGGCAACAAGCAGGGGTCCTCCCTAGACAGCTTTCTTTCTTTCTTTTTTTTTTTTTACCAGGGAAGAAAATCTTTCACAGAAGCCCCAGAAGGTTTCCAGATCCTCAAATGTCATTGGCCAAAACTGAGTCACATGTCTATCCCTAAACCAATCACAGACAAAAGAGTGGGCATGCCCTAATAAGCTTAAACCAGTCATAACTCAGCCCTTAGTAGTGAAAAAGGGAGGGGCTACCCCGGACTGGTTTCTGCCCCACACCTGTATACCTGAACAAAGGAAGAAGCAAGAAATGATCACGGGAAGTGTTGGCTAAAGAACAGAGAATTATAGTCTGCAGTGAGAAAGAGGACTGAAGTGGATGGTGGAAAGGAAAGAGTCTCTCGAGGTTCCAGGTCCCCTTTCCAGTCTATCTCAGGGCTTTAGCCACTTCCCTGCCCTAGAGTCACCTGTTGGTTTCCTAGGTATGGCTGGCTGCCTTAACAGAGTGCTGCTGCAAAAACAACAGAAATGCATTGTCTCACAGTTCTGAAGGCTAGAAGTCTGAAATGAAGGCACCAGCAAGGTTATGCTCCCTCTGAAACCTTTAGGGGATGACTCTTCCTTGCACCTGCTTAACTTCTCATGGTTTGCCTCAATCCTTGACCTTCCCTAGCTTGCAGTTGCCACCTTTTAATTGGCTTCCGTGATCACATGGTTTTCTCCCATGTGTCTCTTCTCTCCTTATAAGGACACTCACCATACTGAAGTAAAGACCTGCCTTACTCTAATATGACCTCATTTCAACTAATTACGTCTGCAACCATCTTATTTCTGAATAAGGTCACAGTCACAGGTACTGGGGGTTAGGACTTCAACTCATCTTTTTGGAGGACACAATTCAACCCGTAACAGGCTGTGTGAGACACCCTTGTGTAATGAATGGTCTTTTGGCATTACCTAAACCCAGAGATATTCTGTAGTTTATAACCAGAGTCCTTTCAATATAGGACTCCAATAGGGATTCAAACAAGTCCAGACAAACACATGTCATACAAGCCCTTCCTCAGTCTCGTCCTCTGCTTACTTAAGACTCTGTTTCCAGAATCAACATAGAAAAGCTTACATGATCACCCAAGAGCACTTTTATCTCCTTTGGACCAAAGTCCTTTTTCAGAAGAGAGTCTTGTATAACTTTGAATAACAGAGGGTTTGTTTGCATAATTAGAGAGCCAGCCTGGGAAGTTTCCTAAAATTAGGGAACAGTCTTCTTTTAAAATATATTCATGCCAGACAGAAGAAAATTCAGGTTGTTGTTGTTGTTGTTTTAATTTGTGAAAATGTAGCTTTTATATAACACTTTTTGTTCAATTTGCAAGCCTCGGCTTGCAAATTCAATTTGCAATGCGTCGGCTATGCCAGATTCATTGTGCTTCCTTCCAGTCCCTGCACCCTTTCTGGATGTTGATATTCTTTTTCTTTTAAATAAACTTATTTATTTATTATTTTTTGGCTGCGTTGGGTATTTGTTGGCGTGCAGGCTTTCTCTAGTTGCAGCGAGCAGGAGCTACTCTTCCTTGTGCGCAGACTTACTGCGGTGGCTTCTCTTGTTGCAGAGCATGGGTTCTAGGCACACGGGCTCAATAGTTGTGGCTCGCAAGCTCTAGAGCGCAGGCTCGTAGTTGTGGCACATGGGCTTAGATGCTCCACAGCATGTGGGATCTTCCCGGAGCAGGGCTCGAACCCGTGTCCCCTGCATTGGCAGGCGGATTCCTAACCATTGCGCAACCAGGGAAGTCCCTGGATATTGATATTCTTAATATTCAGAACCTGTCACAAATTGCCCACCCTCATCTAAGTCAACCCCACTCCAAGCATTCTGACTTTTCAGAGCTGGGACAGTCTATCCTTTGTGGCACCTGTGACACCATCACACCCCAGTCCTCTCCCAACCAGGCTGGAATTGTTTGATTTTGTCTTTGCTGTGGGGGTGACCATTACCATGTGACCTTGACTCACTTATTCCAAACTTGGAGAGCTTGTGCAAGTTGGGAGAATTTCTTTCTTTTTTTTTTAGGTTATAATGTGCTTTATTAATTAACACAGATCACGACTTCCTTTGTTAATCATTAAATATGCATTCATGGCATGATTTTCATTCCCAACCCAAAATGTTAATCCACCCTCCATTGCTGCCTGTCGTTTGTTTTCAAACAAATCTGTGTTGTAAATAACTTTATGCTCTAGATCTTTGGAAATTTCTAATTAGATATTTTTCAGTGTCATTTATTTGTCGAATTTTTTTTAATTAAAAAAAAAAAACCCCGGGGCTTCCCTAGTGGCGCAGCGATTGAGAGTCCACCTGCCGATGCAGGGTACATGGGTTCGTGCCCCGGTCCGGGAGGATCCCACATGCCGCAGAGCGGCTGGGCCTGTGAGCCATGGCCACTGAGCCTGCGCGTCCGGAGCCTGTGCTCCGCAACGGGAGAGGCCACAACGGTAAGAGGCCCGCGTACCGCAAAAAAAAAAAAAAAAAAAAAAAGCATTATTGGACATAAATGGTAGCACTGTTTTCTTATATCAGTCTCCCAAGGCAAAAGAAATAAAAGCAAAAATAAACAAATGGGACCTAATCAAACTTAAAAGCTTTTGCACAACAAAGGAAACCATCAACAAATGAAAAGACAGCTTATGGAATGGGAGAAAATATTTGCAAACAATGCAATCAACAAGGGGTCAATATCCAAAATACACAAACAGCTCATACAACTCAATACTGAAAAAACAAACAACCCAAACAAAAAATGGGCAGAGGATCTAAATAGACATTTTTCCAAACAAGACATACAGATGGCCAACAGGCACATGAAAAGGTGCTTTACATTGCTCATTATTAGAGAAATGCAAATCAAAACCACAATAAGGTATCACCTCACACCAGTCAGGATGGCCATCATCAAAGGGTACAAATAATAAATGCTGGAGAGGGTGTGGAGAAAAGGGAACCTACTTATGCTGTTGGTGGGAATGTAAATTGGTGCAGCCACTATGGAAAACAGCATGAAGTTTCCTCAGAAAACTAAAAGTAGAGCTACCATATTATCGAGCAATCCCACCCTTGGGTATATGTCTGGAAAAGATGAAAACTCTAATCTGAAAAGATACATGCACCCCAATGTTCATAGCAGCACTATTTATAATAGCCAAGACATGGAAACAACCAAAGTGCCCATCAATAGACGACTGGCCTAGAAGATGTGTGTGTGTGTGTGTGTGTGTGTGTGTGTGTGTATAAAATGTGTGTGTGTATATATATATATATATATATATATATATATATAAAATGGAATATTACTCAGCCATAAAAAGAATGAAATATTGCCATTTGCAGCAACATGGATGGACCTAGAGATTATCATCTAAGTGAAGTAAGTCAGACAGAGAAAGACAAATACCATATGATATCACTTATATATGGAATCTAAAAAATAATACAGATGAATCTATATACAAAACAGAAACAGACTCACAGACATAGAAAACAAATGTATGGTTACTAAAGGGGAAAGCGAGGTGGGTAGGGATAAATAGGAATATAGGATTAACAGATACAAACTACTATACGTTAAATAATTAAGCAATAAGGATTTACTGTATAGTACAGGGAATTATACTCAATATCTTACAATAACCTACAATAGAAAATAATCCGAAAAATATATATATATAACTGAATCACTTTGCTACACACCTGAAACTAACACAATATTGTATATCAACTATAATTCAACTGAAAAAAAAAAAAAAGAGCGAGTGAGTCCTTGGTTTGGTTCCTATAAAAGGGATTGGCTCTTGGACTACTGGTGGGGTCAGATTTCTGGGGACAAGGAAGATTGAACGTACAGTGGGCTGGGTTCAACAGAGCAGAGAAGATCTGTGCTTTGCTTCTCAGATGAAGGGCTGGCAAAAGACCTCAGGGCGAAGCCCTCACACCAGTAGGCCCACTGACAGGAAGTAGAAATGACACCTGTGAGGAAAACGTGACGCCCTGCTCCATCAAGAATGATCATCCCGGGACTTCCCTGGTGGCGCAGTGGCTGAGAATCCGCCTGCCAAAGCAGGGGACATGGGTTCGATCCCTGGTCCAGGAAGATCCCACATGCCGCGGAGCAACCAAGCCCGTTCACCACAACTACTGAGCGTTTGCTCTAGAGGCCGCAAGCCACAACTACTGAGCCCGAGTGGCCACAACTACTGAAGCCGGTGCGCCTAGAGCCTGTGCTCCGCAACAAGAGAAGTCACTGCAATGAGAAGCCCGCGCACCACAATGAAGAGCAGCCCCCGCTCGCCGCAACTAGAGAAAGCCCGCGCGCAGCAACGAAGACCCAATGCAGCCAAAAATAAATAAATACATTTATAAAAAAAGAAAAAAAGTATTATCATCCCCAGGACGAATAGGGGAAGAGGGAAGGGAGAGCATCCAGAATTGACCTGAGCCTGAAAAGGACAGAAAATCCAGAAGTGAGTAGATTCTTCTGAATTGATAAGGTGATTTTCTGCCATTAGCGATAACGTGTGCTCCAGAGCAATGCCAGGATGTTATACAGAACTAAGTAAAATTCCATTTCAGATGTCTGATTCCTGTGACTGTGAAATACTGTGTCTGCTCCTTGGGAAAGCTCCTTCCTCCACCCTCCACCCCATCCCAGGAGCTAAGACTATGTCAGGGAAGGGGCAGGTGTGGCTCTCCCTCCTAGGACTCTATCCTTGAGGCTGGACAGACATTTGAACTAGTAACTGCAAGTCACTGACAGCCCAAAGCAGGAAACCCAGAGTTACAGAGGGATTTATAGCTCGGGAGGATTCTTTATTCTACAGAGGACAGGGGAACCTATCCTGAAGATGTGTCTAACCCAATCCTGAGGTCAGTGGAGAGACAGAGTCTCAATCTCCTCCAATTAATAATTCAATCTGTGATCCAAACTCCCATTTATTTCCAAGAAAACCACAAAGTCACCCTCCCCCACCTTCCCTCCTACTCTCCCTGCCTCCTCAGTCCTGTTACCTGCAGAAAGTTGGAGAATGTGATTCCTGGTTTCCTCAGGCAGCCCAGGTACCAGGGTCTGGAAATTCTGAATGAAGGGCCATAAAGTGGAGAGATTCCACATGAGTGACTGAATCCTTCCTGACTGTGTGTGAAGGGCCCAGCATTCTGTACCCTGAGATCCCCTAGCTCCTGACTGTGGACCATAAATAAGAAACAGGTTGGAATATAGGCAAAGGGTTTATTTAGGTAGCAGTGGGGGATGAACCCCACCTGGCACCCTTTTCTCAGGGAGCGTTTCCTCTCCTTTCCCCTTCTTTCCAGCTCCCTGACTTCCTCATTTGGGAGGGGGTGCTAGCAGGACAGGAAGGAGCCAGGGGTGCAGTTTATTGTTTCTCCTCTGCCTCATCTTATTTCACTTCCTGCCTCTAAATTCCCCAGAACTGCTGATGTCTCCAGATATCATGGACTCTGGTCTAGAGGAACCCATTTCTCTTCTCTTGCCCAATTCAGACCTGGCCTGCTAGAATCTGAACCCCTGACCCAGCTTCATCAGGCTTGCCCAGCTCTGGGCTTCCCTGCACTCAGAAGTAGAAGTCAACCAAGGATTCAAGACCATGGGGGGAAGGAGGCGAGAGGGTGATGGAGAATGGGATTTCCTGACTGGAACAGGAGGGGAGGAGCAGGGGACAGTAGCAAATTTTTACTGAGCGTCAAATCTGTGATGGAGATTGTGTCAGACCACCCCACCCCTACCCCCAGCAACCATCAATCTGTTCTCTGTATCTGTGAGTTCAGGTTTTTTCAGATTCCACATACATGTGAGGTAAAACTGTATTTGTTTTCTCTGTCTGATTTATTTCAAGTAGCCTAATGCTCTCAAGGCCCATCTGTTACCATTAAAGGCAGGATTCCTTTCTTTCTCATGGCTGAATAATATTCCATTATAGATAGATAGATAGATCGACAGATAGATCTTCTTTATCCATTCATCCTTCAATGGAAACTTAGGTTGTTTTCATGTCTTGGCTATTGTAAATAATGTTGCAATGAACATTGAGATGTGGAAATTTCTTCAATATAGTGATTTTGTTTCTGCTAGATAAATACCTAAAAGTAGAATTGCTGGATCTTATGGTAGTTCTACTTTTAATTTTTTGAGGAAGCTCCATACTCTTTTCCATAGTGACTGCACTAATTTACATTCCCATCAACAGAGCATAAGGTTTCCCTTTTCTCCACGTCCTCACCAACACTTGCTATTTCTTGTCTTTTAGATAATAGCCATTCTAATAGGTGTAAGGCAATATCTCATTGTGGTTTTGATTTGCGTTTCCCTGATTATTAGTAACGTTGAACACATTTTTATGTACCTGTTGGCCATTTGTATGTCTCCTTTGGGAAAATGTCTATTCAGATCCTCTGCTCATATTTAAATTGTATTGTTTGTTGTTGTTGTTTCTATTTAGTTGTATGAGTTCTTCATATATTTTGGATACTAATCCCTCATAGAATATAGAATTTGCAAATATCTTCTCTCCATTCAGTAGGTTGCCTTCTCATTTTGATGGTTTCCTTCACTGTGCAGAAGCTGTTTAGTTTGTTGTAGCCCCATTTATTTATTTTTGCTTTTGTTTACCTGGACTTTGGAGTCAGATCCACAAAAACATTGCTAAGACCAATGTCAATGACATTACTCCCTATGTTTTTTTTCTAGGATTTTTACGGTTTCAGGTCTTACACTCAAGTCTTTAATCCATATTGAATTAATTTTTGTGTATGGTGTAAGATAGTGGTCCGGTTTCATTCTTTTGCATGTGGCTGTTCAGTTTTCCCAACATCATATATTGAAGGAGCTGTCCTTTCCCCATTGTATATTACTGGCTTCTCTGTCATAAATTAATTGACTATATACATATGTGGGTTTATTTCTGGGCTCTCTGTTCCATTGATCTCTGTGTCTGTTTTTATGCCAATACCCTCTGTTTTGATTACTACAGCTTTGTAATATAGTTTGAAATCAGGAAGTGTGATGCCTCCAGGTTTGTTCTTCTTTTTCAAGATTGCTTTGGCTATTTGGGGTCTTTTGTGGTTCCCAAGTCTTTTTTTTTTTTTTTTTTTTGTGGTATGCAGGCCTCTCACTGTTGTGGCCTCTCCCGTTGCAGAGCACAGGCTCCGGACGTGCAGGCTCAGCGGCCATGGCTCACGGGCCCAGCCGCTCCGCAGCATGTGGGATCCTCCTGGACCGGGGCATGAACCTGTGTCCCCTGCATCGGCAGGTGGACTCTCAACCACTGCGCCACCAGGGAAGCCCCCAAGTCTTTTAATATTATGAATTTTCCAGGGATGTGGTATTGCTCTGGTCTAATATCTTGGTATTACCAATGGCTTGCACTTGGTTCTTTCTCCCACAATGTGAAGCAGACTTAACCAAGCTATCATTTCAGCTGCTGTGCTGGGTGCGCATTACTGTCAAAGCATATTTGTAAGCTCTCAGGTACATGGTATATGGCTATTGACTTGACTAATGAATTCTTTTCCATTCCAATTAGAAAAGAGATCAAAAAAATAGTTCATAATATTACTCAGCCATTAAAAAGAATAAAATAATACCATTTTCAGCAACATAGATGGGCCTGGAGATTATCATACTAAGTGAAGTAAGTTAGAGAAAGACAAATATCATATGATGTCACTTAGCAAAATCTTTAAAAAATGATACAGACGAACTTATTTACAAAACAGAAACAGATTCACAGACTTAGAGAACGAACTTATGGTTACCCGGGGGAAGGGTGTGGGGGAGGGACAGATTGGGAGTTTGGGACTGACGTGTACACACTGCTATATTTAAAATAGATAACCAAAGAATCCGCCTGCCAATGCAGGGGACACAGGCTTCATCTCTGGTCCGGGAAGATCCCACATGCCATGGAGGAACTAAGCCCATGTACCACAGCTACTGAGCCTGCACTCTAGAGCCCACGAGCCACAACTACTGAGCCTATGTGCCACAACTACTGAGGCCCACACACCTAGAGCCCCTGCTTCGCAACAAGAGAAGCCACCACAACGAGAAGCCTGTGCACCACAACAAAGAGTAGCCCCCTCTCGCCACAACTAAAGAAAGCCCACACGCAGCAACGAGGACCCAGTGCGGCCATAAATAAATAGATTTTTTCTTAAAATAATAAATAAATAGATAACCAACAAGGACCTACTGTATAGCACAGGAAATTCTGCTCAATACTCTGTAATAACCTAAGTGGGAAAAGACTTTGAAAAAGAATAGATACATGTATATGTATAACTGAACCACTGTTGTACACTTGCAACTAACATGACATTGTTAATCAACTATACTCCAATATAAAATTTAAAAATTTTTTAAAGTTCATATTCACATGAGACAGACAATATTCACCTACAGTTTTGCCTCAGGGCTATTTAACTCTCTCATCCTCTATCTTAATGTAGTCCTGAAAGATCTGGATATCTGGACATCCCACAGATGTCACACTGATCCGCTACATTGATGACATCATGCTGACTGGACAGGAAGAGCAAGAGGTAGCTAGTACACTGGAGGCCTTGGTAGGGCACATACACTCTACAGGATGTAGGGAGATAAACTCTATAAAAATTCAGGGATAAGCCACTTCAATAAAGCTGTTACAGTTCTTTTTTTTTTTAACATCTTTGTTGGAGTATAATTGCTTCAGGGTTCTTGTGGTTAGGGGATTTCTAGGATATCCCCTCCAAAGTAAAAGATAAATTGTTGCTGTTTGCATTCCCCACCACCACCACAAAGAAGAAAGCACAGTGCCCGGTGGGCTTCTTTGGGTTCTGAAGGCAGCACATTCCACATCTAGAAATACTGCTCTGGTCCATATACCAGGTGATGCAGAAGGCTGTCAGTTTTGAATGGGATCCAGTGCAGGAACAGGCACTACAGCAGATTAAGTCTGCAATGCAACCAACCTTGCTATTTGGGCCATATGACCCACAGACTTTAAGTTTTGGAGGTGTTAGATGCAGAGTGGAGCTTATGGAAATCTCCAGTAGAAGAATCACAACACAAGCCTCTGAGATTCTGGAATAAAACCATGATATCTGCAGCAGAGCATTAGATGCACTTTGAGAAATAACTTTTGACATGTTACTGGACCCTGGAAGAGATGGAATGTTTAACCATAGGATACAATGTAACCATGTATCTGAAACTTCTCATTATGAACTGGGTTTTGTCAGACCTACCAAATCATAAGGTCAGACATATACAGCAACAGTTCATGGTCAGATGGAAATTGAATCAAGCCTAAGCAGGACCAGATCAAAGGGCCCAAGTGAGCTACATGAGCAAGTAACACCCCTTGCCCCTCTCACCCACCACATTTGCATCAGTTCTCTTCCCTGGTTTTCATTTGAAGGGGGAGAAAAAGCCCAAGCTTGGTTTATGTATGGATCAGTTGAGAACATGGGCACAAGCTGAAAATGGACAGTGGCTGTGTTACAGCCACATTAAGAAATGATTCTGTATATCTCAACATAATAAAAGCTATTTATGACAAACCCATGGCCAACATAATACTCAATGATGAAACACTGAAAACCTTCCTACTAAAATCTGGAACAAGACAGGGATGTCTCTCACCACTTCCATTCAACATAGCATTGGAAGTCATAGCCACAGCAATTAGACAAGAAAAAGAAATAAAGTGTATCCAAATTGGAAGGGAAGAGGTAAAATTGTCATTATATGCAGATGACATGATACTATATATTGAAAACCATAAAAACTCCACACAAAAACTACTAGAACTGATAAACAAAATCAGCAAGGTAGCAGGATACAAAATTAACACACAGAAATCTGTTGCATTTCTTTACATTAACAGTGAAATGTCAGAAAGGGAAAGTAAAAAGACAATCCTATTTAAAATTGCATCACAAAAAAATACTTAGGAATAAACCCGACCAAGGAGGTGAAAGACTTACATGCTGAGAACTATAAAACATTGATAAAGGAAATTGAAGATGATTCAAAGAAATGGAAAGATACCCCATGCTCTTGGATTGGAAGAATTAATATTGTTAAAATAGCCATACTACCCAAAGCAATCTACAGATTTAATATGATCTCTGTCAAATTACCCATGACATTTTTCACAGAACTAGAACAAATAATTCTAAAATTTATATGGGACCATAAAAGACCCAGAATTGCTAAAGCAATCCTGAGGAAAAAGAACAAAGCTGGAGGCATAACCCTTCAAGACTTCAGACAATAATACAAAGCTACAGTAATTAAAATAGCATGGTATTGACACACAAAAAGGACATATGGATCAATGGAACAGAATAGAGAGCCCAGAAATAAACCAACACACCTACGGTCAATCTATGACAAAGGAGGCAAGAATATACAATGGGGAAAAGACAGTCTCTTCAACAAGTGGTGTTGGGAAAGCTGGACAGCTACATGTAAACCAGTGAAATTAGAACACTCCCCTACACCATATACAAAAATAAACTCAAAATGGTTTAAAAACCTAAATATAAGACATGACACCATAAAACTCCTAGAATAGAACGTAGGAAAAACATTCTCAGACATAAATCACAGCACTATTCTCTTAGGTCAGTCTCCTAAGGCAGAAGAAATAAAAGCAGAAATAAACAAATGGGACCTAATCAAACTTAAAAGATTTTGCACAGCAAAGGAAACCATCAACAAAACAAAAAGACAACTTACGGAATGGGAGAAAATATTTGCAAATCATGTGATCAACAAGGGGTTAATATCCAAAATATACAAACTGCTCATACAACTCAATACCAAAAAAACAACCAAATCAAAAAATGGGCAGAAGACGTAAATAGACATTTCTCTAAAGAAGACATACAGATGGCCAAAAAGCACATGAAAAGACACTCAACATCACTAATTATTAGAGAACTGCAAATCAAATCCACAATGAGGTATTACCTCATACTGGTCAGAATGGCTATCATTGAAAATTCTGCAAATAACAAATGTTGGAGAGGGTATGGAGAAAAGAGAACCCTTGTACACTGTTGGTGGGAATGTAAATTGGTGTAGCCACTGTGGAAAACAGCAAGGACATTCCTTAAAAAACTAAAAATAGAGCTACCATATGATCAAGCAATCCCACTCTTAGGTGTATATCTGGAAAAGATGAAAACTCTAGTTTTAAAAGATACATGCAGTATTACTTACAATAGCCAAGATATGGAAACAACCCAAGTGCCCCTCAACAGACAATTGGCTTAAGAAGATGTAGTATATACCCAATGGAATAGAAAAGGAATGAAATATTGCCATTTGCAGGAACATGGATGGAGCTAGAGAATATCATACTATAAGTGAAGTGTCAGAGAAAGACAAATATTATATGATATCACTTATATGTGGAATCTAAAAAATAATACAAATGAATCTACATACAAAACAGAAACAGACTAACAGACATAGAAAACAAATCTATGCTTGCCAAAAGGGAAAGGGAGTGGGGTAAGGATAAATTAGGAGTATGGGATCAAGAGATACAAACTACTATACATAAAATGGATAAGCAACAAAGATTTACTGTATAGTGCAGTGAACTATATTCAATATCTTATAACAACCTTTAATGGAAAATAATCTGAAAAAATATATATATATAATGGAATGACTTTGCTACACACCTGAAAATAACACAATATTGTAAATCAACCATAGTTCAATTAAAAAAAAAGATTTGTGTACCTCTGCTGTGATGCAAACTCACTGCATCTGCAGCATTCACTGGGGTCCCTCTGAGTCACTCCCTTGGGCTTGGAAGACAAGGGAACTGAAACAAACATGAGGCCTGTGCTGTTTGCTGTATTGTGAATAATAAAACCTTTTCTCTCTGACCAAGTGGTGTCAGATCTTCTGCTCATACATATAAAGTGATGGCAGACTAGCTCATTAGCTTACAAGAAGGACAAAAATACAGACACTTTAAGGAAATCTCACACTCTTCATATTTCTTGACTTGGGTTATGTTAAAACAATCATTTTGCCACCTTAAAAAGTGTAAAAGGAATGCGTGTGGCTATAGGGAGTTGTAGTTGTGTGATCATGAGTCTTGTTGGATTTTTAGACCCTGGTATATAACAAACAGTTCTCAATCACCTGCCTCCCAGCTTTGTCTGTGAAATTTATTACCTTGACAGTTATAATTAATCAAAGTGGTGGAGACTATCTGAAACAATGATAGCAAAGAAATAGGACTGTGTATGCCAAAAAAATGTGATTTTTTTTTTTAATCAAGGAAAAAAAGAGAGTGGTTTTTTCCCTAAAGTGTTTAGTTGTTCCAGAATGTGTAAATGATAATGAAGGGTAAAACCTGGGTGAATAAAAAGTTGTAGAAGGTTTGTGAAATTAAATTTATTTTCCTTGGACTTTATATAATACCTATAAATAATGGCACTAAAAAGAAGGAATGGAATGTATTAAAACTGGCAAGATTGGTTTTATATTGATGAGTTTATAACATTTTTAAAGTATGAGAATATTTTCCTGCCAAATATTATATTAATGCAAGGCTAAAAATTATTTTTCTCTATTAAAATAACAAATCGTTCTGCTCTAAACAAGAAATAGTAAAAGCCATCGTCATCTATTTGGTCTGTTGAGAGAGCAGAGATTATATATCTCATCACAATAACTTTTTGTGCTTTATACTGAATTTATTACATCCTTGCTTATTAAAACCAGCAAGCAAAAGTTCCTCACTGCTGAATGTGTTAAGGTTTCTTACAATTGTGTTACTTTCTGCTATTTTTTCTTTTCTTTTCTTTTTTTTTTTGCAGTATGCGGGCCTCTCACTGTTGTGGCCTCTCCCGTTGTGGAGCACAGGCTCCGGACGCGCAGGCTCAGCGGCCATGGCTCACGGGCGCAGCCGCTCCGCGGCATGTGGGGTCCTCCCGGACCGGGGCACGAACCCGTGTCCCCTGCATCGGCAGGCGGACTCTCAACCACTGCGCCACCAGGGAAGCCCCCACTTTCTGCTATTTTTATTTTTTAAATATTTCACTGTCACCCTTGTAGAAATCTCAACCATTCTTTATTCCAGTATTCATGCTACAACCCTGATCAAGCAATCAACTTATCTGGTAACTTTTATTTATTTATTTTTATTTTATTTTTTTGGCTGCATTGGGTCTTCATTGCTGCATGCAGGCTTTTCTCTAGTTGCAGCAAGCAGGGGGCACTACTCTTCGTTGTAGCGCACAGGCTTCTCATTGCAGTGCCTTCTCTTGCTGCAGAGCACAGGCTCTAGGCGTGCGGGCTTCAGTAGTTGCAGCACGCGGGCCCAGTAGTTGCAGCACGTGGGCCCAATAGTTATGGCACACGGGCCCTAGAGCATGCAGGCTTCAGTAGCTGTGGCGTGTGGGCAGAGTAGTGTGGCATGCAGGCTCTAGGGTACACAGGCTCAGTAGTTGTGGTGCATGGGCTTAGTTGCTCTGCAGCATGTGGGGTCTTCCCAGACCAGGGATGGAACCCGTGTCCCCTGCATTGCCAGGCGGATTCTTAACCACTGCGCCAACAGGGAAGTCCCAACTTATCTGAAAAATTTTAATTTTGCCTTCTCAAGATCAGACCTTAAATTCAGAAAAATAAAATTCTGGGGCTTCCCTGGTGGTGTAGCAGTTAAGAATCTGCCTGCTAATGCAGGGGACATGGGTTTGAGCCCTGGTCCTGGAAAACCCCACGTGCTGCAGAGCAACTAAGCCCGTGCGCCACAACTACTGAGCCTGCGCTCTACAGCCCCCAAGCCACAACTACTGAGTCCCATGTGCCACAACTACTGAAGCCCGTGCACCTAGAGCCTGTGCTCTGCAACAAGAGAAGCCACTGCAATGAGAAGCCCACGCACTGCAACGAAGAGTAGCCCCCGTACACAGCAATGAAGGCCCAACACAGCCAAAAATAAATAATAAATAATTAAATACATAAATTCTTTTAAAAATAAATAAATAAAAATAAAATAAAATTCTGAAGGTGTCTTTTACCCTAAACGATTCTGGGGGTTCCCCAGAAGGTCACTGGATCACTACAAAGATTTTTTTCTTTTCCTTTAGAGAAAGAGAGATGGTAACAAACAAACAAAAAAGGTTCATTTGGTGTGCACCATATTCTTAACTATCTCACCACTATTTTAAGAGCTATATGGGAAGAGCTGTTCAATCAAAAGGGAATTCAGCCATCCCTAGGTTAATATGTACTGGCAAAATGGTAATGGTAATATAAGTGTTTCAGAGATTGTACACGCTACAGATTGGAAGGTATTGGAGATTTGTCAGTGCCCTCATTGACCACAAAATGTTCTTCCTCTTTGGGAAACATACATCAAATCCTCATAAAATAGTTCTGTATTACGTTCAATAGATAACATTATTCCCCATTATGATATTGGTGGTTATTATAATAAATCAACTGTAGCCATTCAACCTTATCAATCTGTAAGTTTTCTGTTTCCTTCTGCTCTTGCCTGAAGACCCTGTTTGTAGCTATGTGGTTTAGAAAAATGTCTTCAACAAAGAAGGGTAGTCTGAAAGCCTCAGGAAAGGCATGGTACCAAGTATTCTTAAATACTATTATTTCAAGGGACACACTCAGGAGTATGGGCTTCTGAGCAGATGTTGCTTAGATAACTGTCAGTTCCATCATTAGACTGAGTCAGGATTTCCAGGACTATTCTAGTCTAGACACAGAGAACTTCATGAGACTTGAATGCTGACCCAACATCCAGCAGAACAAGCATCAATTAAGTGGGACTGCATAAAGTGATGAGGGAAATGACCTGGAAGTTCTTGGTTTGGCGTATTATTGGTATGGTTTTAATGTTCTGTGCCCTTGGCTACACTGGGTTCCAGTATTTTGTGGCCACAGAACTCACTGGGTACTGCTGCTCCTTATGGAATCTCTTGCATATTGGGCAGTGTCTTCTGGACCCATCAGTTCCAGGTCCCCTCAGAGCACTTTCCATCAAGACCTCTCTCTGCTCCATCCTGATGATTTTCATGTGATGCTGGTGGGCAGGGTAAAGTGAAAGGGTGCTGCTTCCTGGGAGCTAAATTTTGTTTTTCCCATACCTTCCCTCTGACATCACCCTCTTTAATTTTAATTAACATTAACTGAGACACTCCTATATGCCAGGCAGTTTTCTTGGTACCAGTAGAGTAATGAATGGGTCCTGTCCTCTCAATGGGAACCTTTAGCTTTGAGCTGTTTCTCCATGATTGACATGCTTCCCCTGGTATGCTAGATTGTTAGAAAAATAGCAATTTCCATCCCTCCCTATACACATTCTCTCCACAATATGGCTTTGTAGTTCCTCCCATCAAAAGGTGGAGTCTATTTCCCAACTCTCTGAATCTGGGCTGCCTTGTGATCTACTTTGGCCAATAGGATGCAGCAGAAGTGATGCTTCAGTTCCAAACCTAAGGCTCCAGAGTCCCTGCAACTCTTCAGATTACTCTCTTGGAACCCTGCCCAAACACTATGCAAACAAGCCCAGGCTAGCCTAACATGGTCCATTACCCCAGCCCATTACCCCAGCCCATAGCCAGCCAAATGTCAGACACAGCAGAGAGGCTGTCCTAGACCAGCCAGCTCCCAGCCAACCCACCACAAATGCATGAACCAGTCCAGCTAAGATGAGACACGCCTAGCCAGACTAAAAAACCACCCAGCTGATCTACAGACCTGTGAGGTATAATAAATGCTTGTTGTTTTAAGCCACTGAGCATTGGGGTGGTTTGTTACATAGCAATAGGTAGCCAATACACCTGGGATCTTATCTACTTTTCCCAACAATTCTGGGATCTTCAAAGAAATGAAAGAATTACCTTTCCTTATTACCCTAAGTTTACCTGACTTTTAAGTGACAGAAAAAGAATTGAACTCAAATCTATATGAAAGGAAAATGCTCTTTTCACAATAACATAGGACTTTCCAAGACCTCACCTAGCTTCTCCATTCTGCCATTTTAAGGTTGTTAAAAATCAGGTGACATGAAATACATCAGATTTCACAAAAGAGTATATACTGTGTGATTTCATTCATAAGAAATTCTAGAGTAGGCAAAACCAATTAGCTGTGAAAGAAAGCAAATCATTAGCTGCCTGGGGACAAATAAGTGGGTTAGACTGCAAAGGGGTATAAGGGAACTTTGGTGGGTGATGGAAAATGTTCTATCTTGATTGGAGTGGTAGTTACCTAGGTATTCATATTTGTCAAGAATCATCTCTACTCTTTAAGTGGGTGCATTTTATTGGGTCAGAATTACACCTCAATAAAGCTGATTTTTAAGGTTAAAAAGAAACAGAAGTTGGTGAGGATGTAGAGAAAAAAAGAAACCCTTAGGCACTGTTGGTGGGAATGTAAACTGGTGCAGCCAGTATGGAAAGCAATATGGAAGTTCCTCAAAAAATTAAAAATAGAAGTACCATATGATCCAGCAATTCCACTTCTCGGTTTATATCCAAAGGAAATGAAAACAGGATATCAAAGAGATATCTGCACTCCCATGTTCATTGGAGCATTATTCACAATAGTCAAGATATGGAAACAACCTAAGTGTCTATCAGTGGATGAATGGATAAAGAATAATATAATATTCTACCATATATCCATTATATATATGTATATATAAAATGATGGAATATTACTCAGCCATGATAAAGAAGGAAATCCTGCCATTTGCAACAGTATGGTTGGAACTTGAGGGCATTTATACCAAGTAATATAAGCCAGACAGAGAAAGACAATACCGTATGGTATCACTTACATGTAGACTCTTTTAAAAAAAAAAAAGTTGCATTCACAGATAGAAAGTAGAAGGGTAGTTGCCAAGGGCCGGGAGTTGGGGGGAACAGGAAAGGGTTGGTAAAAGGGTAGAAACTTTCAGCTATAAGATGAATAAGTTCTGAGAACCTAATGTAAAACACAGTGACCATGTGACCAACAAGGGATTAATTTCTGAAATTTACAAACAGCTCATGCAGGTCAATATCAAAAAAAACAACCCAATCAAAAAAATGGGCAGAAGACCTAAACAGACATTTCTCTAAAGAAGACATACAGATGGCCAAGAGGCACATGAAAAGATATTCAATATCACTAATAATTAGAGAAATGCAAATCAAAACTACAGTGAAATACCACCTCACACCAGTCAGAATGGCCATCGTCAGAAAGTCTATAAACAATAAGTGCTGGAGAGGGTGTGGAGAAAAGGGAACCCTCCTACACTGTTGGTGGGAATGTAAATTGGTACAGCCACTATGGAGAACAGTATGGAGGTTCCTTAAAAAACTAAAAATAGGGAATTCCCTGGTGGTCCAGTGGTTAGGACTCCACACTGTCACTGCCAAGGGCCCAGGTTCAATCCCTGGTCGGGAAACTAAGATCCCACAAGCTGCGTGGCACGGCAAAAAAAAAGAGAGAGAGAAAGAAACTAAAAATAGAGCTACGATAAGGTCCAGCAATCCCACACCTGGGCATATATCTGGAGAAGAACATTGTTCAAAAGGATACATGCACCCCAATGTTCATTGCAGCGCTGTTTACAATAGCCAAGACATGGAAGCAACCTAAATGTCCATCGACAGATGAATGGATAAAGAAGAAGTAGTACATATATACAATGGGTATTACTTAGCCATTAAAAATAATGAAATAATGCCATTTACAGCAATATGGATGGGTCTAGAGATTATCATACTAAGTGAAGTAAGTCAGACGAAGACAAATATCATATGATATTGCTTACGTACAGAATCTTTAAAAAATGATAGAAATGAACTTATTTACAAAACAGAAACAGACTCACAAACTTAGAGAACGAACTTATGGTACCAGGAGGGAAGGGTTGGGGGGAGGGATAGATTGGGAGTTTGGGCGTGTACACACTACTCTATTTAAAATAGATTAATAATAAAATAAAATAAATAACCAACAAGAACCTATTGTATAGCACAGGGAACTCTGCTCAGTACTCTGTAATAACTTAAATGGGAAAAGAATTTGAAAAAGAATAGATACCTGTATATGTATAACAGAATTACTTTGCTGTACACCTGAAACCAACACATTGTTAATCAACTATACTCCAATATAACATTTTTTTAAATAAAATAATTATAAAAACCACAGTGGCCATAGTTGATAGCACTGTATTGTATAATTGAAATTTGCTAAGAGAGTAGAACTTAAGTGCTCTCACCTAAAAAAATAGATAAATATCTGAGGTCATGGATATGTTCATTAACTAGATGGGGGAATCCTTTCACAACGCATACCTGTATCAAATCACGATGTACACTTTAAATATCTTACAATTTTGTACCTAAGTTATACCTCAATAAAGCAGAACTTTTTAAAAAAATACCTTAGGAACTCTAGATAATCTTTTTTTTTTTTTTTTTTTAATTTATTATTCTTATTTATTTATTTTTGGCTCAGTAGTTGTGGCATGTGGGCTTAGTCGCTCCACAGCATGTGGGATCTTCCTGGACCAGGGCTCAAACCCATGTCCCCTGTGTTGGCAGGCGGAGTCTTAACCACTGCGCCATCAGGGAAGCCCCAGGAACTCTAGATAATCTTTTAAAAGTTAAGGGGGAAAAAAAAAAAAAAACAACTCCAAACAATGGCAGTGCTCCAATCTCCCAGGGATTATTCCTCTCCCACAAGGAGAAGGTCCCCCTCCCCCAGCCCCGCCATTTCCTTGGCCAGGTGATCCGCTCCCCTAGCTGCCCTTGCTCAGCCCAGCCTCGCAGATCCAGTGGTAGGGTCTCTGGCACGCGTCGTCATTCCACTTGCCATCGGGGTGGAAGTGGGCACAGTCCTCGCCCCCACCCAGCCCGTGCCCTTGCCAGTCGTCCGGCTGGCCTGGCTTCCAGTTCCTGAGGGGAGAGGACAACAGGCAGCTAGGGAGGCACAGAATCCAGGTCAGGGAGAAGGGGCTGAGGGTCAGACCCTGGAGGAACCGAGCTGAACGAGGAAGAAGGGCACAGAAACCCGGGGCACTCACTTGAAGTTGGTCTCATAGTCCGTCCCATCTGCCCATTTCCAGACTCCATCCAGATCACTGAGGCCCATCCAGGTGTAGGAGGAGCCTATATGGGCCTGGACAAAATCCTGGGACAACAGAAGGGCAGTGGTGACTTCTCCCCACCCTGCCAACTCCTTGGACTATCAGTTCTGAACTTCACGTGTTCATGAAACCCGTCAAGGAGATTCGGGGTGTTAATCCCAACGCCCGGGGCCAATTAAACCTCTGAGGGTCTGGCTCAGATGGCAGTCGTTGTTAAAAGCTCCCCAGGTCGGGCTTCCCTGGTGGCGCAGTGGTTGAGAGTCCGCCTGCCAATGCAGGGTGCAGGGTACACGGGTTCGTGCCCCGGTCCGGGAAGATCCCACATGCCGCGGAGCGGCTGGGCCCGCGAGCCATGGCCGCTGCGCCTGCGCGTCCGGAGCCTGTGCTCCGCAACAGGAGAGGCCACAGCAGTGAGGCCCGCGTATCGCAAAAAAAAAAAAAAAAAAGCTCCCCAGGTGATGCCAATATGCAGCCAAGGCGGAGAACCATGCTCTTCAATGGGACGTGTCTTGGACCTGCGCTCTAGGGGCCTCACCTGTTCCTCTCTGGAGTTGATGACCACCAGGTAGGCATCCTCCTGCTGGCAGTACTTCTCAGCCTCGGGCCAGGGCTTCCCCGAGGAAGAGAACCAGTAGCAGCTGCCTTCATGCTCCAGCCAACTGGTAGGACAGCAGTTGTTTTGCGAGCCTAAGGGGCCGGGGCAGGGGAGGGTCTGAGATGCTGTCTGGGGGATGTGGGCAGACGCTGGGGCCGGCCCACCCCTTGCAGCCCTCACCATTGCTCTTGAGAGCAGCCATCTTGCAGGTCAGGGAGTTCAGGTTCTTGACCAGCTGTTGGACTCGCAAGAGCATTTCGGAATAACCTGGGACGCACACGGATGGGCAGTGGGGACAGTGCCCTGGGTGTGGCTTCTGCTCCTTGAGTCCCTGGAGACCAGAGGTCCACGCCCGGGGCCCCAGCCTAGGAACCCCCTTGCCCTCCCACACGCCTCATGCCCAGGTGGAGGGGAGCAGGGGCCTGACCTGCTTTGAGTTCCTGCAGCTGGTTCTCCAGGCTGCTCTCCAGAGAAAGCACCTTGTCATTCAAGCTACGGGCTGGAAGGGAGGGCACTCAGCACCACGTGACTGCTCCCATTTCTCCCCCTGCCCTGAGTGCCTGGCACTCACCCCTCCACACACTCTCCCGAAGGGTCTCTCACCTGCTTGCAGTTCCTGCTTGTGACTTTCCACCTCAGCTTTCAGAGATGTTATCATTTCTTGCAAACTTCCACCTGGAGAACACAGGGACTCAGGGCTCAGGAGTCAGTTCCTCCCCCTCTCCCACCGCACCCCACCCCAGTCCAGAGCCCCTTCCATACCAGGCTCACCCTGGGATTTCAGTGCCTGGACCTCAGCCATGGTGTTTGAAGTGAAGTTGCTGAAAGTTGTTCTCAGGGTTGCCAGGTCCCTCTGAAACTTGGAATCTGATCAGGCGGATGAGACAATCAGTGCTAAGCGTTATCAGGTCCTCTGTGCCAGCACTGGGCAGGGCACTTGACATGCATTGTGTCATTGGGTCCCTACAGCGTGACCCCACCCAAAGGGATGGGTACTATTGTTATACAATATTGCAGGTGAGGAAACTAAGGCTTAGAGAGGGGACGTAATTTGACCTCATTCCCCAACTGATGTGACAGGGCCAGCAGTCATCCTCATTTATCACTCTCGCCACCAGTGCCCCCACCACTGCACCCCATTATTTCTCTCTTCCCTGCCCACCCTGTGCCCCTCACTTTGGGATCCGATCACACAGATGCCGACCAGCAGGAGGAGGCTGAGGCCCAGGGAGAGCAGGAAGGAGCGGGTGCTGGAGAGGAGCCGCTGCAGGAAGGTCTCGAGGGCAGGCAGCCCTGCAAGAGGAGAGGGTGTCAGGACGAGGAGGGTCCAGGACGTGAGAGACGGGGAGGAGGATAGGGCCACGGGGACCTGCAGGGAGGAGGGTGCTGCAGCTGATGCTGGGGGGAGGCTGGACAAGGAGAGTTGTGGGCGGGGGGACGTCCAGGCCACTGACCCCTCATGGACCAGCACAAGTGCTCAGTCATACGGGCCCCTCACACCCCTGGGGACACATGTACACAAAGACACACAGACAGGGGATGATGGCGATGTATAAGGTCCTATCATCAGAGCTGGGGCACCAGGCAGGAGGACCCAGGGAGAGAGACGGCGACTACCTTAGCAGGCTCACACTCATCAGTGAAAACAAGTTAGAAAATGGGTTTACTAATATGGGGCACATTGCACTTGCCCATAAGGAACACACACTGCTGACCTCTGGATTAATAAGTAGAAGTACAAGTAGGGCACATATATAGGAGAGAAGAGATTTACTGTTGGCCATTAAGGTAAAGGCTCTACGAAGAAGTTATTCCTCAAGACTTTGGAAATAAGGGCTTCCCTGGTGGCGCAGTGGTTAAGTAATCCAGCTGCCAATGCATGGGACACGGGTTCGAGCCCTGCTCCGGGAAGATCCCACATGCTGCAGAGCAACTAAGCCTGTGAGCCACAACTACTGTGCCCACATGCCACAACTACTGAAGCCCACGTGCCTAGAGCCTGTGTTCTGCAACAAGAGAAGCCACCGCAACGAGAAGCCTGCGCACCACAACGAAGAGTAGCCCGTGCGCAGCAACGAAGACCCAATGCAGCCAAAAATAAATTAATTAATTTAAAATAAAGACTTTGGAAATAAAAGAAGGAAAAATAAAATTCTGGAAAATGTACACTAGGTGCTTTTAACATGCCCAGGCTGGGAGGTAACAATCATTATGGCTGCAATGGTTTTAAAAGACAATATTAGCAATTTCCTTCAGTGTAATTAATCTGGGTCTACGTTTTGTTATTCCTGGATGTGTCCATAATAATAATAGCTACAATAAATAGCCAGTAAATCTTTTAAGTGGCAAAATTAAAAAAAAAAGAGAGAGAGAAAGAAAATGGGTTTACTCTCATGCCCTTCCCCAGAGCACAGGAAGCCAGGACTGCTGTGGACCTTGAATCGTGTTTTTATTGGGGTCCCCAGAGGCTGGGGCCTCCCCTTCAGAGTGAGAGACCCCACCAGTACATATGGTAGAGGTGCAGACATGACACGACAGCAGAAATCCTTCTAAACATATTCAGAGGAGATTTTAGGAAAGACCATTTCCCCATTCATCTTACCATCTGTAAACCCCTGGCTTTTCCCTTCACTCTCCAAGTACTGGAGGTCTTCATACTTCACTGACATGTTTGGACCAACACGGCCTCTGAGGCTGTCAGAGCTGAAGTAGAGGCAGGGCCAGCGGCCAGGCTGGGGAAGGAGCTGGGATAAAGATGGAGGCTGGGACCAGGTAAGACCCACGTGCAGGGCTGGAGATAAGGGAAGAGATGAGGGTTGAGAAGAAGCCCAGGGTCAAGGCTAGCAACAGGGGATGGGCTTGGCTTTGCAGCTGAGGTCAGAAGTGGGGTCAGGATTGGGCTTTGAGCTAGGGTCAGGTTGAGTTTGGGGTTGACAGTGCAGGTAAAGTTGGAGCTAAATGTATTGCTAGGACTGGGTCTAACACTGGGAGCTGGAATCGAGGTTGCGTCTCCTGCTAGGACTGGGGTCAGTACTCATGTTGAAGCCATGGATGGAGCTGGACCTAAGCTTGGTGCTGAAGTTGGAAATAGGAGAGAGTTGAGGTTCAAGCTTGGGTGGGGGCTGGTGTTAAGATTCAAGCTGACTTGGGACTTCCCTGGCGGTCCAGTTGTTGGGACTCCCCGCTTCCACTGCAGGGGGCAGAGGTTCAATTCCTAGTTGGGGAACTAGGATCCCGTGTGCCACACTGCACGGCCAAAAAACCCACAAAGGTTCAAGCTGACTCTGGGGGTGAAGATGCCATTGGGGTTAAAGGAGGAACTGGGGTTGGTATGGGGTTCGGCTGGAGTGGGGGCTGAAGACAGGGCTGGAACTGGGCTAGAGAAGGGGTTGAGTGTGAGTCTCAGTTTGTGACTGCCACAATTCAATCTGCATCCAGTGAAGGGAAGAGAGTCTAAAATCTCTGCTCGGTCATTAAATCCCCAAGCTGCCCCCTTATATATCTTCCCATTCAGTCTCACAGTCCCCTCTCCCTGCTTTCTCTGACATCCTCCCTGCCCCCTTAGTCTCACCTGCATCCCCAACCTGGTTACCTGTGAAAAGTCCAGAGGCTATGATTCTTGAGTTCTTTGTGCAGCGGTGACCAGAGCTGGAAAAAACTAAATCCTGCAGAGTTGGGATGGAGGTGACTGAAGGAGGAGCCACCTAAGTGACTGGAGACCTGCTGGTCTTTGTGTCTGAAAGACCAGGAGTCTATAATCTGGGAATCTCCCGTTTCCCTGATTGGGGCAGTAAATAACAGGATGGAATTGAAATCAAAACGCAGGCAGACGTGGTGTGCACAGGGCAGCTGGATACGGGGCCAGCTCTGCTTTCCTCTTGCAGGGAGTGTCTACTCTCTTTCCGCTTCTTTTGAGTTCCCATGACTTCCTCAATTTTATCATTTGGGAGAGAAGCACTGGACCAGAAGGAAACAGAGGTGCAGTCTGCCCCACACCTCCTTTCACTTCCTGCATCTGAAGACCTCAGAATCCTTGGTGTCTCCATCACTGCAAACCCGGGTCCAGAGGAGCCCATTGCTCTGCTCTCGCTCAATCCTGACCTGGGGTCCCTGGCATCTGAGCTTCCTCTGGGGCCTCAGCCATCATGCTCCCCTAGCTCTGGCCAGCTCTCTTCACTTCGCTCGGAAGGAGGGAAGCGGGTGGTGGAGAGTAGGATTTCCTGGCCGGAATGGGAGGGGAGAAGCCAGGGGAAAGAACAGAATTTATTGAGCACGCAAATCTGATGAGGATTGTGCCAGACACTTGCATTAACCATTCAATTTCCACAAGAACCTTGAGAGGAATTTTGGATGATAGACTTAGGGTCAGAGCCATTGTGTGACTTGCCCAAGATCTCACCCCTGGTAAGCAAAAGAGCCAGATTTCCAGCCCAGTGCTGCCGGACACACTAGCCTGGGCTCTCTCCACATACACTGTCCTCACGAAAGGGATTCAATTTAATCCTGTCAACTCTGTAAATCCCTCTAAGGGGGCTGCTCTGAATTCACACACACAATCTTTTCACAGTTAAGAAAGATTCTTAGTGTCTTAAAAGGGGAGGAAGGAAAGCAAATACATTTCAGTTTCTATTTTCTAATTAAATGGGATTGTGTTCTGCTACTTGCTTTTTAAAATTCATTTAACAATGTATCAGGAACATTTTACCATATCAGTTCATAAACTGTCCTTTATTCATTTTTCATCTTCATCTCATTTCATAATCTGTGCCATAATTTATTGACTAAGCTTTTCCCTATTGATAAACATTTAGGTTGTTTCCAGTTTCGTTTTGTTTTCTTGCTTTGCTTGTATTTATTTGGTATTTGAATTAGTATTTGTTACAGGTTGGGTTATTGGAAGCCAATTTGGGGTGCAGTCTATTTATTAGGGATCCACATCTGTGAAAGGATGGGGAAAGAAGAGGAGGAGGCAGAGGAAGAAGTTAAACAGATGCAAAGACCCCACAAAGCTTTAGCCAACCCAACTGCACCGCCTGTCAGAGCTGCCCATCACTGGGCTGAACCAGGGCCTTTATTACCTGACGTTGCTCAGTCACCAGATGCTGCCACCGCAGCAGGGGTGAGACCTCAGGGGAGGTGGCTGTGTGCACAGGTTACACTCCCCACAACTGGGCAGCAAGTCCTTCCTGGGAGCGGGGTCTGGGTCTCTCATCTCTGTGTCGACCCCAGTACTGTATTAGTTTCACACCTTAATTGGGGATAATCAACATTTTTGCTTATTATTGAATTATTGATTATTATTGAATTAAAGATTATTGAATCTTTCTCACAAAGAACATGGTATGTTTCTCCATTCACTCATCCAAGCATTTACCCATCCATTCAACAAGTATTTACTGGGTGTTGATAAAAGAAATTTTCACATATTGAGGTATGGGGAAGTCATTCTGGCTTTTTCATGAGCTAACTTGAATTTTATGCTAACTAAAACAGCCTGTTTGTGGCCTATCAAATATACATTGTGGGCTTCCCTGGTGGCACAGTGGTTAAGAATCTGCCTGCCAATGCAGGGAACACGGGTTCAAGCCCTGGTCCGGGAAGATCCCACATGCTGCGGAGCAACTAAGCCTGTGCACCACAACTACTGAGCCTGCGCTGTAGAGCCCAAGAGCCACAACTACTGAAGCCCGTGTGCCTAGAGCCTGTGCTCCACAACAAGAGAAGCCCCCGCTCGCCACAACTAGAGAAAGCCTGCACACAGCAACGAAGACCCAATGCAGCCAAAATTAAAGTAAAAATAAATGGCCCTTAAACATACACACACACACACACACACACACACTGTACATCTGCTTTAATTAGTAAAGGAAAGCGTACACTGACCAGAAGTAAAGAATGTCCATGTTAAAATAAAGATTAAATGCCCCTCTTCTTGGGATGCCAATGCTGGTCCTCCTTTGATGATAAGACTCCCTTCCCAGGTGCCAAGGCCATACTGACTTGCTGTGTACCTTTTGGTCTGGCTTTTTTGAAACCTTGAAGAAACATATCCTTCAGAAGTAAACAAACAGGTAAAAAAGGCCCTGGTCACAGAGCTTATATTCTAGTGGGTGACAGATAAACAGAATAAATGAGCAAAATATAGGGACATCCCTGGTGGCACAGTGGTTAAGAATCCCGCCTGTCAGTGCAGGGGACATGGGTTCGATCCCAGGTCTGGGAAGATCCCACATGCCACAGAGCAACTAAGCCCGTGCACCACAACTACTGAGCCTGTGCTCTAGAGCCCGTGAGCCATGACTACTGAGCCTGCGTGCCACAACTACTGAGCCTGCGTGCCACAACTACTGAACCCACAAGCCTAGAGCCCGCACTCCGCAACAAGAGAAGCCACCACAATGAGAAGCCCTCACACTGCAATGAAGGGTAGCCCCCGCTTACTGCAACTAGAGAAAGCCTGCACACAGCAATGAAGACCCAAAGCAGCCAAAAATAAATAAATAAAAATTAATAATAATAAAAATATGTTGAGTAAAATATATATAATGTCACACGGTGATAAGTGCTGTGGAAGAAAATATAGCAAGGAAGTGGGTAAAATAAGGTCAATTTTTAACAGGCTGTCAAGACTAGGATGTCAAGAACAGCCTAGACTGGGAAGATGATTATCTGAGCAAAAGTCTGAAAGAGGTGAGGGAGAAGTAGATGAATCATAGCGGGAAAACCTGGAGCTCCAATTCTTCAGGGCCTGTAGGCCATTGTCACGGATTTGTTTTTACCCTTAAGAGGGGCAGGCTTTGGAGGAGGGGTCAGAGCAGAGGACTGAGTGAACTGATTTACATTTAAACTGTAACAATGTGACTACTGTGTTGTGAATTTCATGAACCGGGACCAGAGTGGCAACCCAGAGTCGGGGAGAGGGACAAATTCGGAGGTTGGGATGAACAAACACACAGTACTATATATAAAATGGATAACCAACAAGGACCTGCTGTATGGCACAGGGAACTCTACTCAACATTCTGTAATAACCCATATGGGTAAAGAATCTGAAAGAGAACGAATATATATATACGTATAACTGAATCACTTTGCTGTACACCTGAAACTAACACAACATTGTAAATCAACTATACTCCAAGAAAATTTTTTTAAATAATAATAAGAGCCATTGTAATAGCTGGGTGAGAGATGATGGTGGTTTGTGCTTGGTGGTGGTGAGAAATGTTTTGATTCTGAAATACTGTGAAGGTAGAATTGACAGGATTTTTGCTGATAAATTGTACGTGGATTTTACATACACACACAAAACAGTTCTCCTTCTAGTCCCAAAAATAAATGAAACTTTGAGCATTTCCCATAAATTGCTGACTCTCTAGGAAAAACAACTTTCTCCCTGCCTTTGTAATGCTGATGCCTTAAGATCTCTCATGACCTTTTGTGCACAGGCTAATCATGTGAGAGAAGTTCTGTTTTGCCATCAGGAGCAGACTGATGAAAACTTGTTAAAACTGGTTATTGTGCAGTATTTTCCTTTGAATACCTGGTGTGGTTTTCTTTGGTAAGCCTGTCCTCCCAAAGTCTGATTCCCTTACAACTTTTTTTTTTAGTTTCAGCTAAGCAGTTTAATTTATATCCCTGGTACTCATTCCTTGTGAATATATTTATTATCCATATTGTTATTCAATCTTAAAAATTGTGACACACAGGCTCATATTGTTTACATGATCAATCATGATATGTACATGTTAAACAGGTCTGAAACAGACATTTGTCTTTATCTTCCTAGGAACCCATGCACAAAAGAGCACAACAAATGAGAATTTAGTTAAATATACATTCAGCGATGATTCCAGAGAACGTTCTTTCTTTGATCTGAAGTGGGATTTAAATTTTTATAGTAAGAAAAGATTAAATATAAAAATTAATGATTAGTCATGCCCTTACAACTTCCTTGCAAGTAACCTTTTTTTTTTCCCTTTTGTCTCTGAGACTTCTTTCATGGTTGACAATCATAGCTTCCTTCTTCCACTACCTTTTCCATGATCCCTTACCCTCTCCCAGCACCTCAGCTGGTCAGGATTCTTTTACCGAGTGGGGTGACCCCAAACTTCATTTCTGCAGCATCCAAGTCCTTATGGTCCTGTCTATCTTGGGTCACCACAATGCACCACTGACCATTATATTATTGGACATGTGAGTGCTATCTAGCACCCCAGAGTCTCATGAATTCCAGGCTCTGTCTTCTTTTTCCCCATCGTGAAGCAACAGACCTATTTCCCTTCTTAATAAGAATCAGTCACCCCCAAAAGTACAATTTCCCATATCCCCTACCTAGTGGTATAATGAGGAGCCCAAATCAGCCAGGATTCAATCTCATCTTCAAACTGAAACAGAACCAAAGGTGTGTTCCCTGGTGGGTGGGTTCTTTCTTTGGGCACTAGAACTTCCAAAATCCAATGATCCCAAATTGTGCAGATGAAAAGGAAAAAGTCCTTACGTGGGTTATTAGGTGCCAGGTAAGAGACACTACCCTTCTCTGTCTCTTAGTCGTGTACATGGCTGTGGGGGAGAGGGCACCATACTGGTCACTGATTTAAGGTGTATCCTCACCTGTAGCTCAGGCATGATAGGTCAGGGAAAGGTAGTAAAATAAGAAATTTATCCAATTTCCAGCCCCCGAGCCCAGAAATAGAAATTTGATGTGTCTTTTCAGATATATTTATATACCTATAAGAATACACGCACATAAGTAGAGAATTTTTTTTTTTAAACACAGAATTTTCTCTGTAACATGCTTCTGCCTAAAAATGGGTCTTGAGGATTTTCTCATGTGGCTGCCCACCTCCAGTTTAACGGCTGCATGGTGTTCCAGAGTACAGATTTCCAGACTTCATTTAATGATTCCCTTGGTGATGCATTTTGAGATGCTTGTATCTTTGGCTTTTATAAATAATGTTGACGTGAATAGGCTTATATATACTTGTTTGTGCTAAGAAGCAGATATTTCTCTTGGTTAAATATCTAGAAGTAGAATTGCTGAGTAGACAAAACTATCTTAAATTTTTTAATTGTACAGATACTGTCAAACTGCTCTGAAAAGACATCACCAATTTATTTTCTCCCCGACCATGTATAAGGATTTTCATTTATTCTCCTTCACCAATAAACCTTTAAATGGTGGCAGGCTGTCTTAGGGGAATCCGCTCCTCCTGGGGAACCTTCCCTCCACTCCTCTGGACCTCAACCTGAAGCCAAAGGCAGGGGCAATCCTAGGGCCTTTTGGATTTATTCCTACCATATAATCTCAGGTTTTCAATCTACCATACTATGTTGTCTTTTTTCTTTCCTGACTTTGACAGATTTGTTATTTCTTCTTGCATTTTCTTTCTTCTAATGGTTTAGAAATTATGCACCTTGTTTCTATTCTTTCAGTGATTACCTTCAAAAGTTTTTATCTGGAAAGCTTTTATTATCTTATTGTTCTACATGATACTCTGAAATTCATAGTAATGGGACTAGGTATGGACCTTTTTTGACCCATTGTGCAGAGAATTTGAGATCCATTTCCATTTGAGATCTATGTCATTCAGCTCTGGGGGAGGTTCTGGTATTTCTTTTTTAATTGTTTTATATTATCAAAGTATATACACATAAGTACACTAGGGGAAAGTAAAAAATATTATAATCTAATTGAATGACTTAGTAGAAGACCTGGAAGAAAAAAGTTGAGGAAATTTCCCAGAAGTAGAGCAAAAAGAAGCATTTCTTTAGAGCTAGATAAAGGATGTTCACTCTCCCCAGTTCTTTGTGAGATTGTCCCAGTGAAGAAAGACAAGACAAATCAAACACATGAGGACTGAAAGAAAGCTGTCATAACTGGTAAATGATATGATTATCTACTTTTAAAATCCCAGAGAATCAGCACACAAATGATTAAATCTTAAAGATGCTAAATTTATATCTTTTGTTTTGAGATCTCCAGTTTGCAAAGTTGATGTCAGATGTTTGAAAACTTCTCACGTTTGGATATTGCTGGAGTAACTTTGGTTGTTTGTAAAGGTGGTAAATGGTGGTAACTTTGCTCATTTTGTCAAATATTAGAAAAGATAGATTGTGGAATTGTGCCTCATTTCACCTTATTGTCCAGGACGTCTCAGTGGGATATTAAAAGCATAATGCCTTTTGGCATGCTGTTTTCCCCCCTGATTCTTACGTAATCAAAAAGGATTGCCATTTCTTTTATGGCTTCTGGATTTCTAGCCTTGTTTAGAAAGAGCTCCCTATCCCAATTTTATACATTTTCCAAATTTTCTTTCTAATATTTGTAATGATTAATGTTTGCATTTAAATAATTGATCCATCTAAGGTTTATTATTCCTGTATAGGGCTTGAGACAACAGTCTGGCTTTGTTTTATTCCAAATGAATAACTGATTTATAAACTATATTATATTTTATCTTTTCCCCCAATGAATTAAAATGAGACTTTTGTCACATATTAAATTCCTAACTATATTTGTATATATTTCTGGACTTGTAGTATGTTCCACTGATTTAATTTCTTTTCTTGTGCTAATATCATACTGATTTGATTTTAGCAGATTAAAGTGACCTCTCACAATTTCTTAACCATAAATCTTATATATACTTAGACTTTTGTTCTTCTATATGAACATTAAAGTTATTTTGTCCTGTTCCAAAAAAAGTTTACTGGCATTCAGATCAAAATGACCCAACTATATGCTGTCTACAAGAAACTCACTTCAAATATGATATAAATTGGTTAAAATTAAAATATGGGTAAAGATAACTAGGCATGGCTTCCCTGGTGGCGCAGTGGTTGAGAGTCCGCCTGCCGATGCAGGGGACACGGGTTCATACCCCGGTCCGGGAAGATCCCACATGCCGTGGAACGGCTGGGCCCGTGAGCCATGGCCGCTGAGCCTGCGCATCTGGAGCCTGTGCTCCGCAACGGGAGAGGCCACAACAGTGAGAGGCCCACGTACCGCAAAAAAAAAAAATTGCATTATGTTTACATATAATTTCTGGAAGGACTGATATATTTGTAGTATTATACCTTGCTATCCGGAAACACAACACAGCTTATCATGTTATCAGGTCTAGCTGGTGTTTCCAAATGTCTGACGGATATTAATCTTTAGGATTCAGGAGCAAGAAATCAGAATTCTAGGAAATTCTCAGGAATTACTGAAATCACGTTATTCCAAAAATTTAACAATGCTATATTTACATTATTGAAGTGATAATGAGTTACTCTGCTAATACTTGGAGAATCTTCTTTATCAATAGGGCAATACTAAACATTTCAGAAATTTAATAAAACAAAACATACATAATAACAGATGCATGGTTTGTTATTATTACGAGCCAATATATTGCGACAGGATTATATATTTCAAAAACATGTAAATATGCCCTCCAAACACCACTGTTGAAAATAAAAGACAAGTAAAAGATCTTAAAAGCATCCCCCTACAGGGGAAGAAGGATTCTGATGACAGCTGAAACTAGTTTCATTAGAAATTGAGGCCAGGAGGAAATGGCACATTTTTCAAATGGTGAAAGGAAAGAACTATCAACCAGAGTACTATGTCCAGTGAAAATATCCTTCAGAAATTAAGGTAAAGACATTCTCAGTTGAAAGAAAACTAAGAAAATTTAATGTTAGCAGATCTACTCTAAAAGAATGACTAAAGGAAGCTATTCAGACTGGAAGGAAATGACACCAGAAGAAAACACGGATGAAGAGTAACAGAAATGGTAAATGTCTTGGTAAAATAATAGATTCTTGATCTCTTCTTGAGACATTTAAATATGCTTGCACAACACTGTAAATCAACTATATTTCAATAAATTTTTAAAAAATAAAATAAAATATGCTTGATGGTTAAAAACAAAGAAAAAAAGTAACATTGCCTACTGGGGTTTTCAAGGTATGTAGATTTAAAATATAAGACAACTGCAGCATAAAGAGGGTGTTTTAGTTTTCTAGGGCTACCATAACAAACTACTACAGATTGAGTACCTTAAACAATAGAAATTAATTTTCTCACAGTTCTGGAGGCTAGAAGTTCATGATCAAGGTGTCATTAGGTTTGGTTCCATCTGAGGTCTCCCTCTTTGGCTTACAGATAGCCATCTTCTCACTGTGTCCTCATATGATCTTTCTTCTGTGCATGCACATCCCTAGTGCCTCTTTTTGTATGTCCAATTTTCTTCTTTTTATAAGGATACCAGTCGGATTGCATTAGGGCCCACCCAAACAGCCTAATTTTAACTTAATCACCTCCTTAAAGGCCCTATCCCCCTAAACAGTCACATTCTAAGGTACTGGGGATTAGGGCTTCAACATATGAATTTTAGGGGAGACACAATTCAGACTATAACAGAGAAGAAATAAAGGATCTTTACAGTGGTAAAGTTTCTGTATTCCATTAAAATAATAAAGCATTGATTCTAGGTAGGCTGTAAAAAGTTAAGTATGTATTTTGTAATTCCTAGAGCAACCAATTTTTTTACACTACACAAAGAGATACGGTCAAGGACTTCCCTGGTGGGGCAGTGGTTAAGAATCCACCTGCCAACGCAGGGGACACAGCTTTGAGCACTGGTCCAGGAAGATCCCACATGCTGTGGAGCAACTAAGCCTGTGCGCCACAACTATGGAGCCCACATGCCACAACTATTGAAGCCCACGCACCTAGAGCCCGTGCTCTGCAACAAGAGAAGCCACCGCAATGAGAAGCCCGTGCACCACAACAAGGAGTAGCCCCCGCTCGCCACAACTAGAGAAAGCCTGCGTGCAGCAACAAAGACCCAACATAGCCAAAAATAAAATTAATTAATTAATTTTTAAAAGAGATATAGTCAAAATCACAATAGAAAAACTAAAATGGAGAATTAAAAATGTTTAAATAACCCAAAAGTATGCAGGAAATTGGAAACAGAGGAATTTAAAACAGAGGGAAGAAACAGAAAACAAATCATGGTAGATCTAAATGCAAAAATATCAATAATGACATTAAATGTAAATGGTCTAAACACATCAATGAAAAGGCAGGGAATGGATTTTTAAATGACCCAACTATATGCTGTCTACAAGAAACTCACTTCAAATATGATATAAATTGGTTAAAATTAAAATATGGGTAAAGATAACTAGGCATGGCTTCCCTGGTGGCTCAGTGGTTGAGAGTCCACCTGCCGATGCAGGGGACACAGGTTCGTGCCCCAGTCTGGGAGAATCCCACATGCTGCGGAGCGGCTAGGCCCGTGAGCCATGGCCGCTGAGCCTGCGCGTCTGGAGCCTGTGCTCCACAATGGGAGAGGCCACAGTGGTGAGAGGTCGGCGTACCGCAAAAAAAAAAAAAAGATAACTAGGCAAACCCTAATCAAAAGAAAGCTGGAGTGGCTATATTAATACCAAAGTAAAAGTCAGAGCAAATCCAATTACTAGGGATGAAGATGAACATTACGAGATAAAAGGGTTAATTCACCAATAAGGCATAACAATCCTAAATGTATATACACTTAACAACAGTATTTCAAAATACATGATACAAAAACTGAAGGAAATGAAGAGAAAGAGACACATCCACCATTATGGTTGAAAACCTCAGCACTCCTTTCTGAGTAATAAAACATGTAGACATAAAAATATAGAACTTAATACCATCAACAAACTAGACCTAATTGACAGTTATAGACCACTCCACCCAACAATAGTGAAAACACATTATTTTCAAGTTCACATGGCACTTTCACTAAGATACACCATATCATGGATCATAAAACAAACTTTAACAAATTGGTACAAGTTAAAATTTTATAACATAAGGCCTCAGATAAAAATGGAATTAAACTAGAAATCAATAACAAAAAGATAATTTAAAAATCTCCAAATCCCCAAAATTAAACCACACATTTCTAAATAATCCATGGATCAAAGAGAAAGTCTCAAGAGAAATTACTACAATTAAAATATAAACATATCAAAATTTGTGGGATGCAGCTAAAAAAATACTTAGAAATTTACAACATTAAATGCTTATCCTAAATAGAAGATCTTAAGTCAACAACCTAAGTTCCCATTTTAAGAAATTAGAAAAAGAACAAAACAAACCCAAAGCAAGCAGAAGAAAGGAAATAATAAAGCTAAGAACAGAAATCAATAAAATTGAAAACAGAAAAACAGAGAAAAATCAGTGAAACCAAAAGCTAATTCTTTGAAAAGATCAATACAATTGATAAACCTTTAGCAAGACTGACCAAAAAAAAAAAAAGGACCAAATTAATTTTATATTAATTTACTAATATCAGGAATAAAAGAAGGGATATTACTATACACTCAGAAGAGATTAAAAGGATAATAAAGGAACATTATGAATAATTCTATGCATAAAATTTTAACAACTTAAATGAAATTATTCAATTCTCCAAAACCCACAAACTACCACAACTTACCTAAGATGAAATAAATTAACTGAAGTGTTCCATAACGGTTAAAGAAATTGAATTCATAGTTTAAAACTTTCCAAAAAAGAAATCTCCAGGCCTAAATGGTGTAACTAGAGAATTCTACCAAACACTTAAAGAAGAACTAACACCAATTCTATGTGATCCTTTCCAGAAAAATAGAAAAGGAGGGAACCCTTCCCAACTCATTTTATTAAGCTAGCATTTTCCCTGCTACTAAGTGAGACAAAGATAATACAAGAGAAGAAAACTACAGACCAACATCTCTCATGACCATGGATATAAAAATCCTCAACAAAGTACTAGCAGTTTGAATCTCACAATAAACAAAAAGTATAACACACTATGACAAAATGAGGTTTGTTGCAGGACTGCAAGGTTGGCTCAATATTCAAAAATCAATGTAGTCCACTATATTAACAATATAAGAAGAAAATCCATGTAATCATATCAATCATTCAGAATAGCATTAGATGAAATTCAATACCCATCCATGATTTTTTTAATATTTATTTATTTGGTTGCCCCTGGTCTTAGTTGCAGCAGGCAGACTCCTTAGTTGCAGCATGCATGTGGGATCTAGTTCCCTGACCAGGGATCCAACCCAGGCCCCCTGCATTGGGAGCACGGAGTCTTATCCACTGCGCCACCAGGGAAGTCCCCAACCATGATTTTTTAAAAAACTCTCAGCAATGGGGCTTTGCAGGGCACTGGGCCATGCCGCCATATAATGGGGAGCGTTCACACGTACGCGCCCCGCGCTTCTGGATAGTGGAGCAGCCACCTTTGGTTTCCTGTGCAGATGGGCTCCGTGGCCTAGTGGCCCGGTCCCCACTGTCCGCGATTGCTCACGGAGGCCCGCGAGGGGTTGCCGCCAAGGTTTCCACCAGCCCACAAGCAAGAGCATGACAGTCATCCCCTCCAGTGTCTCTCTGGTGGCCATCCACGACTAATACCAGCGCCACCTGGGTTCCAGTTCCAGTAACAGCTCCCGCGGAAGTGCCAAGTACCCTGGGGAAGCCATCTCTCACCACCCCAGTCTCCCCAGAGCCGACCAGGGACACTGGTGGGCTAGCTTCTTTTTTGGGAAGTCCACTCTCCCATTCATGGCCACAGAGCTCTTGGAATCTGCCCAGGCCTCCACAGGTATGCTCAGCTGTGACCTGGCTCGGGAAGCCATGTGGAAGCAGCAGCCTGGCAAAACCAACTGCTGCCCTCCTCGTCCTGAGTGGCCACCACCAGCTGCCAGGCTTTCTTCCAAGGCACTAGGCTCATCAGAGCTAACTCCACCCCCACCCCCTTCCCCTCCCCGAGCTAAGCAGGCTGCAGCCAGTGGAAGCAGTTGGGTTTTTAATATCAAAACACCAAAACACTAAAAAGGAAGTTGAGAGAATCCCACTCTTTACTATCCAAGACACATGAGAGTCTTCCTGATACCCCACAACCCTGTGCCTTGCACCAAGTGGAAAATAAACTACAAGCAGCCATCAATCAGTCAATCAAATAAATAAATAAAATAGAAAACTAGAAATAAAAGGGAAATTCCTCAACCTGATTAAGGGCATCATATACTGTCATTCCACTGTTACAAAATAGACTTTCTCGGATTTTTTCTTTCCTGTATATTCAGCTATAAGATCAGTCTTAATTTCAGGTCTCTAAAGTGCAGTCTAAAATAAAACTAAGCTTTAAACTTGCATCCAGGGCTTCCCTGGTGGCGCAGTGGTTGAGAGTCCGCCTGCCGACGCAGGGGACATGGGCTCGTGCCCCGGTCCGGGAAGATCCCACATGCCGCAGAGCGGCTGGGCCCGTGAGCCATGGCCGCTGAGCCTGCGCGTCCAGAGCCTGTGCTCCGCAACGGGAGAGGCCACAACACTGAGAGGCCCGCGTACCGAAAAAAACAAAACAAAACAAAACAAAAAAAACTTGCATCCAATTAAAGCTTTATACAGCACCAACTCAGGATCTGCAGTGGCCTGGCTGTAGCAGACACTATCCGGATTCTGCTCAGATTCCTTCACTCTTTTCAAGCACACTGGTTTCCAATGTGACTTTATTCTTTTTTTTTTTTTTACATCTTTATTGGAGTATAATTGCTTTACAATGGTGTGTTAGTTTCTGCTTTATAACAAAGTGAATCAGTTATACATATACGTATGTTCCCATATCTCTTCCCTCTTGCGTCTCCCTCCCTCCCACCCTCCCTATCCCACCCTTCCAGGCGGTCACAAAGCACCAAGCTGATCTCCCTGTGCTATGTGGCTGCTTCCCACTAGCTATCTACCTTACGTTTGGTAGTGTATACATGTCCATGCCTCTCTCTTGCTTTGTCACAGCTTACCCTTCCCCCTCCCCATATCCTCAAGTCCATTCTCTAGTAGGTCTGTGTCTTTATTCCTGTCTTACCCCTAGGTTCTTCATGACATTTTTTTTTCTTAAATTCCATACATATGTGTTAGCATACGGTATTTGTCTTTCTCTTTCTGACTTACTTCACTCTGTATGACAGACTCTAGGTCTATCCACCTCATTACAAATAGCTCAATTTCATTTTTTATGGCTGAGTAATATTCCATTGTATATATGTGCCACATCTTCTTTATCCATTCATCCAATGATGGACACTTGTTTCCATCTCCGGGCTATTGTAAATAGAGCTGCAATGAACTTTTTGGTACATGACTCTTTTTGAATTATGGTTTTCTCAGGGTATATGCCCAGTAGTGGGATTGCTGGGTCATATGGTTGTTCTATTTGTAGTTTTTTAAGGAACCTCCATACTGTTCTCTATAGTGGCTGTACCAATTCACATTCCCACCAGCAGTACAAGAGTGTTCCCTTTTCTCCACACCCTCTCCAGCATTTATTGTTTCTAGATTTTTTTTAGAAGATGTTGAGGGTAGGAGTTTATTAATTAATTAATTTATTTTTGCTGTGTTGGGTCTTCGTTTCTGTGCGAGGGCTTTCTCTAGTTGCGGCAAGCGGAGGCCACTCTTCATCGCGGTGCGCGGGCCTCTCACTATCGCGGCCTCTCTTGTTGCGGAGCACAGGCTCCAGACACGCAGGCTCAGTAGTTGTGGCTCACGGGCCTAATTGCTCCGCGGCATGTGGGATCCTCCCAGACCAGGGCTCGAACCCGTGTCCCCTGCATTAGCAGGCAGATTCTCAACCACTGTGCCACCAGGGAAGCCCCGTTTCTAGATTTTTTGCTGATGGCCGTTCTGACTGGTGTGAGATGATATCTCATTGTAGTTTTGATTTGCATTTCTCTAATGATTAATGATGTTGAGCATTCTTTCATGTGTTTGTTGGCAGTCTGTATATCTTCTTTGGAGAAATGTCTATTCAGGTCTTCTGCCCATTTTTGGATTGGGTTGTTTGTTTTTTTGTTATTGAGCTGCATGAGCTGCTTATAACTTTTGGAGATTAATCCTTTGTCAGTTGCTTCATTTGCAAATGACTTTATTCTTAACAAGCAGCACCTGTGTCTCTGTCAGTGGACTGCCCTCAAGCTGCTACCCATCTGGGCACAAAGAAAGCAGGAAATATCTTGGAATTTACATTCTCGCCAACCATAGGCCACCCTTAACCAATGACTGTGGATGCAAGAGTTCAAATACTCCAGATCCCTTGTTTCTGACTGAGACAACTCTGAGATGTGACTGGCGTTTTCCCGATTCTTCCCCTGTGGGACTGAGCCTGTTATACCACCACCACAGGACTTTGCTTAATATTGCCTAAAGCCACTTCCTCATGGATCACTTTTACAAGAACCCTCATCTTACGGTCAACTTCTATTATACTCCTGCTAGAAGTCCTTCTCTTCCTCATCCTGTTCCCCCATATCCTTAATTTTCCTAAAAATACTTTCTAATGAATTACTTTCATAGGGATCTTCATTTCAGATCTGCTTCTGGAGAACCTAGGACAGGAGTCATGGACTGTTTGGTTCCTCTTTTCTTTCTTTCCTCTTCTCTTCATTGATCCTTGAGGGTTGGGGCAAGGGAGAGGAGAATTCAAGGAAAAGAGCTCTGTGATCTGGTGCTATTGTGGCGGTCAAATTGCTCTTCATGGCAGGCCTCCAACACTGGCCTTACTTGTGTGGTGCTTCAGAGACCCCTATGGGACCCTCTGCACCATACCAGCTCTTCACAGGGATGATGAGCTCTCTCGCTGCCCTCTGTGATGGTCACCATTAGTTCCTGCCCCAGATTGCAGCTGTATACCCACATCCTCTTTCAGCCTCACTGCCATGCAGTCCTCTTGGGCAGGGTCCTCTCTAGGTGGTTCAACCTTGATATCCATAGGGTCCAGTCAGCTCACAGGTTCCCTGACAGACAACCAAGTGTAACCCAATCAACTGATGAATGGGGCAGCTCCAGCCCAGGTTTATGTCTTCAGACTTCTGTCAAGGACGAGTCTATTTCTCCATGGTTACTCCAAAACTCCTCAGCACACATCCACAGCCTCCCTGCAAACTCTTCTTGCCCTTCTAAAATAGCAGTCCAATAGAGTGTGCAGCTTAACTACTATCTGGCCTGGTAGTGACAGACCTGTCTTACCCCCTTGAAGACAACTCCAGTCTCTGCATTGGTTCCCTTTGGACTCCATCATCTGGCCAATGGGGCATGGAGAAGCGTTCCTCTCCCTGATATGGAGAGAAAAAAAGTGTTGAATCTCTCACTACATCTAAGAATTCTCTTGAAATAATCTTCACTTACAGAGGCTGGGAAGAAGAATGGTTTCTTTTTTATCATCTCTTACTAAGTTGTGACTAGTCACGTTCAGCACCTCTCTGGGTTTCTTTTCCAGTTTGTTTGTTTTTTAATAAATTTATTTATTTATTTATTTTTATTTTTGGCTGTGTTGGGTCTTTGTCGCTGCGTGCGGGCTTTCTCTAGTTGCAGCGAGTGGGGGCTACTTCGTTGTGGTGCACGGGCTTCTCATTGCGGGGGCTTCTCATTGCGGTGGCTTCTCTTGCTGCAGAGCACAGGCTCTAGGCGTGTGGGCTTCAGTAGTTGTGACATGTGGGCTCAGTAGTTGTGGCTCACAGGCTCTAGAGCATAGGCTCAGTAGCTGTGGCACACGGGCTTAGTTGCTCCACGGCATGTGGGATTTACCTGGACAAGGGCTCGAATCTGTGTCCCCTGCATTGGCAGGCAGATTCTTAACTACTTCGCCACCAGGGAAGTCCTTCTTTTCCAGCTTTATTGAGATATAATTGACACATAACACTGTGTAAGTTTAAGGTATACAATGTGTTGATTGGATACATTTATAAATTGTAAAATGATTATCACCATAGTATCAGCTGCCACTTCCAACCCACCTCATATTTACCATTTCTTTTTTGTGGTGAGAACATCTCAGATCTGCTCTCTTAGCAACAGTCAAGTATACGATACAGTATTGTTAGCTATAATCACCATGCTGTACCTTAGATCCCCAAACTTGTTAATCTTATAACTGGAAATCTGTGCCCTTTGACCTATATCTCCCCATTTCCCCCAACCCCCAGTTCTTCTCTGCTTTAAATGTATAAGCACTTACCAACAATCATTCTCAGTTTGGGGAATTCAGCCAAATTTCTATAAAAACAGGAAAAGTGTCATTTAACCTCCTATCTCAAGTAGTCATGTCACTTTTCTCAGTTCCTTAATTGGGCTTGCCAACATTTTATTTATCACAGTCTTTTTAGAAATGTTTTTGTTAAAAGGATAGACAAACTACAGATTTGGAGAAAATGTTTGCAAACCACATCTCCAACCAAAGGCTAGTATCTAGAATATATAAAGAATTCTCAAAACTCAACAGTAAAAAATGAAAAAGAAAATCCAATTAGAAAATGGGCAAAAGATATAAAGAGACATTGTGTCAAAGAGGATATATGGATGGAAAATAAGCACACAAAAAGACGCACAACATTAGCCATCAGGGAAATGCAAATTAAAACCACCGTAATATATCACCACACCTATTCGAATGGCGCTAAAGATGAAAAAAAAAAATAGTGACAGCAACCAAATGCAGGTGAGGATGTGGACAAACCTCTCCAGAGGTTTTCCATATGAACCCGAGGGACACTGGGCAGGGAGGAACGCAGCGCGGGACACCAGCAGCAGAATTCAAGCAAGTAGCACCAGAATCCTCTTGATGGCCCCAAAGACCAACCACTGGGCTCCCAACCACTGGGCCCCAACCACATCTGTTACACCGTCTCCTTCCCGCTCTCCCAGATGAAAGAAGCCTGTGAGAGCCGGGTATACTGACTGCGAGGCCTGCACCAAAGGCACGTCAGTGGTGATTTTCAGACCTCAGGGTTAAAGGGAACATCCTAAAGAGAGAGAAGGTTCCCATCCAAAGGATCAGGCCTAGAATAGGGTCAGCTCTCTCCACAGCACATAGCAAATGGAAAACACGGGGTGAGGCATATGAAATGGTGAAGGGACATCATTTTCAACCTAGAATTCCATATTTCCACAAACGATCAATCAAGCTATCCAAAAAAGTCCCTTCCTTTTCCAGGAAGCTACTGGAGGGGATGCTTCAATAAAACAAGGGGATAAACCAAGAAAGAACACACAGATCCAGGGAAGAGAGGATCCAGCCCAGAAGAAAGAGGCGGTCCAGGGGTTTCCCAGGACTATCGGGAAGTCCCAAGAAAACTGGCAGGGGGAGGTGGGGGGGAGGGGAGAACGGGGGAGGGGAAGGTACAAAAGTGGATCAACAGGAAGCCTAAGGGAGCTTGAGCTCGAGGCCCGATTGTGGGCCCCTTACATGGCACCCAAGGCCATGATCAGAAGTTTTTGTCAATTATAAAAACAAATAACTGACTATAACCAGTTAAGATGACCACATCACTTTTAACTCCGACTTCTCCTTCACATTTCCCTCTGTGTCAGGTGGCCTTTTTTTAATCCAACTAAGAAGTTGGGGTGGAAATACAGGTTTAGCTTGAGTGCAGAGGGACCCTGCTATGTGCTCTGCAGTCACATCATTCATCCTTAGGGTTGGCTCACTTGCCCAGGCATGGCTTTCACAGGCACTGTTGGCATCCACTGCGTAGACTCACTTGGGGGTGACATGAAGGTGGGCCATGAGCTTCCCTGAAGCACTGACATCAGTAGTAAAGAAGAAACATGCTAGAGGAAACCCTCAATTATCCTTCTCTTCTCTCTGTGGAAAGTCTCCTTACAACACCTTTGTCACATACAGAAGTAAACAATAAGTATGCAGCCAAAAAGTGTGGGGAAAATTGATTTCACAGGTGTGTTGGAAGATTATTAAAAATATTATATCAGTTTTCTGTATTTTGTGATGTTTACGGTAGCTTTCAGCTTTTTTTCCCTAACTTAACAGCAATTTTATGCTTAATTTTGTATTTTTTCCTAAGGAGGCCTCTCCAAAATTGTGTACATTTCAGCCCCCATAAAACTTGGATTCACCCTGGTGGCTCTAGGAAAAAACCACAACTGAAGTGCTGGCTATGTGACCAGTTTGCACGTGCAGAAAATTATGTTGTCAGCCTTTTTACAGTTAAGGAAGACTTTGCAATTGTTTCAAAGAATATGAAGCAAATTTTTCAACTATTAACTTCAGAAGAAACAAAAGTTGTGCAAGAAAGGAAATGTAATCAGATTATACTACTTGGTTCAGCAGTTAACAATATTGACACAGCCATAACTGACACAGATTCTGAATTAGGATTTAAGCAAAAATTGGTATAGACTAAATTGGAAAATTGTGCCCACTTACGTGATGAAAAGTGACTAAATAATGTCTACAACTGATAAAGAGGTATCAGTTTGTGTATATTATTTAGAAGTATAAATGTCAACACTAAGGGAAACAGCTAAAACACTAGAAGTGGTTTCTCTAAGCAGCAGGAGTGGCTGAAGGAAACAGTTCTTGTAACTGCTTCCAGCCCTACAAGACTTTAAATTGTACGTATTATTTCTGTCATAATTTTTTAATTTAATGCCAATTGCATATATTTTGAAGGAAAAGTCCTAGAAAAATTTGCAGCTGAAAATTGGGAAGTCTTGACCCAGCACAAGCTTAGAAACAAAAATTGCTTGAAACATTATATGTGAAAACAAACAAAAATAGCAACTACTCACCCACCACAGAGAATGATTAAATAATATATGGCACATCCATACTTTGGAATTCTCTACCCCTGCTAAATTCAGTGAAGTAAAACCTCTCAGGAAAGCATAGATTGGATCAATGAGACACTGGAGAGTGAAAAAACAAGCTACTAATGACATGTAGTATCACATATATGCACATACACAGGAAACATCCTGACAGGAACCCTGTAATGGTTCATTTTTATGTGTCAACTTGACTGGGGCACAGGGTGCCCAGATATTTGGTCCAACATTATTCTGAGTGTGTCTGTGAGAGTGTTTTGGATGAGATGAACATTTGAATTGGGAAAGCAGATTGCCCTCCCTAATGCAGGTGGGCCTCACCCAATCAGTTGAAGCCAAGAAGAGAACAAGAAGGCTGGCCCTCTCATGAGTAAGAGAAAGGTCTTCCTGCCTGACCCTCTCCAAACTGGCACATGGAAACATTGGCTCTTCCTGGTTCTTGAGGCTTCAGACTCAGATGGGAACCTTGGGGCTCTTCAGCTCACCTGCAGAACTCAGGAGTTGTCAGCCTCCATAATCACATAAGCCAATATATCTCCTATTGGTACATATACATCCTATTGGTTCTGTTTCTTTGGAGACCCTTGACTAATACAATATCCATGAAAATTGTTAACTCTGCGGAGAAGTGGGAAGGGTGAGAGGAGGAGACTCCCAGTGTGCGTGTGTGTGTGTGCGTTTGAAACATTTTTAACTAATAGTATATATTACTTTTGTAATAAAAATAAAACCAACTAATCTAATTGATTACAGACTCTTTTAAGGTCAATTTCAGAATGATCTTGGAAGGTGCAGTTTACCCACTGTGGAGATTGTTGGAGACACCATGTGCTGGAGACATGTCTAGGTCTATCTGGGGTCATACCAATCCTCCTTCTCTTAGCACACCTTTGTCACTGACCTTCGCCAGCCCAGTTCACAGTTCCCAGGCTGACAGTGGAGCAGGGGTGTTCCCTGGAACCTCTTCTGGAGGGGATCCCAACTGCAGGGAAGCCCTCAGGGTATGGGCAGACCCTCCAGCCCCAGCCCAACCAGTTCCCCGCCCCCACCAGTGCCTTCCACGGGGCCTTCCTCTGTTTCAATCCTCTTCCCTCCCCTCCCTGACCCATGTCTTCAAGATTAGGTGTCAAGGACAGCCATCTAGCACTTAAGCTTTCTCTCTTCCAGACCCTCTCCCTCCCTCTTCTTTGTACCCTACAGTTCCCAGTTCCAAATAACCAAACCACGCAGAGTTTCAAGTATCTGTCCTTTTCCTAATCCATTGAGGAGGCCAAAAATTATAATAGTAATTACAGTGACTTTCAGAAGGAGGTGGGATCTCAGTCTCCCCAAGGTCTGAGCTTCTTCAACCACCCCCTTCTATCTCTCCTCAACCCCTCCCCACACCTCTGAGGACTCTCTTCTTCCTTTCTTCAAAATGCCCAGTGGAGGACTTGGAGGCAGGCAGGATGCAGGTCAGAGGTCTGCTGGAGGTCAGAGGTCTGCTGGAGGTCAGGACACCTAGATGGTGATGTTCCGCTTTATCTCACACACCCAGCGTTTCACTTGCTGGCAGAAATCGTCGTTCCAGCGGCCGTCCCCCCGGATCTCAGCACAGTCCTCGCTGCCCCCCAGCTCGTGCCCCTGCCAGTCATCTGGCTGAGTGGCAGCCCAGTTCCTAGGAAGGCGGGACAGAGCTCAGCTCTGGATGCCCCCTCATCCCAGCAACCCTCATCCCCACCTCAGAAACGCATGGCCTTGGGCGGTTGAGGGAGCAGCAGCTTGCAGCCTTGGAGTCTGGGAGTCTGGGGGGAAGATGGCTGGAGAATTTGGTCCCTGAGGGACGAGTGGGAGTGTACTGGGGGAAGAGACGAGATGGCCATCCCCAGGCCAAACTAACAGGGAGAGAGGAGGAGAAGCCACTTACTTATAGTTGTGCCTATAGTCTGTACCATCCACCCATCTCCAGGAGCCATCACTGTCAGTGAGGCCTATCCAGGTTTGAAAGGGGTTCGTGTGTTGTGCAATGAATTTCTGGAAAACAGGCAGGAGGGAAGTTTCTAGTCCCTTGTACTTCCACGCAGGCATCAGTTATGGTTCCCTCAGCCCTCCCCAGCCTGATCTGCTGCCACCTTGAAGCAGCAGCTCCCAACACTAGTTCCTTGCTTTTTCTTCTGCAACCATAGCTAGCATTTAGTGAATATTTACTGGGCTAAACCTTGCACTAAGTGCTTTACAAGGATTATTTTATTTAAATCTCATAAAGCCCTCTAAATTGGGCGCCCTAATGATTCACACTTTACATGTGAGGTCAAGGAACTCACGGTAATCGTGGAACCCAGAGCATCAATCCAGTGCCTGAGTTCATGACCGCTGCCCCCTGACCTGGCCTCCCGTTTTATTCCTAACGCACGGCTGCTAGACTCAGATTCTAGGCTTCTCCTTGTCTTCTGCTCACAGCCTCAAACTCTTGGATCCTGACCCCGGCCCCTGCCGCCCCCATGGGCCCCAGTTACCCATTAAGGATCTCAGTTTCACTCGCCTCTCATGTACACTTATCTGCTCCTGCTTCTGTGTATAGCTGTCATTTCTGTTGTTTTCCAGGCCCCAGAGCTTCCAAGCTTGGACCCACTGCCAGCCCTGTTATGACTTGGCTACATGGAGTCTAGCAGTCTGGATGAAAATAGGAAGATGCCCTATGTGCGAGGGGCAGCCCAGCCATCCAGCTGGCAAGGGCTGGGACACAAGTTGTCTTTGAGATAGCTTGCCAGGGTTCATGCACACCTCCTAGGACAACAGACATCCGAGCAGCTTTCTCTTATAGATATGGCCCTTTCTGGGAACTTAAGTCCCCTGGTTTGGGAGGGCAGCAGAGGGAGGGTGTGATCACCTTGTTTTATGAAGGAAACAGGAGGATGGGTGACCAACATGCACGTGTAGCAGTTCTCTTTGACAGCATACGAAAGGTCTCCAACTGCATTTGGAGGAAAATTTCCTAATTCCACTCTCATGTCCTAGAGACCCAACTAAGATTGCAGTTAGTCACCTCATCTAAAGGCAGATACAGTAGCACCTTTGAATTCTAGAATCCTGCAAATAGGTCGACATCCTGCGCATGAAGGGACAGCCCTCAGAGGCTGGTAGGGGTGCTCCCCAAAATCAAGGGAGTCAACTGCGCTGGAGGGAAAGTGACTGGAGACAAGATATTCTATTCGCTGCTGCCACCTGCCCCAGTGCCCTCTTCCCACCATCACAAGAAGCTGAATAACTGAACAAAGAATACAAATCATCAGTATCCAGGCCTCTGTGTTGAAGACTGAGGGGAAGAATGAAATACTGCCAAATGATTGAAGAAGATAGTCCAGAAGAATGCATCTGCCCTGTTCACGAGTAAATAACAGGCAAGAAAGAATTCAGCACATTCAAAGAAGTAGCACAGGGGAGTATTATCATGGAACTTGTGCAAAAATAGAGGATGGAAAGGAAGAGGAGGAAGAAAAAAGCACTGTGATATCAAAAGAGAGGTGAAAAATATACTTTGTAAAGAAGGCATGTTTCAAAACATAAGAGGATACTGGAGAACAACTTACATCCTCAAAAACATTGAAGAGGAGATGAACGACATAAAAATATGAAACAATATATCAAAGAAGAAAGATAACAATGAAAAGTAAAGGGAAGAAATTGAAGAGAAAATTTTGAAGTACATTAAAAACAAAAAACCCCAGCAATTCAGCAAAAAAAACAAGCCTGAAATACAAAAGATAGGCTTGAGAAAAGAACCCAGAATACAGAGGAAAAGAGAGAAAGATAGAAGTAAATAGCAATAAGATGATGGCTATAGGGGCAGACAATGGAGATCATTTTGGAAGATGTGCTCCAGAGGAAAAGAGAACAAATGGTCAAGAAAAAATTTTCAAACACAGGGCTTAAGAAAATCTTCCAAAATGTTAGAAAACCTAACTTTATGTGTTAAAAGGACTCTCCTGGCCTCAGAGTAAAAATACAGAGAGAATGAGCAACACTGAGATATATCTGGACGAGGTTAATGAAATTCAAAGACAGAAAAGACTCCAACTATTCGTGCAAACATTTAAGGAATGTGGGAGAGAAACGAACAAGGCATTATAAGCCTCAAAGTTGCTAAGAGACTAGTTCTTGATTGTTCTCAACAAAAAAAGAAATGATAATTATGTGACATGATAAAGGTGAGAGCTAACACTACTGTATTAACCATATTGCAATATGTAAATGTATCAAACCAGCATGCTATACACCTCAAACTTACACAGTGTTAAATGTCAATGATATCTCAATTTTAAAAAAGAGAAAAGAGTGAGGCATGTGAAGGTGTGCTGGTTTCCTCATCTTTCATATGGAAAGTTATATAACCTCTTATTTTTTGAAGCCAATAAGTTTCAGCCCATCATTTAAAGTTATGACAGTAGGGCTTCCCTGGTGGCGCAGTGGTTGAGAGTCCACCTGCTGATGCAGGGGACGCAGGTTCGTGCCCCGGTCCAGGAAGATCCCGCGTGCCGCGGAGCAGCTGGGCCCGTGGGCCATGGCCACTGGGCCTGCGCGTCCGGAGCCTGTGCTCCACAATGGGAGAGGCAGCGGCAGTGAGAGGCCCGCGTACCACAAAAATAAATAAATAAATAAAATAAAAAAATAAAGTTATGACAGTAATTACTAGTATAATGAAATACAGGCTACATCTAGTCCAAAATAACACAGAGGAGAAAACAAAAATAATAAATCTCTGATAGCAAATGGCAGAAAACAAAAGCAGCATACAAAACAGAAGAAAAAAAGACTGGATTAAAGATACGTATTTTAAAATAAATGTAAGTGAGACAGCCCAGAGATAAACCCACACACCTACGGCCAATTAATCTACAACAAAGGAGGCAAGAATATACAATGCAGAAAAGACAGTCACTTCAACAATTGGTGCTGGGAAAACTGGACAGCTACATGTAAATCAATGAAATTAGAACACTCTCCCACAACATATACAAAAATAAACTCAAAATGGTTTAAAAACCTATATATATTGGGACTTCCCTGGTGGTACAGTGGTTAAGAATCCTCCTGCCAATGCAGGGGACACGGGTTTGAGCCCTGGTCTGGGAAGACCCCACATGCCGCAGAGCAACTAAGCCCGTGCGCCACATCAACTGAGCCTGTGCTCTGGAGCCCGTGAGCCACAACTACTGAATCCGGAGTGCCTAGAGCCCATGCTCTGCAACAAGAGAAGCCACTGCAATGAGAAGCCCACGCACTGCAACGAAGAGTAGCCCCCGCTTGCGGCAGCTAGAGAAAGCCCGTGCACGGCAACAGAGACCCAACGCAGTCAAAAATAAATAAATAAATAAATAAACTTATAAAAAAAAAAAAACCTATATATGACATGTCACCATAAAACTCCTAGAAGAGAACATAGACAAAATATTCTTGGACATAAATTATAGCAATATTTTCTTAGATCAGTCTCTCAAGGCAAAAGAAATAAAAGCAAAAATAAATGGGATCTAATCAAACAAAAGCTTTTGCACAGCAAAAGAAACCCTTAACAAAAAAGACAGTCTATGGAAAGGGAGAAAATATTAGCAAATGATGCAGCTGACAAGGGGTTAATGTCCCCAATATAAAAACAGCTCATACAGCTCAATATTGAAAAAGCAAACAACTCAATAAAAAAAATGGGCAGAAGACCTAAATAGACATTTCTCCAAAGAAGACATACAGATGGCCAACAGGCACATGAAAAGATGCTCAGTATGGCTAATTATTAGAGGAACGCAAAACAAAACCACAATGTGGTATTACTTCACACTGGTCAGAATGGCCATCATCAAAAAGTCTACAAACAATAAGTGCTAGAGAAGGTGTGGAGAAAAGGGAACCCTCGTACCCTGTTGGTGGGAATGTAAGTTGGTGCAGCCACTACGGAAAACACTATGGAGGTTCCTTAAGAAACTAAAAATAGAGCTACCATATGATCAAGCAATCCCACCTGTGGGTATATCCCGTGGGTATATATCTGGAAAAGACAAAAGTTCTAATTCGAAAAGATACCTGCACCCCAACGTTCATAGCAGCACTATTTACAATAGCCAAGACATGGAAGCGACCTAAGTGTCCACTGACAAATGACTGGCTTAAGAAGATGTGGTGTATGTATGTATGTATGTATGTGTATACATATATATATATATATATATATTACTCAGCCATAAAAAAAATGAAATATGCCATTTGCAGCAACATGGATGGACCTAGAGATTATCATACTAAGTCAAAGACAAATATTATATATCACTTATGTGTGAATATAAAAAATAATACAAAGGAATCTATATACAAAACAGAAATAGACTCACAAACAGAAGACATAGAAAACAAACCTATAGTTACCAAAGGGGAAAGGGAGGCAGGGAGGGATAAATTAGGAGTATGGGGTTAACAGATACACACTACTATCCATAAAATAGATAAGCAATAAGGATTTACTGTATAGCACAGGGAACTATATTCAATATCTTATAATAACCTAAAATGGAAAATAATCTGAAAAAAATATATAACTGAATCACTTTGCTATACATCTCAAACTAACCCAATATTGTGAATCATACTTCAGTTAAAAAAAGAAAAGAGGGGCTTCGGGCTTCCCTGGTGGCGCAGTGGTTAAGAATCCGCCTGCCAATGCAGGGGACATGGGTTCGAGCCCTGGTCCAGGAAGATCCCACATGCCGCAGAGCAACTAAGCCTGTGCACCACAAGTATTGAGCCTGAGCTCAGAGCCCACGAGCCACAACTACTGAGCCCACGTGCCACAACTACTGAAGCCCACGCACCTAGAGCCCGTGCTCCACAGCAAGAGAAGCCACTGCAATGAGAAGCCTGCTCACCGCAAAGAAGAGTAGCCGTCGCTCACCACAACTAAAGAAAGCCTGCACGCAGCAACGAAGACCCAACACAGCTAAAAATAAATAAATAAAATAAATTTTTTAAAAAAAGAAAAATAGGGCTTCCCTGGTGGCACAGTGGTTGGGAGTCCGCCTGCCGATGCAGGGGACATGGGTTCGTGCCCCGGTCCGGGAAGATCCCACATGCTGCGGAGCGGCTAGGCCTGTGAGCCACGGCCGTTGAGCCTCCGTGTCCGGAGCCTGTGCTCTGCAACGGGAGAGGCCACGAAAGAGAGAGGCCCACCTACCGCAAAAAAAAAAAAAAAAAAAGAAAAAGAAAAAGAAATGTAAATGAGATAACACTCACCTCTTAAAGGCAAAAAGTCTCTAACATACTCAGTTGTTTTTTTTTCGTTTTTTTTTTGTTTTTTTTTTGTTTTTGCTGTACGTGGGCCTCTCACTGTTGTGGCCTCTCCCGTTGCGGAGCACAGGCTCCACACGCGCAGGCCCAGCAGCCATGGCTCATGGGCCTAGCCGCTCCACGGCATGTGGGATCTTCCCGGACTGGGTCATGAACCCGTGTCCCCTGCATCAGCAGGCGGACTCTCAACCACTGCGCCACCAGGGAAGCCCCATACTCAGTTTTTAAAAACCAAAAACAACTATACACAACCTGTAGGAGAAATACCTTAAGCTTAGCTGAACAGTAGAGCAGCATCACACGGGTGGGGTCGGGGGGGAGACCTTAAAAAATCTCAGTGCCCAGGATGAATCCAAAATTAACTAAATCAGAATCTTTGAGTGTAAGACCAGGTGTCAATATGTTTTAAATTCCTCAAGAGATTACAATATACTGCGAAGGCTGAGAATGACTCATCTATGAGACTTAGAAAGGTTGGAAATAAAAGGATGGGCAAAGATACATGAAGCAAATGCAAGCGAAATCAAGGACCAGTCTATTCATATCACATGAAGATGAATTCAAGGCAAAAAGCATTAAACAGGACACTGACATTCACTTCAAAATGATGAAGGTGGGGACTTCCTTGGTGGCACAGTGGATAGGACTCTGCGCTCCCAATGCCGGGAGCCCGGGTTTGATCCCTGGTCAGGGATCCCACATGCATGCCGCAACTAGAAGCCCGCCTGCTGCAACTAAGGAGCCCGAGAGCCACAACTAAGACCTGGTGCAGCCAACCAAATAAATAAATAATTTTTTTTTTTTTTTTTGCGGTACGCGGGCCTCTCTCTGTTGTGGCCTCTCCTGTTGCGGAGCACAGGCTCCGGACGCGCAGGCTCAGCGGCCATGGCTCACGGGCCCAGCCGCTCCATGGCATGTGGGATCCTCCCAGACCGGGGCACGAACCCGTGTCCCCTGCATCGGCAGGCAGACTCTCAACCACTGTGCCACCAGGGAAGCCCCCCAATTTTTTTTTTTTAATGATGAAGGTACAAACCCATCCAACATGAAGTTATAGCCGACATGAAATTTTGTGGACCAAATCACAGACTGCTGAAATCTTAGGTTGACCCACATGAAATTGATATTTTATAGGCCAATACTGATAGAATGTTGGCAATTTCAACCTGATTGGTAAAGCAAGGTATGTTTGGAATCATTCTACCATGCAGAATGTGTGGCAAGTTACTTAACCTCTCTGCTCTTTAGTTCCCTCATCTCTATGCCCCTCAAAGTGGGGATAACAAGAATGCCTACCCCATAGGGTTGTGAGGATTAAAGTAGATATATAAAAGTGCCTGGCCCATAGTAAGGACTCAGTAAATATTACCATTTACTTTTCCCAAAAATGCCCCACCTGTTCTAATTGGTTGGTTCTTCCCTGTGAACTTGCCATTTGGGGTTGTGGTCTGGTGATAGCATCAGGAAGGGAGACCTGGGGTGCTTTGGAGGAACCCAGTAACCCACAGCGGTGAGTCTCTGGGAATCCCGCCCACTCTGTTCCATTCATCCAAGGGACCATCACATGCCAAGGCCAGCACACAGCAAGCAGGGACTCTCAGTGGCTCCACTGTGTTCTCCACCCAAGTCCCGGCCCTTTAGTTCATCCTGCCACATATTCTGTCTCCTGACGTGCTCCTCATCACCCGGTCACCTGGCTCCTGTCCTTTGCCCCAGCTCCGGGCTGTAATCTCCCACCTCTTAGAATCAATGGCTTAGATTCCATCATGGATCTCCCAGATCTGGGCCAGACTTCTGCTTCTGGATTCTTCCTCAGGTTAGAAAAAATAACAAAACAAGCCTGACCCAGCCTCCCAGAGTTTGCATTCCCAAGGTTTCCTCCTGCTTTTGGGAAAGGTACGGTTTCACCTGTTCCTCTCTGGAGTTGATGACCACCAGGTGGGCGTCCTCCAGCTGGCAGTACTTCTCAGCCTCAGGCCAGGGCTTCCCTGAGCGAGAGAACCAGTAGCAGCTGCCTTCATAGTCCACCCAGTTCACGGGGCAGCACTCTGTGCCTGAAGGCATTGGGGGGCAGAGGGAGATGAGATCCAGCCGGACGGGACAGGCAGGAGGTACTGGAGACCCCCACACACCCCGCCCCATCCCTACCGTTGCTCTGGAGGAACGCCAGCTGACAAGCCAGCGTGCGCATATCCATCGGGAAGTGCTTCAGATGAAGCAGCAAAGTGGCATGATCTAGGGGCCAAAATGATGACAATGGTGTGGGCAGTGTGTGTGCCCACCTACCAGGACTCCAGCATTTGGCTGGGGAAACACAACACACACACACACACACACACACACACACACAC